>NC_044031.1:446567115-446938782 GCF_901765095.1 Microcaecilia unicolor | reverse complement strand
GTCTAATCCACAGCAAATTGAGAATATTTCTTCTTGGCATTATTTTTCCTGCTTATTCAAAATGTGCAAAAATGGGTTTATAGAGGTCAATATTCAAAGTAATTTAACTGGCCAGAAACATTCCCAGGCTGGTTAAAGCACCTGTTTGGAGCTAACTGCTAATTTTCAGAGGCACGTAACTGATTAGTGCCTCTGAAAATAACCTGTTATGGCAGAATGGAAAGCCAAGTATTTGGGGGGCATTTTTGGGGCTGACTTGGCACTTGGATGGAGAAAATAAGCAAAAGCTGGATCCATGTTATACCTCCTCCAGTCAATTCCATGGAGGAGGACCCAGCTTTTACTTATGGATGCAGGGCAACAAAAGAAGAAGAAAGGAGGAAAGTAAAGAAATAAATGGAAAGGAAGCCCTGGAAACGGAGTTAAGAGAACAGATAGAGAGCAGCAGAATCAGAGACTGGGACCAATATGGATAGAAAAACAAAGTCACCAGACAACAAAGGTAGAAAAAAATCATTTTATTTTCATTTTAGTGTTTGGAATTTGTCTTATTTTGCACTGGGTATACTGGAGCTGTAACAGCTTACAGAAATTATTTATAATGAAAAAAATCACATTATTTTTTTTCTCCTATACTAGTATAATATTTTCAATGATGTCTGTTTATATGCGCCATGGCTGGTATAAGGGGTGTGGCTAATGTGGGTGTGGCTATAATAGGGGCGGTGCCATGTGTGGTGACCCCACCCACAATGAGTACCGGCACCTTTTTTTCTACAAAAAAAGCACTGCATAGAGGTGCAGGTCAGGAAGCAGTAGAGAAGAAAGAAGGCTGGAGAGAGCTCTCAGAATGTTCCAGGTTTTTATATTTTCTTGTTGGACCATAGTCTGAAGTCAGGTGGGGTATACTTGATCCAATGAAAACTTAGGGATAGCTGAAAACTAGTTCAATCTAGTTTTGAGATGGAGCATGGTGACTGGTCACATGTTTTAATGACATCATAAGAGTTTCTGTATGGATATCTGCTGGTAGATGCACAGGTATCTTACTACTATTTCACATTTCTATAGCGCTACAAGGCATATGCAGCGCTGTACACCATACACAAAAAAGACAGTCCCTGCTCAAAGAGCTTACAATCTAAGGTTTTCTATTGTCAGATTAGGTGGGTTGATGGGCTTTTCAGTCTCTGAGTCATTGTGAGTTTCATCCCATCTTTTTGATTGCTCTCAATATGCAGACTTCTGTTCTTTGAAGATGTGGTGATTGACTGTAAGTATCCACTCGGCTAGCTTTTGTTATCAGCAGGGCTTTTTTTGAGGGGGTACTTGGGGGTACTGAGTACCGGCACCTTTTCCATTCTCTGCTACAATTGACCCATGGACCCCACGTTTTAATGAAAGAGCTCAGACTCTACACACCAATTCTGCCTTGTCGCAGGTTCTGTGACTGGTTGCAGGGGGCCTGGCTATTGTAGGTTGGGTCCCTCAGTGATCACCCCACCCCTGAAGGGTGGCCTGGCATTTGAGTACTGGCACCTTTTTCGTTAGAAAAATCACACTGGTTATCAGTAATCTCCAGAGGAGAAGTGAAAGTCAGACCAGTTTATCTGATAAAGTCTTTGCATCTGTATATATATATATATATATATATATATATATATATATACACACACACACACACACACACACACACTTGTATCTGATTCCAGCAAAATCAATAACTCTGACAAACTCATATCATGCCAGGGGCATAGCCACGGGCGGGGCTGGATGGGTCCAGGCCCAGCCACTTTCTCTCCAGGCCCGCCCACCCAACACAGACCTGCCAAGTCTCCCGCGAAACACGGGGTGCCAGCTCCCATTTCCGGCCACTGCTGCTTCTCCTGTTGAGCAGCAGTGGCTGCTACAAAAACAAAAAAGGTAATTTAAACAACCCAAAATGTTTTTAAAATGCAAGCGCGGCATCGCAGGCAACCATCAGGTACTGGCTGTCGGCTCTGCAGCCACTCCTCTTGCCTCTCACATCACTGCCCCTGGAGCAAGACCCCAGAGGAGCGCAGTGACATGAGAGGCGAGAGGAGCGGCTGCAGAGCCGACAGCCAGTACCTGCTCTGACCCAGGGGACAGAGAGAAACACCTTAAAAGCCTGACTGCATCCTTCAAACAGAAAGGCTACAACCCCAAAATAATCTCCAATAATATTGCCTCCTCCCTCAAAACACCCAGGGAGAATCTGCTACAGTACAAGGAGAAAAAATCCACAGACAGAATCCCCCTTGTACTGACATACAATCCAGAGCTGGAAAAACTGAGGAAAATCATAAGAGATCTACAATCTATACTCCAGGAGGATGAATTACTGAAAGAGATATTCCCATCCCCACCAGTACTGGCCTTCCGACAGCCACCCAACTTAAAACACAAGCTAATCAGAAGTAAACTTCCATCACAGACTGAAAAGGAACAGAAGGGCACACTTCCCTGTAATTTATCCAGTTGCAAACTATGCCAAAATATTTCACAGGACCCCACAGTCATCCACAAAGGAAAGATATTCAACATAAAGGAATCTTTCACTTGCTCATCTTCCAATGTGGTATATATCATTCAGTGTAAAAAATGTAACGAAGGATGCTATATTGGAGAAACAGGCCAGATGCTTAAGACAAGATTCAATTTACATAGACATCACATGAACAATACTGGTGCCAGAAGGGCTCCCACCCCTGTTGGTCAGAATTTTACAGGACCAGGACACTGAACCAGTGACTTCACAGTGAGAATCCTGAAAGGTAACTTTAAAACCATACAAGAACGTAAGACCTTTGAAGTCAGAATGATTGAATATTTTAACACCCAACAGAAAGGACTTAACAAGGATCTGGGGTTCTTAGCCCATTATAAACCATAAAGCTGTATTTCTCTGTTGATCACCCGACCCCTCACCTACCCACACCCGTCCTGTTAGAATATCAATGATATGCTTTGATGTCCCCATGCATACCTCCTACCCACCCCATCCTCCCACCCTGTCAGACTGTCATAGTAATGCTTGAATGTTTTCACTTATATACACTGTCAGCTAGCACATTTGCTTATTTCCGATCTGACGAAGAAGGGCAACCTTCGAAAGCTAATCAAGAAATGTATTAAGTTATGTCCAATAAAAAGGTATCATCTTATTTTCTTTTCCATGTTTTATTTTGTTTGATTTCTATTGATAATCCTGAATTGATAATGAGTGTGACTGTTGAGCCAGGTCTTTATCTGCTGTCATCTACTATCTTTCTATATTTTGGTCATTTGACCTCTTGCAGCTTTTGATACCCTTGATCATTAACTTATATTGGCCTGTTTGGGAGCTTCAAGGCTACAAGACTGAGTGATGGAATGATTTTGTTTGTATTTGATTTACACAAATGGCTAAGGCAACACTACTGTGAGGGTAGAATAAGTGCATCTGATTCAAGAGCTGGAGTAATGAAAGCAACATGAAGCGAAACAAGAAAGAAGCACAGGAAAAACCTGTGACCTTCCTACTCCTGAGAAACAATACCCTCTACATATGTGCCATTTATCAAATTCACATGCTGTGTAAGCTTTATACAGTTACCCCCAGTGTTTCCTTTTCTTAATTCCAGATGTTGTGATGTCAGGAAAGCAACCCTAGTAATAGGAATGCGATAATGAGTGAAATTAATCATGTATTGCTTGAAACTGAGGGGAAGGGCAGACACACAAAAATACAAGCAAATTTCAGTCATATACAAGGCCCCTGGGTCACATTGTTTTAACCTTGGAGATGATTGGAATAATTTGCCCCACGTTTGGTGAATTGAGCCCTGTCAAGCCACAATGTATTTTGAAGGAAACATAAAATACAGAAACTATTTCAGAGCTAGTCCCCTGCTATAAAGTGAGCAATAGGTAGAATAAGTTATTTAATAGAAACATAACACTACACCATCTGTTCTACCATATAATTATGAGTGCATAAAGAGATATGCTGATTCACAACTGACATAAAAAGAAGAGTGATAAAAATGTGATCTGTGATTCCTATAATGCAAAGAAATTAAGAGAAATATAGTCACTCCTGACAGAGCAAACTCTTTCCACTGTTGATAGAATTCACTGTAACACATTTAACCATGGGGATCAAAATGTGACAGAGAATGTGACAGCAAATAAATATCACTAGGTCCCTCTATTCTACCCCATTTTCCATTCTACGGTAATACCTCAGTTTCTGCTTGATCGCTGTCTTTATTCTGGCTTCCTTGCGATAGGAATACAGAAGACAAGCTACGCAAGCCCTTGAATTCTGTGATTGTTTTGGTCTCTACCACCTCCACTGCATTTTCTATGGAGTAATATTTTCTCATGACTCTACCCCCTCCTCCTTGCAGTCATATTTCATAACTCAGTGCTCTAGAACTTCCTTTCCATGCAGTTTAAGCTCCAGATTGGATCAGCTTTATTGATTTTGGTGTACTATATAATGCACAGCACACACTCATTTGCCTATACTAAGCAGTTTTGCAAGGGAAAATCTGTCTCCATATAGATAGGGATGTGCATTCAGATGGATCTGAATGACAAATTGTTCTGAAAGAGCTAGTTTTCAGTCTGGCTTCAAACCGAGTTGGATGATCATTATTCTATAATGGATGCACAATTCACCTACCCTATATAGAATAGCGTTCGGCTCCAGATTTCTTTTGTGCTGAATTTTGAGCATCATATTTAGAATTTGGTCTTTAATGTGTGGTAATTTGCCTGTTATCACATGATTAACTGTGTGTTTTTGCACTTTTTAGAAATTTTCTCTGATGAGGTGTGGCATAGGCAGAGAATGGGCATGGAGGCATTAGCTAGCTAATGGATTATACTTAGCACACACTAACCAGGAGGTGGTAAGTGATCCTGCATTAACTCTCTGCAGATACGTGTTCTAATAGTAACAGTAACACATGACCTGCATAAAATATAGGGGCAAGGCCCTTAAAAGGTGCCTGTTAAATCTGGATTCAGCGTGTGTTAAGCCCACCTTCTACTGCACTCTGGTAGAAGTGCCCCAGTGTTAGGCTGGCTGTGATAAAAGTCTTTGTTGGTGTTTTGTAAGGATGATTGAGGTGGTGCTATCATAAGTTTCCTTATAGCCCCTTCTTATAGATTGTGAGCAAAATAATTTAAATATGTGTTTGTTTTAAATACTTGTTTTTCCTTTTTCTCATGTTCTGATAAATGATAAATTGATAATCCCTCACAATTATTCCAAGAGGCAGGTGTCAAGTGTTATGAACTTGTCCTGTCAAGCTGATTGATCTTGAACTGGTTTATTCTTAATTTCAGTCTGCTACTTAACAAGAGAACATTAAAGACCTGAGTTTTTTTGCTGTTCTCTCAGCAACAGCTTGAAATTTCAATGTGAAATTTTACAGTGTTATTTTCTGTTACTATCTACATTCATGTGCTGAGTGGAATGAGATTATCTTTAAATGTAGCAAAGTTACAGACTTTTTAGTGTGGCCATCCAAACATTTTCACATATTCAAAAATATTTACACTATAAAATTAACATTATTTGAAAAATAAAAGGGATACCAGCTTACTGTTAATGACATCACTGTGATGTAGACATTTGTCTGGGGAGAAATGTTGGAGGCCTATCACAAGCTCCACCCGAAGCCGCAAACAATCGCCAAACACAAGGAAGCATAGCAGATTATCTGGGACAGCCTGCCACAGGGACCAATCGAAAAGGCAGTTAAGAACTTCCCAAAGTGACTGAAGACCTATGTTAATGCTGGAGTTTTGAACACTTTCAGAATTCATAATGACTGCACAATTCCAATGTACTGTTAATTATATTGTTTGAATGATGTTATTTTACTATATTTTAGCTCAAACATTTTTAACATCAAAAATCACTAGGTATAACGCTAAAATGCCCAACATGGGCATAGCTAAAGATAATTAAATGCTCTTTAATAGTAATACATATGATGACTAAATAAGTATGTAAAATTTCTCATTGAATTTCAAAGCGGTTGCTGAGAAAATGCTTTACCCTTTATGTTTGGGCTGGATGTGCCAAAAGTGTGTATAACCTAGTGCGTACAGCTCAAGCATATACGTTAGATGTATAGGTACCCAATATCCACATTGATGTGCATCTAGAGTAGGTATATAGGTGTACGACTAGATTTAGCACCTATTTTCAGCAGCACACGCTACACATGTGCAATGCTACTGAAAATGTGCACATATATAAACTCTCAGAGTCCTATTTAGGGAAGAGCCCTGTTTACTAAAGTATGGTAAGATTTTGCAGATTAATGACTGACATATACTTTGGGTATATAGAGGATGTCACTGGACATCCTGTTTGAATACATACCTCCAAGGTCAATTCTATAACTTGGTGCCTTTAGTTAGATGCTATGAGTGCATGTATTATAGGCCTATTCTATAACAAAACCTAGGTGACTTGGTTCAGTTATAAAATACTAGTTTACAGTATTCTGTAAATTCTGCTTGTTAAATAGGAGCCCCTGCCTAACTCCCATATGTGTTTTGCTCTTGTGTATGTCCCTTTGCAAATATACACTATGAAAGTTAAAGGGGTATTTACAGAATAGTGCTTAGGCACCATACTAGCATTTATGTGCATAATAAAGCACATATTTTTATAAATGCTACAGATGGTCAATCATTTACAACAGAAGAAGAAAGATCAATGTTGTTTCTTCTGTCATTTCCTCTTCTTGGCAAAAAAAAAAAAAAAAAGGCAGGGTTTCATTTGCCATTACAGGTTCACAAACAAAAGCCTCCCCACAATGATTCCTTGCTCCATCTTCTGTTCCCTTCTCCCTGCTCCCCCGCACTATTTATGACACCAGGCCCCCCCTTCAGGCCTACCTTAAGCATTGGTGCTCAGCAAGGGAAGTTCGGCAGGAGCAATGCCCACTCACTTTTGCCCATTATCTCAGCCATCTTCAATATGGTGGCCACGACCTTTCACCTTAGTCTTGGAGTACTGAGACTAAGGTGAAAGATCATGGCCACTATATTGGATGCAGTTGTGACCATGGGTAGGAACAAGTGGGCATCACTTCTGCACCAACTTCCCTTACTGGATCACCAATGCTTAAGATAGGCCCAGGGGCATAGGAGGAGGAGGGGTTTTCACCATGAGAAAGGTGGGGCCAGAGAAAAGAATCCTGGTATGGGAGGAGGCACAGGAAGAAGGCCCAGAGCAGGTAGGGGAGGAGTGTGGCAAGCAAGCCTAGAAATTTTTAATTTGCCTCATCTACCATGGCAACATAAGGATGCCCATCTTTATTAAGTGCTGGCATTCTAAACATTTATGCATGTGATGCGAGCACTTAGGCTAAAGAATTGCTATTTACATAATAGTGAAAAGTGATAATTCAAAAGAAACATCTACTTTTAGGCACCAAGAAGGTTCCCAATTGGAGCACGTACTTTCCTTTATAGAACACTAGCATAACAAGTGCCTGTATTTTAGACATGAGCCCTAACACCAGCCATATAGTTAGTATAAACATTCATGCCTAGATTGCTTAACAACCTGCATAAATTATGGTATTCAATAATACAGTATATGCACATTATTGTGTGCCAAACCCATGTGCTATCCATATGTTGCCCATATACACACCATATTTCAAAGGATGCACCATCAAATTTGGGCACTAAACCCCGGATTCAATAAATGGTGCCTGAAATTGAGCATATAGATTTGCATGTGATCCTGAGATAAGCAGAAAAACCTCAGGAGTGGAAGGAGTAAAGCATCAAGGTGATCCAATTTAGTAAAGCCAGTCTTTTTAATGGATCACTTCTATATACAAGTTCCAGACAATTGTACTCAACACAGGCTGTGTTTCGGCTAGGAAGCCTTCCTCAGGAGTGAACTGCTGAGACTTCTCAATATGGAATGTCCATATAAAAGTGCAATGGGTGGAAAAAACAAACCTCTGCATAGTCTGTAATAGACAAGTGCTGAGGTCCCACATATCAAAAGATTTGCAGTCTTGATCCACCAAACTTATTTTGCCAATAAAAATGTGCAAATCTCAATAGCAGATTATGGACCTTTCCTCCAGGAACTTGTCCAAACCTTTTTTTTAAATCCAGATACACTAACCACTGTTACCACATTCTCTGACAAAGAGTTCTATAACTTAACTATTCTTTGAGTGAATAAATATTTCCTCCTATTTGCGTGTAGTAGTATAGAATTCTGGAGATCCATGCCCCAACTTGCTCACCAGGATTTACACCAGGTTTCAGTTGGGCATGCAAATTCTCACTAGGCACTGTTCTATAGAGGGCACTCATTCCAGAGTGCCCTTTATAGAATAATGTTGAGTGCTGATTTTTCCAGGCACCTATTTTAGGTGTCATTTTTCTGAATCTGATCCCAAATGTGTAGCCAAAATATTAGCATTTATGTGCATATGTGAAAACAATAACACACACATATTGCCATCTTTCTGGTCATTTAGGCATATTCTTGGCATCAAAATGTTAGTATCTTCATTATGAAATTGCTGTCAAGCTACTCATCTAGTAAATATAGTCCAGACTATTCTGTTTAATGTAAATGATTCATAACATATTAAAAATATTAGCAATAAGTGACCTAAAACATTTACAGAAACCCTAAGCCTTTAAAGCACTTTGACTGTAGGAGAGCAGAAAAAAACACAGACAAAACAAGAATTGATTGGATTTGCTGTTGCCTGTAAAGAAAAATAAAACATATTGAAAAAAACCTAAAAAATGTTACTGTTATCTATATAACATTGCTGATGTCCTTTTTATGTCATAGTACTTGTAAGTTTTCAAGAAAGTATTTTTCAGCACATAGAGCAATACATTTCCCTGATGCCTGCAGCATGGACAATGTACAATCAAAGGATGTTTCATTTCTATTGTCTGTCTTCACTAGAGGCTAGACAGCCCAAACTACAACATGACCTGACATTTCAATCTGCTGAAGAGCAGTCACACTTTTTTGGGCAATTTTTTGATTTTGACAGCTCACATCTTTTTTTTTTCCCAACTCTGTAGAGAGAGCAATAAAAAAATTACTTCTCATATCATATCATTTCATATCATATAGAGTTTTCTTTATCAAATCTTTAGCAGTTCTTATATATATATATATATATATATATATTGTGAAAATGATGAGGCTTCTGTGAAGATGAAGCTCCCACCTCAGGATCCCAGGTCCCTCTTTCACTCAGGGTGAGCTGGTTCTCAGTATGCAGATTTTATGCAAATTAATCTACTACCCTTTTCTGCTCAGGGTGACCTGCTTCTCAAAAGGCAAACATAGTCAGGTCTCACCAATCAGGCTATTTTCATACACATCTTTATTCCAGCCTCTGGGGCACACTTCTTTTAGCTTAAAACACTTTCACAAGCTTAAACCGTTCTTCCAGCTTAACCATTTCTTCTTTTAGCTTAAAACACTTTCCCAAGCTTAAACAGTTCTTCCAGCTTAAACATTTCCTTTCTTTCTACTCAGTGCAATCTTCCCTTTTAAACATTTCTTCTTGCACAGTTCAATATCCATGGATTTCTTCCCCCCTGAGCCCTCTCACCCAGGCATTTGGGCTCAGTACTAACTCAGTCCCTGGACACACAGTCCCTCCTTGTAGCACCCAGCTCTAGACACCCAGCCTTTTCATCTGGGACACCCAGTACCTCTTCACTGTTCTAGACACAGCCTTTTCATCTGGGACACACAGTACCTCTTCACTGTTCTAGACACAGTCTTTTCACCACCAGGCCATAGGGCTCAGCCAGTACTTCTCATGGGGATCCCTCTGCTTCAGTTACCAGCCCTCTTCCTCAGCTGCCAGCTCTCCTCTCGCCCTCCCAACTCAGGTGGAGTATCAGTGTTTAATGGCCAAACAGGACCCAGCCCATAACCTGCTGCACCTGTTTCTATCCCCAGGACTCTCCTCGGTCCTAGCGACCTCCAGCTATACCTCCCCTTTTTGGCTCCCTATAGTGACTCACCCAGCCCTTCTCCCTGGACATTTTAGGGGTACAGCGCCCTCTAGGGGCCTAACCAGGGTAGGACAGCCTCTTCCTTCTCACAATATATATAAAATACCTATTTTCTAGTTCTGGGTGTGTGCCCGGCAGTAATCGGCAGTGCCTCATGCTGCCCAGTTACCGCTGGAGCCCTCACCACCTCCTATTTTAATTACTGCACGGCCAGCAGTGTTAAAAGGTGGCCTTGGCGTGCAGCAATCCCATGTGCCAACATAACCATGGGTTATCTTTTACCACCATTTTGTTAAAAGGGCGCCATAATTTTCTACTCAACTACAACACAAAACATCTAGGCAAAACTTTAAAACTACTTACACATCTAATTTTTTCCCACTATTATATATATAGCATCAGAGAATGTATAAATATACAATGTGGGCTCCTTTTACTAAGCGGCGGTAAGTCCAACACAGGCTTACCACTTGCTATAACAAAAGTACCGCCAGGCTACCACTGCAGCCTGGCAGTACTTCCCACCCCTACTGTGCTGTCATTTCTGGCGCTACAAAAATGTATTTTTGTAGTGTCAGACTGTACCCGGCGGTAATGTGGTAGTGCCGTGCATTGCTTGGTTACCACCAAAATGGCCATGCAGCAAGTGCTTTACTTGCTGCTTGGACATTTTCCTATCTGAAAGCGAGACTTCCTTTTTACCAGCTGCGGTAAAAGGGGGCCTTGGTGCATGTATAAAACATGTGCCGACGTCAGCACTGGCCCCCCTTTTGCCACAGCTTGGTAAAAGGGCCCCTGAAACCCCAAAAGGCACTTACCTGTCTTTGAGACTACCATAGCATTCAGCATATTCCAAAGAACAGTAAATACTAAACAGCAGCACATCCTCTGAATTAATAAGTATTGTGAGTGGCAGGTGACCTGACACTGAAGTAGAGTGGGTTATACAAAACAAAACATACAAAAATAAAGACTTAATCAAAACTTTAGAAAACAGTCCAGGTTTTTTTTTAAAGGGCCCTTTTAAAGAAAGGAGGATACTATAACTTAAAAAGATTAAAAACCAAAACAAATTAGACAAATTGGGCATGAGGGAAGGGGGAGGAAGGGTAGAGCACACTAAGCTGAGACATTATAAGATCATCCTAAATAGTCACTGAATAAGAGATACATACAAAATTATAAATATATTACATAAACACCAACAGGGCCGTGCCTAGGGTCTCTGGCGCCCCCCTGCAGACTATCAGTTGGCGCCCCCCCCCCCGTGAAAATGATCACGCCCCCCCATGAAAATGATCGCTCACCACTTGCCACACTGAAAGGAATTGTCAGCAATATTCTTAGAAACAAATTGATATACATTGCAAAATAAGATAGCAGATGTAAATTCTCAAAGTGGATATATTCCAAACGCTAAAATGAAAATAAAATAATTTTTTTCTACCTTTGTTGTCTGGTGACTTTCTTTTTTCAATCATGCTGGTCCAGTATCTGATTCTGCTGCTATCTGTCCTCTTAATTCCATTTCCAGGGCTTCCTTTCCATTTATTTCTTTACTTTTCTCCTTTCTTCTTCATTTCTTGCTCTATATCCATTTCCAGCAATTTCTCCTCTCTCCCTGGGTCCTGCCCTCCCATCCATGTCCATTCTTGTCCCTCTCTGCCCTTCCCTCCTCCATCCATAGCCAGCAATCCTCCTCTCTCCCCTCCCCTCCATTTCCAGCAATTTGTCCTCTCCCTGGGCCCCCATGTCCATCCTTGTACCTCTCTGCCCTTCCCTCCTCCATCCATAGCCAGCAATCCTCTCTCCCCTCCCCTTCCAGCAATTTGTCCTCTCCCTGGGCCCTGCCCTCCCATCAATGCCTCTCTGCCCTCCCATCCATGCCTCTCTGCCCTTCCCTCCGCGCCCTGGGGCCTTTAAATCTTTTACTTCCGGTCGCAGCAGCGTCAGTGAAAGCGGAGCGCTGCCGACGTCTCCCTTCCCTTTGCGCTCTTGGTTCCCTCAGTGTCCGCCTTCTTCTGACGTCAGAAGAAGGCGGGACACTGAGGGAACCAACGAGTGCAAGGGAAGGGAGACGTCGGCAGCAGTGGTGTAGCTAGGGTAGTTGACACCCGGGGCCGGTCATTTTTTTACCACCCCCCCCCCCCCAAATCCAGTACTAGGCATACCGAGAATACAAAACACTACTACTACTACTATTTAACATTTCTAGAGCGCTACAAAGTGTACGCAGCGCTGTACAAACACAGAAGAAAGACAGTCCCTGCTCAAAGAGCTTACAATCTAATAGACAAAAAGTAAAGCATTTAAATTTAAAATATTTAAGCAGTCAAGCACAAGAGAACAGTCACAGAAGGACAGAAGATGTTGAAGGGTGGTCAGTGTGATTAGGTGTAACTCTGGTTGGAGTAGTGGGAGAAGGTGATAGAAGAATAGAAATGGGTGAGGTAAAGTAATGAGTGGGTTGATAGGGAGGTTATATAAGACATGTCACTCTAGGGGTGGGTGGGTAGAGGGGTAGGGTGGGTAGGATTAAGTCTAAAGCAGGAGAAGGTATTCTCTGCAGCCTATCTGTGAGATGGAAAATGCTCTCTGAAGCTGCTGCTATAAGTTGTTAGTTTTCTCTCCCTGAAAGAGATCCAAGCCACACCCACGAAGTTCAAACTGTCAGTGGGGACGGTGAGGGGAGGAAATGGCAGTGCTTGATGAAAAAGAGAGCTCAGTTTGATAGGAGATATACTACAGGATGTCACTCTGAGGCCAGGCCAAGTCACGACCTATAGAGCAATTTTACCATACCATAAGCAGTCGTTTCTACGAGTCACACAAGGAAAAGGAAAGCATCTTAAGCACTACAGTGAGCACTAGAACATCAATTCACCTATTGTAAAATGAAACCAGACAGAATAGTACAGATCGTCGATCCTGCACAGTCAATGCCAACTGAAAGCCATGTCTTTCTCACAAACACAGATACACCCTAATCCACTATAGAATAAGTAATCATAAACTTTCTATTTAGACAAAAATTAAACTGAACCCCCGATGCCAGACTCTGCATACAATGCAACACCACAGAAACAGAAAATGTCTCCTAGTACTGTGCAAAATATAAAGACAGCAGATGTAAATTTGAAAAAACTAACAAATACCAATCACCACTTTACAAATTAACAAATAGAAATAAAACAAATACAGAAAATAAAATAATACCATTTTATTGGACTAATACATTTAGCTTCCAGAGGCCAAAATCTCCTTCCTCAGGTCAATACAGTATAGTGCTGTTACAGTATCCTATCCTGATCTGAGGAAGGGGGTTTTGTTCTCTGAAAGTTAAGTCAAAATGTATTAAAATTAGTCCAATAAAAAGATTACCTTATTTACATGTTCTATTTATAAACATTTATTAACACAGCTAAATACTATATCCTAAAGCAAAATAATAAAAATATATATTTACAGTTTGTAGTCTTTGGTTTCTGCTTTCCTCATCTTCTTTTCACCGTCTTCCTTCCATCCAGCATCTGTCTTCGCTCTCTCTCTGCCATCCAGTGTCTGCCCTCTCTAATGTCCCTTTCATCCACATCTGCCCTCTATTTCTGCCCCTTCCATCCACCATCTGCCCCAGTCTGCCATCTCTCTCTCCCCCTTCCATCCACCATATGCCCTCTCTCTCTCCTTTCCCTCCAGCATTTGCCCTCTATCTCTGCCCCTTCCATCCACTGTCTGCTCTTTCACTCCCTTCTATCCACTGTCTGCCCTTTCTCTCTGCTCCTTCGATTTACCATTTGCCCTCTCTCTTTCCCCCTCCCATCCATTCAGGGTCTGCCCTCCCTCTCACTCCCCATTCCATCCAGGATCTATCCCCCCTCTCTCAATGCCCCCTCTTTTCGGCTCCCAGTTCCCACCTGCGGCTGCCCCTAGTTCCAGATCCATTGATTCTCCCATCCACCCCTGCCCCAGGCATGACCCCATTCTCCCTCCTGCTCACTTTTCAGACCCCAGTTCCAGATCCATGCCCCTTCTCCCATCTGTCTCCCACCCAGTCCCTTCTGCCCATCCAAGACCCCCTCACCCCATCTGTCTTCCACCCAGTCCCTTCTGCCCATCCGAGTCCCCCTCACCCCATCTGTCTCCCACCCAGTCCCTTCTGCCCATCCGAGTCCCCCTCACCCCATCTGTCTCCCACCCAGTCCCTTCTGCTATCCAAGTGCCCCCACCCTCACCCCATCTGTCTCCCACCCAGTCCCTTCTGCCCATCCGAGTCCCCCTCACCCCATCTGTCTCTCACCCAGTCCCTTCTGCTATCCAAGTGCCCCCACCCTCACCCCATCTGTCTCCCACCCAGTCCCTTCTGCCCATCCAAGTCCCCCTCACCCCATCTGTCTCCCACCCAGTCCCTTCTGCTATCCAAGTGCCCCCCACCCTCACCCCATCTGTCTCCCACCCAGTTCCTTCTGCCCATCCGAGTCCCCCTCACCCCATCTGGCTCCCACCCAGTCCCTTCTGCTATCCGAGTCCCCCCCCACCACTTTCACCCCATCTGTCCCCCACCCTCACCCTGCCTCGTCTTCTCCCTGCCACCCAGTCTTCAAAAAGAAATTGCCGACGCGATAGGGAGCGCAGCACCTCGTGTGCAAGTAAAAGAAACGAATCCGATCATCTCATTGGGCCTTCCTTCACTGTCCCGCCCTAGAGGAAATAGGAAGTTGCGTCAGAGGAGGGCGGGACAGTGAGGGAAGGCCCAATGAGATGATCGGATCCACTTCTTTTACTTGCACACGAGGTGCTGTGCTTGCTATTCGCGTCGGCAATTTATTTTTAAAGGGCTGGTGCGGGGGGGGGGGGGGGGTGCCAGGAAGAAGAGCAGCGGGAGCGGCGGCACCCCCCTTTCTGATGACACCCGGGGCGGACCGCCCCCACCGCCCCGCCCTTGCTGGTCGGCAGCGCTTTCACTGACGCTGCTGCGACCCAAGTAAAAGATTTAAAGGCCTTGGTGGCGCGGGGCGAGGGTAAGCACCGCGGCGGCGCCCTCCAGAGGTGGGCGCCCCCCTGCGGCGCTTACCTCGCTTACCGCATCGGCACGGCCCTGAACACCAAGATAAAAACAAAAGCCAGAAAATATATAAAACAAATAAATATGAACACATTTCAATCCATTCAAAATATATCAAAATTAAATAAATATATACATCTTACAATATCATATTAAAATATAATAAAATACATTATCATCTCAAAACACAGCACGCAAAGAAATGAAACTAAAAACACAGAAAACCAAGGGGAAGAGAGAGCAGGGCAGGCAATATGGCGGCACTGGAGACCCTGGAGAAAGTCTTCAGCTGGCGGGGGTTGGGGCCCCCTGCCAGCCAAGGTATTTGCAGTGGTGGTGCTTCAGCTGGCAGGGGTTGGAAACCCCATCAGACAAGATTTTCAGCAGCGGCAGTGGGCGGCGGAGGGGGCGGTAACCAAAATGTGTCCCCCCCACCTCGAGCTCTGGCACCCTCCCACCTCAAAGTCTGGCTACGCCCTGGATCAAAGGACAGTTATGTGCATGTGGGATTGTGTGGTGTAGTTGGAGCAGAGTATAAGGTAGTGCATAGTGTGATGAGTATGTGGGCTTCATAATATTTTGAACAAAAAAAAAGAAGCTATATGAGAGTACTACTGGCATATGGTTCTCAGCCTAGGAAAATTTCCCTTGAATAATATGTACAAGTGTAGAATAGCTACTGTTCAGTATATTTATGATTATTATTGTAATTGTATCTTTATATCTTGCAATGAAAAAAAATATGCTTTTTTTAAAAATCTAACACTGATTCATAATGCAAATTTTTTATATAAGGTTGTTAGCTACATTCTCCTGTCTCATGTTATCATTCATGAAAAGCTATCTTCAAAAACAGGTATCTGAGTTGTCAACAAATTCTCATGCCATCGAGATCAGCTTGTTTGGACACTTCAGGTCATAGTGTTGAGTGATAGCATCAGACAAATCACCCGGGTGTTAAGCCACTGCTCTGACTCCAAGAGAAACCTTCTAAAGTCAAGTAGCAATCAATAAGCACTTTTTGTTCAATACCTCTTAGTGCTACACTTCCAGTCCTCGATGGCTCTCTATTTCCCTGTGCTCTGAACAAGCAGTGCAGGAGTTTATTAGATAAGAAAGCTGTCTCCACATAAATAATACAACAAAACTTTTATGATCCATTTTATACCGCAGCTTAAACATTTACTAAAAGGGATTGCACTCTGTCAAGATGGCAAGGTACTGCACCTTAGCATTTTATGTATCATTTTATTGATTGTTGTTTTTTTTCTAAATCAAGAAAAGTACGGCTAGAACACATTTGTTATAAAATAATGAAGCTTCTATGTTTAATAAGAAATGCTCTAATTAGGCATGTGAGAAAAAATGATTAGCATATGTTTATATAATTTGTGAAAATTCAATTCAACAGAAGCGCTTTTTTTCTTCTGCTATAAGGAGTGAAACATCTGCCTGTCTGTCCCCATGGGATTTTCTTTTGATTTATTTATATACTTACAATTTGGTTTATTTTGATTTTTTTTTCCTTGCTTGTTTTTAATTGCAAGCTGTGTTTTCTAAAACTAATAATAGCTTTCATCTGATCTAGGGCCTCTTTTACTAAGCTGCACTAGTGATTCCTGGCATGGCAAATGAGAGGAAGCCCAATCAGTTCCTATGGGCTTTCTCTCATTTTGCTGCTTGGGAATTGCTAGCGCGGCTTAGTAAAAGAAGCCAATGCACTTTATCAGTTTGCCTTCAATAGCTTAGGAAAGATGCATACAAAAACAATTTATTGCTTGTGACCCCTGACAACTTTTATAGTATGGTATTTAAAATTTGAATGTGGTTGCCTGTAACGTAAATATTCAAAAGGATATATTTTATGCTTATTGATAAAGCAGCATGATTGGATTGATATATAAAATGTTCTGCTTAGTATTTTTTCCTGCTGATTAAAAAAAAAAAACCACTACACACTTAACTCATACGTTTGGCACTTGGAGGCACTTAGAACTGCCATGAACTCAGGAAAGGTAAACCCTTGGGCCGCAGCCAGGTTGGGGCTGCCTGGTCAAGCCGAGGTTTAACTGGACCCCAAATGATGGCAGGCAAGTCATCCAGGCTAGGCACAGGCTCAGCAGGAGCGGAGGTTTAGGCTGGAATAGGCCACAAAACAGGCTGATGGGAGACTAGGTAAGCAAGGCTGGAATTGGGCACTAGACAGGCAACACTGGAACTGGAGACGTCAGGTAAGGCTGGAGCTGGAGGCAAGGCTGGAACTTGAGACAAGGCAGGCAAGGTTGGAACTGGAGACAAGACAGGCAAGGCTGGGATTGGAAAGCAAGACAGGAGGTCAGGGAAGGCAGGACCCAAAAATAAGACAGATAGGGCAAGCAAACAGGCAAGTCAGCAAGGTTAAAACACACACATGGGATCCAGGTAGGCGGCCTTTTATGAAGGCACCAACAGAGTGTCAGGGGCTTCCAGATATATGCCCCGGCTTGGAAGTGATCTGCAGCATGCCCCCAACATTCCTGACAGCAGTCCGTTTAATAGAATATTCTGCATGTGTGCACTTAGAGAAATCAGTATCAGCAGGTGCACATGGGGGAGCAGCGGACCATGGAAGCATTGGAGCCTGCCCCACCAGAGGACTGGCATGACAGGACGGGATGCCAATGGCCTGAAGATGCTATGGAACCCAACCACCAGAAGATAAGGTGAGTTGGGGGGCAGGCTCATGGCCATAGCAGTGACAGTACCTCCTCTCCAGCATCTTGCCTTAGATTTATGAGGAAAATCCAATGAAGACTCCTGGCAGGCAGCACAACAGGGTAGGAGTCAACGAACTTCCATGAGTTGTCCTCTCTCCTCAATCACTGGCTGACTACTTCCGCGACAAGGTGCAAAAGATCAACCTTGAGTTCACTACCAAGCCACCTCCTCCTCTTCACCCTTCAACCCTCTCCCTCAACCAACCAACCCAGACCTCCTTCTCCTCCTTTCCTGATATCTCCGAGGAGGAAACCGCCCGCCTTCTTTCCTCCTCAAAATGCACCACTTGTTCCTCTGATCCCATCCCCACCAACTTACTTAACACCATCTCTCCTACTATCACCCCCTCCATCTGTCATATCCTCAACCTCTCTCTCTCCACTGCAACTGTCCCCGACACCTTCAAGCATGCTGTAGTCACGCCACTCCTCAAAAAACCATCACTAGACCCTACCTGTCCCTCCAACTACCGCCCCATCTCCCTCCTACCCTTCCTCTCCAAGACACTTGAGCGCGCAGTCCACAGCCGCTGCCTTGATTTTCTCTCCTCTCATGCCATCCTTGATCCGCTTCAATCCGGTTTTCGCCCTCTTCACTCGACAGAAACAGCACTTTCTAAAGTCTGTAATGACCTGTTCCTTGCCAAATCCAGAGGCCACTACTCCATCCTCATCCTCCTGGATCTATCCGCCGCTTTTGACACTGTCAATCATGACTTACTTCTTGCCACACTGTCCTCATTTGGGTTCCAGGGCTCTGTCCTCTCCTGGTTCTCCTCCTATCTCTCCCACCGCACCTTCAAAGTTCACTCTCATGGATCTTCCTCCACCCCCATCCCCTTATCTGTTGGTGTTCCCCAGGGATCGGTCCTTGGACCCCTTCTCTTCTCAATCTACACCTCTTCCCTGGGCTGCCTGATCTCATCTCATGGTTTCCAGTATCATCTCTATGCTGATGACACCCAACTGTATCTCTCCACACCAGACATCACCGCGGAGACCCAGGCAAAGGTATCGGCCTGCTTATCCGACATTGCTGCCTGGATGTCCAACCGCCACCTGAAACTGAACATGTCCAAGACCGAGCTTATCGTCTTTCCACCAAAACCCACTTCTCCTCTTCCTCCACTTTCTATCTCAGTTGATAACACCCTCCTCCTCCCCGTCTCATCTGCCCGCAACCTCGGAGTCATCTTTGACTCCTCTCTCTCCTTCTCTGCGCATATCCAGCAGATAGCCAAGACCTGTCGCTTCTTCCTCTTTAACATCAGCAAAATTCGCCCTTTCCTCTCTGAACACACCACCCGAACTCTCGTCCACGCTCTCATTACCTCTCGCCTGGACTACTGCAACTTACTCCTCACCGGCCTCCCACTTAGCCATCTATCCCCCCTTCAGTCTGTTCAGAACTCTGCTGCACGTCTCATATTCCGCCAGAACCGATATACTCATATCACCCCTCTCCTCAGGTCACTTCACTGGCTTCCGATCAGATACCGCATTCAATTCAAGCTTCTCCTTCTTACCTACAAATGCACTCAGTCTGCTGCCCCTCACTACCTCTCTACCCTCATCTCCCCTTACGTTCCCGCCCGTAACCTCCGTTCACAGGATAAATCCCTCCTCTCAGTACCCTTCTCCACCACCGCCAACTCCAGGCTCCGCTCATTCTGCCTCGCCTCACCCTATGCTTGGAACAACCTTCCTGAACCCTTACGCCAAGCCCCCTCCCTGCCCGTCTTCAAGTCTTTGCTTAAAGCCCACCTCTTCAATGCTGCGTTCGGCACCTAACCCTTACCGTTCAGTGAATCCAGACTGCCCCAATTTGACTGCCCCTATCGGACTGACCGTTCACTTGTCTATTAGATTGTAAGCTCTTTGAGCAGGGACTGTCTCTCTTTGTTAAATTGTACAGCGCTGCGTAACCCTAGTAGCGCTCTAGAAATGTTAAGTAGTAGTACTAGTAGTAGTTGTCCTCAGCATCGTAGGCCTTCCCAGAATCAGAGGTGACCTGGAACACATGACCAGAGTCCAGTTCTTCAGCCACAGTACCTGAAACAGGAGGAGGATGTAGCCTACTCAGCAGGATATCCAACACAGTGACAATCTTGACCTGGGTCTTGGATGTCAAGAGTAAGCAAGCCTGAGGAAGCCTCCCTCCCATGAGGAGATCCACATGTCTCTGCTTGCTTCTTAGGGAGGACCTTGGCCAGACATCCACTGATTCAGGACAAATCATCTGGAATGATAGCAGTGGCTAGGGTGACAGCATATGTCTCAGAATCAGCGTGAAGATGCCACAGAACCTGACCACTGGAAGACAAGGTGAGTCAGGGTGCGGGATCATGGTCACAACTGTGACAGACACATTTTCAGCAGAAAGAATTTTGATGTCTGTGAATATAAGTATTCACCTCACATGTTTATCAAACATGTCTCAGAGGAATTGTGAATCCCCTAATAGTCACATAACTATCATTTGTGGGCTTTCTTGTGATCAATTTTTCATCTGAAAAAAAGCAATATGAGGTCATTTTGAAAACATTTTATGCATGTAAAAATGTGTATGTAAAAATGTAATTCAACAATTGCCATGCCTCACCATTCCTGTGGATACAAAGTGATAAAAATTAGTTTGGAGATGGGAAATATCCAGAGGAATTTCAGTTTGAAAGCTTGCACTTAAATTACATTGGTACAGCAGTGTATCTGTTACTCTGTTAGCTCATATTGTCAAAGGAAAATTTCTTTATTAAAATCATCTTGCATATGGTGATTATGAAGTATCTATGGGCATAACAGCACTGGAGATTATTGAAAAGAGGCTATCCTTTTTCTGCTTTAGCAAGAAGAACATTCAAGATAGTTCTTTATATGAGTCGTTTTTTTTTTTTCTATCTAAAGTTACTCCACTTGAGGAACAGAATGATGTTGAGACTTACTTTTTGAGATTTAAAAAAAAATCTTTATCCAATGGCATAAAGAAGATTTGATGATGACACTGCATACACTGACATTTTATCCATGTTTTAAGGATAAACATTTACTAGTGGCATATGATTACAGTATTTAGAGAAGAAATTGAATCTCTCACAACTTCCTGTTTTATGTACAACAGTAACATCTTTAGGAAGTGCCCCACTGAGGGGCCATTTTAAATTAGGACATTGTTCTGTGTGCCCCATCACCATTTTAGGTAAAATGTTTGTGAATCCAACAGATAATATTATGATCAAGCTAAAACATTGTGTATCAACTTTTGTTGTTAATATGATTATGCCCTTTATTTATGAATCCCCATGGATTGTTTCTATGTTGAATTGCTGGCACTTATATGTGGAAATGGCTTTATCAGGCCTTGATTTCCTCTCTTTTTGAAGGTGATGGTTGTTCCCTTGGATCAAAATCTTGGCCGTCACTGTGGGTCTTTCTCAACCACATCTCACACCATAGAACCTTCCAACACATTATGTAGTGCAGATAGCAAACCATGACCCAGTTCTGTGAAATAGTCCATTTCTCATCTATGCTGAGGGTCATAGATCCAGCCACCATGAGGGAAGAAAGTGATTTACCACAGTAGAATGACCTTTCACTCCCTCAACATGCAAGTAGTCTCCAGCACCCAAAGCAACATCACAGATTTTTTCCCATGATTTCTAGCTTCTGCATGATGTATACACATCCTGACTAAATCTGGCATCCATTATAGGTTCAAGAATGGTAAAAAACCAGAAACGTCTGCTAGGTAAGTCCTGCAATACCTAATACACGTACCACTGCATGCACATGGTAGATATTCATGCTTTCCTTCCCAGATCCCACATTTTCTGATGTTTTAGTACAGATCCTACCCACCAGAGTTCCTAACATGCCTTTCAATTCATGACTGTCTTCTTTTGTTCCTACTGCCACATAGGTGATAGAGACCATCCATAAGGAGGTAGCTCATGACACTAAAGTGGCACCCCAGATGGAGGCAGAAGAGCTGTACAACAAACCCCACCATTAAACAAGGACACTAATAGGACCTTTTTTCCTCCTTAAAACTTGATTATTCTGTCTGGATAGATCTGGGAGGGAAGCTAAACTATCATCCCTGCAAGATATGTGACATCTTAATGACATGCTGCAATGTTCCACAAGCTATTCCAAAGCCACAGACAACCCTTTCCAGAAGGTGGTGAGGAGGACTAGCCAGACACCTAGGGGGATACAGAACCAATAGTAGAAGATGAGCCAGCCCATCTCCACCAGCTGGGCCTAAAAGTAGAAATTACCTTAGACACAGACATTTACACACTGTTTACAGAGTGTGAAGAAAAGTAACATTTTCCACATCTCTAACAGCGTCTTTCTTCCCCTTTCATGTCACTTCCCATTCCCCTGCTCCTCCTAGTAACGTTGGGCTACTAATGCATAGCCATTGTTCCTAGGCATCATATCAGCAAACCCTCTTTCTTCCCCTCTTCCCCTATTATGCCCCTACCTCCTGAAAATCTCCTTGTACCTCTAGTCAAGCTCTCACCCTCTGAAGTCCTTTAGCTCTTATTTAAGCCTCTTAATCTGAAAGAACACACCAGCATCCCCTGGCAAGCCTCTCACTCCCAAAGATTCCATGAGACCTACCAGGATTTCCTTGGTGTCTAGCAACTAGGACAGGGCTTCTACCCTCTCAGGTTGTGAGTGCAAAATAGCTCCAGTTGACCTCTAGAAATAGTCTCATGGTATAACTACTAGGGTTCAAGATGCCAATAAAATCTTCATCATGTTATTTTCTGATTCTATTTTTATTTTTGCTTGAAATAAATATGGTGCTAGATTATTTTAATATGTGTCTTTATGATAGTAAAATAATTGTGCTATATTTAATACTTTTACATTAAGGGTCTGCAAGGACAAAGCTTTTTGAACATTTTTAAGTATTAAACTCTAAGGAACAAAGATGGATCTTTCAGCTTAAATCTTTGTACCCTGATGGTCTTAGCTCTGAAATAGACTGGTGGTTGTTGGTTTAATCTGATTGGCTGGAGGCCTTGGCTGGTTATCCAATCCTGGAGTCTCTTTTGTGATCAGCTGTAGCTTATTTAAATGGGAGGTTCACGCTGAAACGCCGTGGCCATCTTTTTTATGCAGGAGCATATTGAAAGATATAATGGTGAAGGACTATAATCTTTTATAAATTTTTAAGTTGTAAGAAATCTTTTTTGGATGTCAGCACAATCTTCACTAACTTTTTTGCGTTGCAGAGAGCCTCTTCCTTGATAAAGCATTATGCGAAACTTGGCCATGTCAGCGGGGGTTCCCTGATGTCTTTATGTTGCTGCCATTAAAGATAAGTTGGAATATAAAATTGAAAAATCTTTTTGGGAAAAAAAAGTAAATATATACAAAAATAAAAGTGGGATTCTATGAGGATTTTCACCGCACCATTTCGTTTATAACGATAGAACACGATTGTTCACATGGTTGCGAGATGCATGTAGATCTGATAATCCCTAAAAGTACTTATATAACATTATGAGAAATATCTTGCTGTATAGATTTGAATATATTGTGAATATATCCTGAAATATCCTGCTGAATATGTTAATGTTTGGGACATGATTTTGGACATTGATTTATAGTCCCCACATTTTTTCTATTTGGTGGTTTAAAAATAGAGTATCTTAATATAGGCATATATGGGCATCTCTAACATTTAGCACACGCTAATTTTAGTACGTGATAAAAAACACTAGTGCACCTTAGTAAACAGGGCCCATAATTTGGATAAATCAAGTCCAACATGCTTTACAGGTTTCAGACATTTCAGATTGTATCAGTCTGAAAAAAAATGAAATTGCTAGCATTCAGTAGTTAAAATGCATTCCTATTTAAATTCTTGCACAGCAATTGAATAATGTAGATTCCTATTTATTTTACATGTTTTGTCAGCTTCTGTCACTCAAAAATGATTTCAATTGGTTTACAGACAAAAAAAATAGGTGCCTCATATCTAATTAGTATGGGGTCTGACAGATGTGGCATAAATGCCACAAGATGATATGCCATCATGTGTTTATTGAAAAACATAATCTAATATTATTACTAAATAAACAGTTGATCATTCTAAATATGCCAGCTACCTTCAGGCAGTCATTGCCGCTAATGCTTCACAGTCATGTGTTAATTAATGCACTTAAATCCTGCAAAAATAAGGTCAGTGACAAGAAGTGTAATGCATCAAATGATATAGCATATGATAAATAGCTCACTGAGCATTCTTATATCATCAAATGCTTTCATGACAATCGCCAGCTCTGCAGTATTGACTGAATAATTTAATCTTGTCATCCTGTGGTGTAGGTTTCAAAATAATAAATTACTGAAGCTGAGCAAGTTATGGAGTATTTTAGCCTCAAGTGAATTGTGGATTTAGAATAGATTTCTACTACCAGTGTTGTTCAAAGTATTAAGTCAAAGTACTTAAGTAAAAGTAAAAATAAATGTATATTTTAATACCTAAGTAAAAGTAAAAAGTATAGTGAAGAACTCATTAAAAATGTACTTAAGTGGAAATAATAAAATTAATTGCCTTACATAATGCTTTTTTTGAGTAAAAATACCGCAGCTACAAAGAATGCAACTATTGTTAACATTTTTATCCCAATAACGTTATTCTCTATAATTCAATCCATTTTGCTTTTAGTAAAATAAAATTTTGAAAATGATTGTCACTCATGTGAGTGCATTTGTGACTCATTAATCCTGCACAGCTGAAAAGGTATTCAACAACTGCACTAGCAGGAAGTGGAATGTTCAGTCTGATAAAAAAAAAAGTTCCTTCAAATCAGACCAGGCTGAAAAATCACTGGTGTCTTCTGACAGGGCCTGCAGGTGTTGATCAAGGGAATTTCTATTTGAAACACGACTTCCATATAGCAAAGAATACTTTATCATCATCATTGTCATTATCTTCTGGATTAGAAATAGTGCTGTATAACTTATCATTTGCAACTTCATCTACATTATCATCATCCTGCTGACCAATTACAGAGGCTTTCGCAAAATTTTATCTTTTCTCTTTATTATTTGGTGACATGGAGATTGATTTTCTTGATCGCTTATCATGGATATCCTTTGAAGTGATGTATTACTTAATTTGTATAAATAATAAAAAAAGAACAATGACAGACAACAATTCCAAACATTTGTCCACAATAATAAGGAAAAGGATCCCATAATTAAAGATAAACAAGGAAATAATACATATTACCTATTCTTTAGCATCAAGGAATTCCCTAAGCTATTTTGGATCAAAAAACAAAAATGACTTCTGATGAAACAAAACCACACATTGAGAAGGAAATGTCAAAGTAAAACTTGACCCTAGGGCTATTGCTCTGGGGCGGAGAGCCAGGAATTCCTGGGGTCTCTTTTGAGAACCCTAGAATGATCAGGAAAAATTTGAATTTTAGATCCAAAAAACCTCATCATAAATATATGTAAAATAAAGGCATAGAATATTGTTGCAGTTCATCTCAAGCTCTAAAGTAACAATCACGGTAGTCCTTTGAATTACAACTTCCAGAGAAGATTCCAGGAACCTAATGATGTCAAGCTTGGATTGGCCAAGATGTTCATGGCTTACAGGCTGGTTAGTCCCTTGAAGAACCAGGTAGAAAGCTCTAGCAATAGGTGGCAAAGACTCAGATGGCAATTTTAATACTTCCATACAGTACTTCCTGTCCATGTCTGCAGGTGAAATTAAAGGGGATCTAGAAAAATTAAAAAAGTGCAAGTGGTTATGTATTGCTACATTTTCCATATACTCCACCTTCCTGTGCAAGTGAAGATTGTCTCTCACTAGTGTCTGGGTCAACTGAGAAAGTTCTTGGGTATTATTCTCTACCATGTCCATTCTGTTATTGTTCTTGGTCATACCCTCAGAAAGTTTTAGAACAGACTCCTACACAACTCTAATTTTTCTCATGCTCTTTAACTAACAATTCACAGCAAGAATACCAAAGTACCTCTAATGTGATAGTTTATTTTTTTTATTTGGATTTAGTTCACACCTTTTTCAGTAGCAGCTCAAGGTGAGTTACATTCAGGTACACTGGGTATTTCTCTGTCCCTGGAGGGCTCACAATGTAATTTTGTTGTATCTGAGGCAATGGAGGGTTATATGTCTCGCCCAAGATTACAAGGAGGAACAGTGGGATTTGAACTGGCCATCTCTGGATAACACGGCTGGTGTTATAACCGCTAGGCTACTCCTCCTCATGCAGGTCTAACCAGGGTCATCAGAAATCCATCCAAAAGACCTGTTTCCCTGACATCACTCATGATGCCCCCAGTAGCTTACTGACCTGGGAAAATACCCTCAAGGCCCCAGGGGGCTGGTGCTATTCTCGGAATAGAGATTGCGAGTATCAAGTTCCCCAGCTAAACCCTGCTAAGCTAATTACTTTTACCACATTCTCTGGCAGCGAATTCCAGAATTTAAATTCACGTTGAGTGAAAAAATATTTTCTTCAATTCATTTTATATTTACTACTTTGTAGCTTCATTGCATGCACCCTAGTCCTAGTATTTTTGGAAAGAGTAAACAAACAATTCACGTCTACCCATTCCACTCCATTCATTATTTTATAGACCTCTACCATATCTCTCCTCAGTCGTTTCTTCTCCAAGCTGAAGAGCCCTAGACACTTGAGCCTTTCCTCATAGGGAAGTCGTCTCATCCCCTTTATCATTTTTGCCAGCCTTCTCTGTACCTTTTCTAATTCCACTATATCTTTTTTGAGAATCAGTGACCAGAATTGCATATTCAAGGTGCGGTCGCACCATGGAGCGATACAAAGGCATTATAACATCCTCATTTTTTATTTTCCATTCCTTTCCTAATAATACTTAACTTTCTATTTGCTTTCTTTGCTGCCAAACATACTGAGCAGAGGGTTTCAAAGTATCATCAACAATGACTCCTAGATCCTTTTCCTGGTCAGTGACTCCTAACGTGGAACCTTGCATCACGTAGTTATAGTTCAGGTTCATCTTTTCCACATGCATCACTTTGCTCTTGCTCACATTAAACATCATCTGCCATTTGGATGCCCAGTCTCCTAGTCTTGTAAGGTCATCTTGCAATTTTTCACAATCCTCTTGCGATTTGAAACTTGAATAACTTTGTGTCATCGGCACATTTAATTACCTCACTAGTTATTCCCATATCTAGATCATTTATAAATATATTAAAAAGCAGCGGTCCCAACACAGACCCTGGGAAACCCCACTATCTACCCTTCTCCATTGAGAATACAAACCATTTAACCCTACTCTCTGTTTTATATCTTTTAACCAGTTTAATCCACAATAGAACACTACCTCCTATCCCATGACTTTCAAATTTCCTCTGGAGATTTTCATGAGGTACTTTGTCAAATGTCTTTTCAAAATCCAGATACACAATATTGACCGCCTCACTTTTATCCACATGTTTATTCACCGCTTCAAAGAAATATAGTAGATTGGTAAGGCAAGATTTCCCTTCACTAAATCCATGTTCACATGACTAGTCTCATTAATCCATGCTTTTGAATATGCTCTGTAATTTTGTTGTTTATAATAGTCTCTACCATTTTGCCTTGCACCAATGTCAGACTCACTGATCTGTAATTTCCTGGATTACCTTTTTAAAAATCAGCTTTACATTGGCCACCCTCCAAGTCTTCTGGTACCATGCATGATTTTAAAGATAAATTGCATATTACTAACAATAGTTCTACAAGTTCATTTTTCAATTCTATCAATACTCTGGGATGTATACCATCTAGTCCTGGCGATTTGCTACAATTTGTCACATTGCCCCATTACACCGGTATCTCTCCCATATCTTCCTCGATGAAGACAGAAGCAAAGAATTCATTTAATCTCTCTGTTATAGCCTTGTTTTCCCTGAGTGCCCCTTTTACTCCTCAGTCCTCTATCGGTCCAACTGATTCTTTTGCCAGCTCATTGCTTTTATTATGTGTTTTTACCTCCAAGTATTATCTTGTACTTCTTTACAAGTAAAAGTAACACAACTTTTAAGTAACTAAATACATTTACTTTGCTATACAACACTGCCTACTACCCCAGTATTCAGTGATGGTAGATGCTAAAACACTTATTAAAATCTGCCATTAATTGAAAACATATTTATTTACAAGTTTTTAATTTGTGGGTTTGTTATCATGATTGACTTGTATCCACTGTTGTTCTGTATTTTCACACTTCATATCATAATTTATAGGAACTAGAATAACACCCAGGTGTCGGGACCTCCTCTGAGCAGAAGCATATACGGAGCATATTGGCCCAAGGCAAGGTTGAATAGCCAAAACATGTCACAGGAACTGGGAGTGGAGAAGAAACCAAGTGTCAAAAAGGAACCAGGTATGAAATGGTAAATGTGAACAAAACATAGTAGTGTAGAACGCTCTACTAGAAAGTAAAGAGAAGTGTAATAGCAGTAAATACAGGATAGGCTCACCAAGAATTGTCATACCAGCAAGGGTTTGTCTGCTCAGCTCTCATAAAATTACTGATTAAACACACAATTTACTGGTTCAACAGGCTCATCCAGGGGGCAGGTATTACATTTTCCCACTGGATCTTATGTTTTCTTGAATTTGGGCTGCAGTTATGTGGCCTCTGATACACAGGATCAGGAGTTTGAATACTGGCAAATCTCACAACAGGATGATATGCTTCTGCAGCCTTAACTTCTAGTAACTGCAGCTAAAGGTTTGGCCTAGTTATTACTGAGATTAAATACAATGTGAATTCCCACAATTTGTATACTATAGTTGCTCAAAGCACACCAAAAAGAGGAAGAGTCATACATGCTCTCTCTCTCTCTCTGGAAGAGAAACACAGCTAATTACATTAGAAGGTCAAAGATAACATAGAAGTCCATTGTGATTTGAAATGGTTCAAGTACCACCAGACTAGGAAAGCTCTATTGTTTGTATAGAATGGACTGGAAATATAGGGCCTGATATTCAAAAAGCTCGGCTCCTAAATTTATGCCCTATTTTCAGCAAAATATGAGTATCCTAAGTTTTCAGTGGAAAATTCATCTTATTTTAGGAGCTTAAAAGTTATCATGTCTAAATTCAACATGCAGCAATTTTTTTTTTTTTAACATTGACTGCCAATAGCTAAAATAGACCTGGATATTCAGTGTCGGACATTATATTGGCATCTGGTCCTTTGGCAGTTTCTAGAAGTTATGTAGGTTTATGCCAATATTCAGTGCCATATCTGCATAGGTAACTGAGCAAAGAATATTATAAATAATGTTTTGGCAACCCAGTTTTATGTTACGGTTAAAAGTTTAGTAACAAACATATGCACATACAAAAAACATTATTTATGGTTTGTTTGCAGTTCATTTGGCCTTTCCCCCTGAATTTTGGATTTTTGTTTAGTTCATTTCATTTTATTAATAATAATGTTCATTACAAATTGTAACTCATAATTCATAGTTTAATATGCATTGAGAGGGGTAGATACTAATGTGTGTTAAGGGGATAATGCACACTATTTGACTCAACGCATGTTAAATAGCAAAAATATATGTTATTTTACTATAAAACATTAGTTTAAAGTACTGTGGGCTAAATAATAAGATACAAAGCATGCAAATGCATGTAAAACACCTAATTATGTAAACTGAATAATGCATTTTGTATTGAATTTTGCAAGTAGCGTTATTAAAAACAATAACACCAACCTGAAGCTGGCATTATTTTTCCTCCCTGAATCACTGTCCAGGCCCCCTCCCTCTCTCCCCAACAAGCACTCCCCTAAACATACTCACAGCACCCCAGACTCCCTACCTTTCCCAAAGATACATTAGATCTCAACTGCACTGGCCACACCCCATCCTGTTGGCCATACCTGTACCTTCAATGGAATCTATGCAGGATGTAAAGAACAACTCACAAAGAAACTCCAGACCGCTGAAAACACAGCAGCCAGGCTGATATTTGGTAAAACATGATTCAAAAGCGCCAAACCCCTCCGAGAAAAACTGCATTGGCTCCCAATCAAAGAACGTATTACCTTCAAAATCTGCACCCTGGTCCACAAAACTATCTACGGTGAAGTCCCAGGCTACATGACAGACCTCATAGATCTACCACCAGAAACACAACCAGATCATCACAAACATACCTAAACCTCCACTACCCAAACTGCAAAGGACTCAAATACAAAGCAACCTACGCATCCAGCTTCTCCTATATAAGCACAAAACTATGGAATTCACTGCCAAAAGCTGTGAAAACAACCTACGACCATCTAAACTTCAAGAAATCACTAAAAACCAACCTGTTCAAAAGGGCATACCCTACCAACCCAACATAAATGCCTACACTCTGCAACACAGCAAAACCAAAGCTCGTAATGGACACTATATATAACCTCTCCTCTCTTCGATCCCCATTGTGCCTGAACCTTAATCGACCACAACATCACCATGTATTTGTTTCTCTACTGGACTTAGCGAACACCTCTCCGGTACTATGCAAGCCACATTGAGCCTGAAAATAGGTGGGAAAGTGTGGGATACAAATGTAACAAATAAATAAAATAAATAAATAATTTGCATTGCATGACTAAAATAGGTTCCATGTATCAGAATTAACTGCAAACCATTCAAACTATTTTTAGTTATGCAAGCCATTGCCAATTATGTTGTTTGTTTACATTAACTATGTAGGAATTCAATCTGTTAATATTTGATGAATGCAGTACTAAACAGATGTCTCTTGTATGAGTTGAATATTTAGCATATGGTTCATGGAAAAGGCACAGCACTGGCAGAGACTGAATCCAATGAGTATGTTTTTTGTATATTAATATAATATATGTCAATCATTTGTTAAACTTCTCTAAGCAAATGGCAAAACAGTACATCAGAGTGCTTTCATTTAGTTGAACGGTGACAAAACTAACTAAAGGGTTCATAAATGTTATTGCCTAGTTTATAGAATTGTCCTTCATGTGTCTGTGAAATACTTGTGGTAAACTGGCTAAAATCACTGCTTGACTGAAGCCATGGAACTACTGCCAGTGGCTGCATTGAGCTGGCGGTAGTCCCTGAAAAGCAAGCGGTAAGTCTGCGTTGGGCTTACCGACACTCTGTAAAAGGGCCCTTTGGTGCCTTCTTATAAAAAAACACTCTTGAGCACTATTATAGCAGGTGCTTACAATATGGCTCAGAGAAGACCGAGAAAGTCCAACTTCAGCCCAGCTGAACTGCACCTCATGGTACAGGAGGTCATCATGAACTACAATGCTCTGTATGGAACTGAAGCATCAAAGGCAAGTGCCAATGCAAAACTGACAATCTGGCACCACATCTTGCATCGCCTCAACACCACCCACCATCAGAACTGTGATGCGGAAGACCCAAGAAAAAGTGGAGGTATCTGTGGAGTAGAGCCCATAACAATGATCTGCTCAGAGGGCAACATGGACCCAGAAGCAACATGACCCTTACAGCCCTAGAGAGAGAGGAGCTGGCCACAGCTGGACCTGCAACTGTGTCTGGCATTGGTGGCTGAAACATCACTACCAGGTGCAAAGGTAAGACTCTGCACACCTTTACATCCCAGGTTGCATATCCTCTATAGAGGTCTGTCTACACCAGGGCTATTCTTCAGCCACCACACATTGGTATGGGACAAAAACACTTGCTCTTTTGATCCAGCCTCCAAAAAATGTCTTAACAACTTCTTTAAATTTCTCATTAAAAAAACTTCCAGTCTAATTTTTGGTAGTTTCCATTGGTGCAAAAGATAGGCTTGAACTTAAGACTTTCAGGGCGTCTTTTACTAAGGTGCGCTCACGTTTTTAGCGCACACTAAAATTGAGTGCATGCTAAACATTAGAGGCGCACTTAGGAATGCATAGTCATCTCTAATGTTTAGTGCGCTCACAATTTTAGCGTGCTCTAAAAACGTGAGTGCACCTTAGTAAAAGGGGGCCTCAGTTTCAAAGCAGGGGTGTAGCTACGTGGGGCCACGGGGGCATGGTCCTCCATAGATTTGGCCCTGGCCCCCCCACTGCCAACCCCTTCAACCCCCCTCCCACCACCAACCCTCCCCTGCCGCCGCCGCCATCGGGTACCTTTGCTGGCGGGGTCCCCAACTCCTGCTAGCCGAAGTCCTCTTCTCTGGCGCGGCTGCATTGCTGATCTGCAAGGCTTCTGTTTCTGTGAGTCTGACGTCCCGCAAGTACACAGAAGTCTTGCAGGTTAGCAACACAGCCATGCCGGAGAAGAGGACTTTGACTGGTGGGGGTTGGGGACACCTGCCAGCAAAAGTACCCGATGGCGACGGCGGGTGAGGGTTGGCGGTGGCGGGAAGGGGGGGGGTCGAAAGGGTTGGCGCCGGGGGGGCTCAAAGCTGGTGGTGGCGGCGGTGGTGGCAGTGGGGGGGGAGCTAAAATGTGTCCCCTCACCTCCAGCTCTGGACCCCCCTCCCACCAAAGTCTGGCTATGTCCCTGTTTCAAAGGCACCCGCTTTCCCAGTGGAGCTATGCTAGGTCACATGGTACAGGTTGAAACTATGTCCATCTTATACCACCACCTACCGTTAGCTCTGCATGAGTATTTACCAAGAACAAAGCATGGGTCCACACCCTCATGTCAGAATTCCAGTGGGCCCCCATCCTTCTTCTCTTTTTTCACCTATATTCTTCCCTATTTGTTGAGAGATATCCTCATCAGAACATCTGCGTCAGGGTGCCCTCCAAGCATGCCACTTCCCAACCCCCACATGACCTTACATTGTACCCACTGTGATAATCACGATTGTGTAGCTAATAGTCCCACCATAAACCATTTCTTGACAGTTAGGCATCGCAGCACTTTGGGTTCCAATATCTATTACAACAACATATACAATTGTTCAGCAAAAAGTTTCACTGCCAATAATGTCTTGATGCCATGCCAAAGGGCTCACTGTCAGACCTCCCAGTGATACAGGTGGCTCCAGAAAGCTATGTAATAGAGGTGCTGTGTACAGGAACCAGGATCTCACTCTGTTTTATAGTAAGCTGGTCAGGTATGGTCCCTGTTTGGTATGCAGACACCCCCATACTAGCATGTCCTTTGCTCCTTTCATGCAGATGCTACAGCTGTGCAGGGCTGTGGTGAGGAGACCTCCTCAGAGGATGAGGATGCTGCTGCTGCTGTTGGCCTGGTATGGAGCAGCAGGGTCCAGCACTGGTGGAGCAGACCAGCATTCCACCTCTGGAGCAAGATGGGGACATTGAGGAGTAGGGACACAGGTGTGGAGGCAGAAGAGGAGGAAAAGAAGTAAGATCAGGAACTGGAGTCACCATTAGTGGACAAAAAAGATCTTGGCTACCCTGATCAAGCACAAGAAGGAGAGGAGGGAGAGAGTGCCAGAGCTGTTGGAAGACAGATCATTAACAGCAGGTCCTCCTCAAGGAAGATGTCACTGGAATGCATAAGGAACATGGAAGCCTCCGCCAGGTGATCGCTGGGTTGTGCCAGGAGATAGCAGCTGTGAGGGAGGACATGAAGGCCAGAAGGAACTTCAAAGACAGGCTCCTCCAATTCTTGGGAACTGTATGTTCAAACCTAGAGATCCAAAACGACACCCTTGCCTCCATCCTCCCCCTGCTACTCCAAGGCTATCAGTCAGCAATGACCTCTCCCAGCTCTGCCTTCCCTGTATCCCAATCTTACCCTTCACCTATCTTAGGGTAATCAAGGCCACAACCCTTTGCACCCCCACCCTCATCTTCCAAACCTAATACAGTAGCATCTGTGGTCAGGACATACCTGGCCGAAGCAGTGACAGGGGAAAAGGGCAAAGTGATATGGCTGAAGTGACCCCATCTCCCTAACCAGGATCTTGTGAAATTTGTTGCTGCTGGGACTGTTGCTATCTGGACTGTAATTCAAGGTTTTAACATGCAGATTCCTCACATTTTCTTTAATCAATTCATCCATTTTATGATTGGATGATGTTGGCAAATGATTCACTGGCAGATGTGATGCCAGATACCAGTTTTGGGATTGGACCTGACCTGATATGCTATAACCCCATACAGTACATTGTAGTCCATGCGGAGAGGGGGGTGGGGACGGGGAAACCACAGGGTCACTATTAATGTTGTGCTCTATGACTGAATTCACTGTAATGCACAATGGGGAGGGGAGGGGATGAAGGAGAGAGGAATAGTGAGGGGCAAGGGGTAGGGGGAAACATGGGATCACTCAATATTGTATTTCATCACTGAATTCACTATACTGCATAATGGGTGGGAGAAGGGAGGGGGGATAGGGGGATGGTGGAGGGGGACTGACAGCTATATACACTTAACTAGTAAAAATCTCATCATTTTCACAACAAATGCATCTGGATGATGTTATTCCTGACATCCTGTCCTCTCTGTTGTGCCTAGTGAGGTGGCAGATCTTCCTGGTGTACCTCTGGGATATTGTCCTCACTGTCTCTTTCCACCCTAGCCTGTTCCTCTGATTCTGGCATATGCTGTGTTATGGCTAGACTGTGGAGCATGCAGAATGCAGTGAAGATTTCACACACATTTGTGAGGCTGTACAAAAATCTGGACTTTAGAAAGCCAAATGCCCTCTCAATGTCTGCCTGGGTTTTGACTTCTTCTGAGCCCTGGGGGTTCAAAATGGGGGGTCATCATCAGATCCTGAGGGGATAACCACAGTCAACTGCATTGAGGCGAGGAGAGAAGATGTCTTTTCTTCCCTGCACTCGCACATACGCAAATGGAACATCAGAGGCATGGTTTAAATCCACTGGTCACCCTTTGAGCCATGTACACTTGTGGACTATGGTATTTGAAGCATTGCAGGAATGCCATAGAAAAGGGTTACGCACTGCCATTACTTGGATTCAAGTTCATCAGGAAACCATCTTTTCTTTTGACATTAATGGTAATAATTTGGCTGATGACTTAGCCAAAGAGGTTACTCAAACTCCCGTTGAATCCACTGACGTTGTTGTTACCCTCTCAGATGCCTGTGGTGGAGGATGCACCCTCTCAGATGCTGAAACTCATGTTCAACCTTCTTTTAAGCCCCTCCTGTTAACAGAACCTAACTTGGCAACGGCGTTACAATCCTCTGTCACTCAGTCAGAACTAAGACTTTGGGAATTAGCAAACTGCTCCAAGCATATTGATGGTCTATGGGTGCACCCTGATGGCCAATTGTGTATATCACACCAACAGTTGTTATTAATACTTCACTCATTACATTATCCTTTACATCTCAACGTTTCCACTTTGTATGATCAGTTGTCACCTAAGATTTGGGCACCACAGATGCTCTCAGTATGTCATGATATTGTTAAAGGATGTTACAAATATTTCTTGACTACCCCCAAACGTGGAAGTGTTGTCCCTCTTGGTCCTTTGCCTAGTGTCCAAGGACCTGGCCTCTACTGGTATTGTGATTTCACTGATATGATTACACTTGTGAAAGGGAAAAGGTATTTACTCGTCTGCATGGACAGGTTTTCTAAGTGGGTTGAAGCTATTCCATGTACCCGAGAAACTGGTCAAGTAATGGCACAAATACTTTGTTGTGACATATTACCCAGATTTGGTATGCCTTGCAAAATAACTACTGACAATGGTACACACTTTGTCAATGAATTACTTCAGTCCTTGACTACGAAATTGGGAATTACCCACACGACAATTTGCATCTATAAACCCACTAGTAATGGCCTTGTGGAGAGATATAATGGTCTGTTGAAAACAAAATTGTGCCAACTACTGGCTAATGACATCAAATCTTGGCTTGATGCACTCACTGCCTTTAGTGCTACTCAATTTGCGTACTACGCCCTCTGCCTCACTCAAATTGACACCTTTCCAATTGTGCACTAGGCGCAAAATGTGTCTAATCAAAGGTAATCCAGAAAAGTACCTGCCTGACCATTACTTGGTGTATTGAGATCAACTCCAAGCTGTTATTACTTCTCTGTCTTCCACTTCACAGGACGTGGGAGATAGTACGGACCACACTGAGAAGCCTAAGGTTTTGAAAATAGGTGACCTTTTGCATAGAAAATACTATCCAGCTTATAATTGAAAAATCGCCTATATTGCGACCCAAATCGGGAGATAGACGTTTATCTCACAAAAACGAATAAAGCGGTATAATCGAAAGCCAAATTTGGACGTTTTCAACTGCACTCCGTCGCAGATGCGGACAAAGTTGATGGGGGCGTGTCGAAGGCGTGGTGAAGGCGGAACTGGGGCGTGGTTATCGGCCGATCAGAGATGGGCGCCTTTCGCCGATAATGGAAGACAAATATGCGTTTGTAGCTAGAATTTAGGGCACTTTTCCTGGACCCTGTTTTTCCACAAATAAGGCCCCCAAAAGTGCCCTAAATGACCAGATGACCACTGGAGGGAATCGAGGATGACCTCCCCTGACTCCCCCAGTGGTCACAAACCCCCTCCCACCACAAAATATGCCGTTTCACAACTTTTTATTTGCACCCTCAAATGTCATACCCACCTCCCTGGCAGCAGTATGCAGGTCACTGGAGCAGTTATTAGGGGGTGCAGTGGACTTCAGGCAGGTGGACCCAGGCCCATCCCCCCCACCTGTTACACTTGTGCTGGTAAATGGGAGCCCTCCAAACCGTCCCCCCAAACCCACTGTACCCACATGTAGGTGCCCCCCTTCACCCCTTAGGGCTATAATACTGGTGTAGACTTGTGGGCAGTGGGTTTTGAGGGGGATTTGGGGGGCTCAACACACAAGGGAAGGGTGCTATGCACCTGGGAGCTCTTTTACCTTTTTTTTTTGTTTTTGTAAAAGTGCCCCCTAGGGTGCCCGGTTGGTGTCCTGGCATGTGAGGGGGACCAGTGCACTACGAATCCTGGCCCCTCCCACGAACAAATGCCTTGGATTTATTCGTTTTTGAGCTAGGCGCTTTCATTTTCCAATATCTCTGAAAAACAAAAACGCCCAGCTCACAAATTGTCGAATAAAACATGGACGTCTATTTTTTGCGAAAATACGGTTCGGTCCGCCCCTTCACAGACCCGTTCTTGGAGATAAACGCCCATGGAGATAGACGTTTTCGTTCGATTATGCCCCTCTATAAGTACAAAACTTGGAGGATCCTATCTACGTTGGACCTTTCCGCATTGAAGCTCTGTCAGCAACAGCTGTAAAACTAGAATTTCACACTTCTTGGGTTCAATTTAAAGATGTTCGAATATTCCACAACCTTGATTCATCTGACATCCAACTACCTAAAGATGCACCTTTGACTGATGCAGCCCTCATCATCACTGACCCAGACACAGGAGAATGACCCTCCATTGACCCTCCCATCTGCAGCTCACCAACACCAGTCGTGCTCGGATCTACATAATATTGTGTGGCTTCTTATGGGACTTTCATTTCTGTTCATCTTTATCCTTGCATTCATTTTGTTTGTACTAGAAAGATTCCATTACATCTGATGTTTTACTATCATTTTTAATTGTGAACCACTAGATGTATTATTTAGGCTTCTTCATTTGTATTGTTCAGGCTTTACTTATTATCTTCACTTGAATATCATACTATCTTACGCTTTACTTCTTGCTACTTTTTATGGCAATTATCATCCTTATTGTATTATTAATTTTTGAGGGCCTTTGTATTTACTTGCTTGCTTAATAACATTGTATGTTTTGTTACCACAGAATGCCTTCCCTAGGGTGGGACCCCGGCCCTGATGACAATCCTGCTTGGGATCCATACACTAGGTTTTCTACTCTATGTGCACCATTGTTGGACTCATGGACTACAGGACCAGGAACTTCTATTCTTGCTGTTGCACACATACTTAATGGATTGGTTACAATAATGATTGAACAAGGGAACCTTCCATTACCCCGGCCTCACGCTAGGGAATTTGTAATATTTGGGGTCTTTACATAAAAAGTACTAGGAAGGCATTGGCAACCTTTTGGTTTTTCCTTAGAAAAAGGGGGGTAGACCCATTGAAGTTTTTAGGCTTCTTAAAGTACAGAACAACCTAGGAGCTATCCCTTAAGTACAGAACATAGGGGGTTAAGAACATAGAAGATTATAACAAAATTTCAAACTTTATATTAATGCCTTATTTGTGGCTATTTCTCATTGCAATACTAGTTTTTATTGTTTCCGTCTTTGTTGAAACTCTTTATCTTATTCTATTGCTCAGGATTTTTGTTTCTAGGATTTCCTATTGACGTTTAAACCTTATCTTGTCTTTGCCTACATAACACCTTGCCCCGAAATTGGCAAGGCCAGTGTACTTTAGTGCAAGTAGTAATTCCTATTACCATCGCTTCTCAGCATATTGACAATTCCATTATTGCTCCAAAAAATATTAGGATCAAGAGAGATGATAGGCTCTATCACGACCCTAGAGTTCCTGGGTCCTTTGATGATAGGATTTACATTGATGCTATTGGTGTTCCTAGGGGGCTCCCCGATGAATTCAAGGCCCGTAACCAAATTGCTGCTGGTATTGAATCCTTTCTATTCTGGTGGTCCACTGTCAATAAAAATGTTGATTGGATTTACTACATTTATTACAACCAACAGAGATTCATCAACTACACAAGAGATGCAGTTAAGGGCATCACTGAACAGTTAGATGCCACAAGCCGCATGACTTGGGAAAACCAGATGGTTATCGATATGATATTAGCAAAAGAAGGCAAGGTTTGTACCTTGTTGGGAGGCCAGTGCTGTACCTTTATCCCCAACAACACTGCATCTGATGGGACAATCACAAAAGCTTTACAAGGACTCACTACTCTGGCCGAGGAATTAGCTGAGAACGCTGGTATTGACACATCCTAGACAGGATGATTGGACAATACATTTGGAAAATGGAAAAACTTCATCATATAGGGTTTGACCGCATTGCTTGTGGTTATTATTATTATTATTATTATTATTATTGCACTTGTATCCCAAGGCTCAATGTGGCTTACAAAATCCTGTAATGGCATCACCATTTCAGGGAACAGAAATACATTTGGTGGTACAAAGATATAATAATAACAAGGCTAGCATTCAATCTACTCAAGCAGTTACAGAAAGAAGACGGTCTAAGTGAGGAAGGGGTGTTGATGATTTGTAGTCAGTTATGGATTCTTGTGATAAGCTTTGGTGAATAGATAGGTTTTCAATGATTTGCGAAAGTTTGTTATTTCGTTAATAGCTTTCAAGTGGTTTGGAAGAGCATTCCACATTTGTGTGCTTTTGTAAGAAAAGATGGACGCATGTGTTAGTTTGTATTTTAATCCTTTGCAGCAGGGAAATGTACATTAAGGTAAGTATGGGCAGATCTTTTGGTATTTTTGGGTGGGAGGTCCATGAGGTCAAGCATGTAAGACGGGGCTTCTCCGTGAATTATTTTGTGAACAATCGTGCAGATTTTGAATGTGATCCGTTCTTTATATGGAAGCCAATGTAGTTTCTCTCTTAGGGGTTTTGCACTTTCGTATTTTGTCTTTCCAAATATAAGTCTGGCTGCGGTATTTTGGGCAGTTTGAAGTTTCTTAATAATCTGTTCTTTACAGCCAGCGTAAAGTGCATTACAGTAGTCCAGGTGACGTGGAGGGGCATAATCGAATGAAAACGTCTATCTCCATGGGCGTTTATCTCCGAGAACAGGTCCGTGAAGGGGCGGACCGAACCGTATTTTTGAAAAAAATAGACGTCCATGTTTTATTCGTTTTTGTTTTTCAGCGATAATGGAAAATGAAAGCACCCAGCTCAAAACGAATAAATTCAAGGCATTTGTTCGTGGGACGGGCCAGGATTCGTAGTGCACTGGTCTCCCCTCACATGCCAGGACACCAACCGGGCACCCTAGGGGGCACTTTTACAAAAACAAAAAAAGGTAAAAGAGCTCCCAGGTGCATAGCACCCTTCCCTTGTGTGTTGAGCCCCCCAAATCCCCCTCAAAACCCACTGCCCACAAGTCTACACCATTACTATAGCCCTAAGGGGTGAAGGGGGGCACCTACATTTGGGTACAGTGGGTTTGGGGGGGTTGGACGACTAAGCATTAAGCAGCACAATTGTAACAGGTGGGGGGAGATGGGCCTGGGTCCACCTGCCTGAAGTCCACTGCACCCCCTAACAACTGCTCCAGGGACCTGCATACTGCTGCCAGGGAGGTGGGTATGACATTTGAGGGTGAAAATAACAAGTTGTGAAACATCATTTTTTGTGGTGGGAAAGGGTTAGTGACCACTGGGGGAGTCAGGGGAGGTCATCCCCGGTTCCCTCTGGTGGTAATCTGGTCATTTAGGGCACTTTTGGGGGCCTTATTTGTGAAAAAACAGGGTCCAGGAGAAGTGTCCTAAATTCTAGCTACAAACGCATACTTTTTTCCATTATCGGCGAAAGGCGCCCATCTCTGTTCGGGTGCTAACCATGTCCCAGTCTCGCCTTCACCACGCCTCCGACACGCCCCCGTCAACTTTGTACGCTTCCGCGATGGAGTGCAGTTGAAAACGTCCAAGTTCGGCTTTCGATTATACCGCGTTATTCGTTTTTGTGAGATAAACGTCCATCTCCTGATTTAGGTCGGAACTTGGGTGTTTTTCTGGTTCGATTATAAGCAGGTTAGTACCATTGATTGTACCAGGTTTCAAAAAATGGCCCTTGGGAAAAAAGGTTTTACTCTTTTGAGTTTCCACATGGAATGGAACATTTTCTTAGTTGTATTCTTCACATGGTTTTCAAGTGTGAGATTTCGATCAATGAGATTTCGGGAAGGGAGAGGTTTGGGGTGGTTATGGTGGAGACTGTACTTGTGTTGTGTTGTGAGGTAAGTATAAGGCATTGTGTTTTATCTGCGTTGAGTTTTAACTGAAATGCGTCCACCCAGGAGTGCATGATCTGGAAGCTTTGGTTAATCTCGTTGGTGATTTCTTTTAGATCACGTTTGAATGGGATGGTGTTAGTGATGTCATCTGCATATATGTATGAATTGAGGTTTTGATTGTTCAAAGCATTGCAGTGCTTATACTATTTAGCTGTTGTATTATACCCTGCGCAAGACGATTAGTGGAATGTCTTATTAAAACTACTTTGTACCTTCATTGCTAGTCCTAGAATTTTTGGAAAGAGTAAACAAGCACCATGGAGTGATACAAAAGCATTATAACATCCTCATTTTTGTTTTCTTTTCCTTTCCTAATAATACCTCACATTCTATTTGCTTTCTTCACCATTGCTGTACACTGAGCAGAGGGTTTCAACGTATCATCAACAATGACATCTAGATCATTTTCCTGATCGGTGACTCCTGATATGGAACCCTGCATCATGTAGTTATAGTTTGGGTTTCTCTTTCCCACCTGAATCACATTGCACTTGCTCACATTAAACACCATCTGCCATTTGGATGCCCAGTCTCCCAGTCTCGTAAAGGCCTTTTGCAATTTTTCACAATCCTCTTGTGATTTAACAACTTTGAATAACTTTGTGTCATCAGCAAATGTAATTACCAGACTAGTTATTGTCATATCTAGATCATCTATAAGTATGTTACAAAGCAGCAGTCCCAGCACAGACCCATGCAGAACCCCACTCTCTACCCTTCTCCATTGAGAATACTGACCATTTAACCCTACTCTCTGTCTTCTATCTCTTAACAAGTTTTTAATCCACAAAAGAACAGTACTTCCTATCCCATGACTTTTCAATTTCCTCTGGACTCTTTCATGAGGACTTTATCAAATGCCTTTTGAAAATCCAGATACACAATATCAACTGTCTCACCTTTATCCACGTTTGTTCATCCCTTCAAAGAAATGCAGTAGATTGGTGAGGCAAAATTTCCCATCACTAAATCCATGTTAGCTTTGTCTGATTAATCAATGCTTATATATATGCTCTGTAATTTTGTTCTTTATATTAACCTCTACCATTTTACCAGCACTGATGTCAGGCTCACTGGTCTGTAATTTCCAGAATCACATCTGGAACTCTTTTTATAAATTGGCATTACATTGGCCACCCTACAATTTTCTGGTACCATGTTTTTTGGCTGTCACTGCACACTGGGCAGAAGATTTCGTGGATTGTCAGCATGGACCCTTAGGCATGGAGAGCCAGATGTAGAGGGCATCCCTTCTTAGAAAAGCCTTCTGGTTGGCTAATACAGTTCCCATAGGCATTTGGAACATATGTTGGTTGCCATAAAGGCCATGTCACTCTCAAATGCAGTTTACACAGTTGCAGTATGGTCTCTCTATTAAACCAATAGCAATCTACATATTGATCATCAATCAGATCCAGGAATCTGGTCCTGGGCCTGTACACCCACTGAACCTGACCTCTCCCTCTCCTCTGTCCCCACCCCCTGCCTCTGATGTGCCATCATCCAGGCTATAGAGAGCTCAGCCATCACTCTCCACTGCAACCAGAAACAGACACATACCAACACTGACAGAGACACACCAAAAACAGGCAGAAGTCACTGCAGTTCCCCCTTACCCCCCCCCCCCCCCCCCCCCACACACACACACACATATATTAACACACTGACAGGGAGATCAACTTGAACACAGGGTTGGTATACAGGTGGAGGGGAAAAAGGGAGAGGGAAATATCTTACAATCCTAACCTATAGCAACAGAAAACTGCACAGGAAATGTGTCCTGTTCCAACAGTAGCAGAAGAACCCATTAGTACCATTTATAGAATAGCACATAGTGCTCAGATTTGAGCCTAACTTTTAAGGTGAGGATGTATACCAGGTTTCAGTTGGTGTAGATCCGCATGCCTTAATTAGGCTTGGATCTTTAGTAAATGCCCTGAACTGAACACACATCTCCCATCTCTACACACCTAAACTAAATTATTGCCAATTTGTGCTAATGATTGTCAGGGCCCAATTATTTGTACTGATTGGCTCATTATTGTTAACTTCCACATGCTATTTGTGTGTGCAACTAAATTTTGGTGTGGAGGTTTGGGTGCCATATATAGAATCATGGGTATAATGTGCATTTTATATGTGATAACATGTAGTAATTTAAATGCTGGTGCCCCGACCTATATGTCAGACCTTATAGACCTGCCTACTAGGAACGCAAAAAGATCATCACGCACATTCCTCAATTTCCACTATCCTAACTGTAAAGGGCTAAAATATAAATCTACATATGCGACCAATTTCTCATACGCACACAGCTGTGGAACGCACTACTGAAGGCCATAAAAACAACGCAAGACCTAACCATCTTCCGAAAGCTACTGAAAACAGATCTTTTCAAGAAGGCATACCATAAACATCCATCTTAAAGTCCAAATAATAACACCGTACACGATCTATACAAACCCAAAATCTTATCACATGACTGATTAACCTCATTGCTATCAATGATCAAGCACTACCACCTTAAACCTTATATCGAGAGACCCTATTCGATATAAGGTTTAAGGTGGTAGTGCTTGATCATTGATAGCAATGAGGTTAATCAGTCATGTATGTTACAATCCAATTTACTACTCGGGAACCTCATGCAATACCAAAATGTATTCTCATGCAATACCAAAATGCACATGGTATATATATATATACAGTATGCTATGTTCCATGTATGTGACCATGTGACCAGTCTTGCAGCATTTCATTTAGAAAGGTTTTAAACAGTCTAAATGAAATGTTATTTTACAGATAATGCACAGAAGCTTTCAGCCACTGTTTTACTGTGCACGTAAGCAATGACCAAAGTCCCAAGCTAATGAGCTCTCTAGTATTAAATAAGATCATTAGTGATTTCATACAATGCACAGAGAAATGGCACACGCAAAAATCCCTGCCCTACAGACTAGAAACTACTTGACAGCTCTTGAGCTGTCAGTAATGTCCTGTGCTTTTTTCTGTCAGTGCCTGATTGGCTCAAGACTGACAGGAAAGTTACTCTGCAGCCTCTTATCTCCAAACCCTTCCCCAAGCCAGACCCCCCCAGTGGTCCAGTGGATCCCTCCTGATCCCCCCTCCCTACAAAATAGCCTGATGGTCCAGCGAGCCCACCAATCTGACATTCCAACCTCCCAAATAAATACCCTGGTGGTCTAGCAGGCCCATAGACCCTCCTTGTGAACACTGGCCCTGGTGGTCTAGTGAAATTCAACCCCCCAAACCCCTTCACATACCTTGATTTGGAGGCAGGAGGAACTCCTACTCCCTCCTGCCTCAGTGCCCACCCCTCATCAAAATGGCAGACCCTGCTTGGTGCATCCTGGGATGCACTGGGAGAGGCTAAGTACCATATAAGGAAAATAACAATTTATATGGCAGTGTATCCCAGGATGCACCTGGCTGAGGCTGGGTGCTAGCATTTTGAAGAGGGTGAACCCAGAGGCAGGAGGGGTAGGCCAGCAGTTAACATCTTTCTTATCAATTGGTAAAATATAACCCAGAGGCATGCATGCTAATTTTACATGAACTAACACCAGGAAATCGCAGAAGAGTGCTGCTGATCGCCTGCAATTTCTTGGTGTTAGTTCATGTGAAATTGGCATGCATGCCTCTGGGTTATATGTTATCAACTTGTGCATTGAACTTCATATTGGCATTTGTCCTTTACACTCCAGAGTCCCGATGCAGGCACTGTAACCGAAACATGGTCTGTGTTGAGTCACATTGAAGTGTATTAAAGGACTGCAGACATCCACCATCTATTGCCTTGTCTTTTCCACTGTTTGTTTACCAAGGCTAGTACTTTCTGTTCCAATTCTTGTCCTTGATTGATATCAAAGGCATGATATTTTTGTCTGCGTTTTCTTCTCCTGAAAGTCTATTTTCTTCTTTCTCTCCCCTCCAGGGGTGCAGATGTACTGAGGCTTTTGCCCTCAGCACTGATATCCAGATGCATATGTAAAGCTGTCTTCTATGCAGGTTTGCAGCAAAGATGTAAAGTCATGAGGTGAGAATGGATGTACTTGTTCAGTTTAGCATATAGAAACTAATTTTGTTGTGGCCTCTCATTATTTTATGTTCAGACAATATCTGTGCACAGAAGCTGCTGGTTTATGAAATAGTGTAAACCACATCTTTTCAAATGTTATTTGGATTTAGGAGTCAACTCAACAGTTTAGAAGCCAATGACTGAGAGTTCTATGTATTTCGCAATTGTCCCCAATGAAGTTAAAATGCTATGGCCTGATTTCGTAAGGCTGGTTTACCTTATCTATTAGAATTAAAGTGAATTAAATCAGTTCCCACTTTCCTGACACAAATATGTTTCAGCAGCTTGCCTGAGTCTCCTACAATCTCCTTGTATCCCCTCCCCCATCTGAACCACCACACCACTCTGTTCACATCAGCATCTCATCTCCCAAGTTCCCTCCAGTCTTTCTATCATACCAGCAATTCCCATACATACACCAGTCATCCATCTTCCTTCCAGGCTTTCCCTACCCTATAGCTAGTCTTCTCCTTTCAGACTCAGTCACCAAACTCTATCTGGTTTAGCTAGCTGCCCTTTCACACTCATGTCATCCCCCCCCCCCCCCCCCACCTCCATTTTACTGGTTGCTGCTGCTGCTAAAATTGCTGCTCCTTACTGCTGTCAGTGATTTTCAGCTGTACATATTACATTGCTAAAACTCCCACACTGATCTCACAGTCTTACAAGACTTAAGACTCAAAATGGATCCATGATGTTTGCAGTGATACCTAGAGTTATAGGGGGTCTTTTACTGAAGATTAGCTCAAGTTGCTGCAGCAAGGCCCATAGGAATAAAATGGGACCTGCTGCAGATAACTTGAGCTAATCTTTAGTAAAAGGCCCTCAAAGTAAGGTACAAAAATCCCATGAACAGGACCCTTAGTTTTTCTACAAAAATCCAGACTTACTAAAACGCTGATTTTATTTACTTTTCTTCCATTAAAGAATCTAAGAAGAACTAGGTCACTGGATACTCTTTTCTTGTATCAAGCGGCTTCTCTGGAAAAGAACATTCAAGCTTTATTACTTTCTGTGATAAATTACAGTAAGTTTCATAAGCAAATTAAAACCTATTTATTGCTAGTAATGCTCTCATCTTTTTAATTAAATTGTATATTGCCATGTTTTCATGTTGATTAGTCCTTTGTACTTCCAGGAAATGTCCAGCTTCTTTGTAACTGTAATCCACATTGAACCGAGAGGTATATGGCAGAATGTACGTTTATTGTTAATGTTAATGTTAACCTGGCACACAGTATTATGTTAATAGTGATCATGTGTTATTGAACCTATGCTTCAGCACATACATTAAAAGAAACAAACATGTTAGACCACTTATCTCTCCAATGTATACAGAGATTGATATGGATATGCCAATTCCCTATTCTTATTTCAAGGCTCAGTCTGTTTGTATAAATGATTTGGTGGGTAATTCCCAGGTGGGATTGGTTTTGTTACAGGAATCTTGTAATAGAGACAGAGAAGCCAGTATTGAATGTGCTGTTCCCTCTTGGTTATTGTTTATAGCATTGCACTAATTAATACTTTTCTCTTCCATGTCTATGCTCAATCTACAGTAAAACCAAAAAAGGTGTATTATTGGTTGACGTATTTTGCCATGTGTATGCTCAAACTACAGACGATAAAATGATCTTCTATACATCAGGGAAGACATCAATGGAATCTTATTATGTTTTTTAAGAAAGCAATTAGGTACTCTGTTAATTGATGGTTGTACTGGTACCCATTTGTATGGTCAGACCATCATTTATTAGAATTTTCTATCTACTCAAGTTGATTAAGCAATTGGGTGTGCATGATGTTAGAAGGTTATCAGCAGCTGGGTTGCTGAGGATAATTTGTGGTTAATGCTGATTCAGAATTTGACTTTGGATGAGTGGGGAAGATGCTTGGTGATTGGGATTTAGTGATAGAAGCAACCGTGAGCAGAAAAACAGGAACATTTAACATTGCCGATAGTCAGTTTAGAGCCGGCGAGTTGATTAGATTGGTCAATAACCCCCAAATTATATATATGGCACCTAAAGTTATATGCTTTAAATTGGGTGTGTGCCCAATTAATGCATGTAACTTAATTGAATAATGATCCAATCAGTGCTAATATTTGGATGGTAACAACTAATTATCAGCACTAATTGGGTTTAATTAAGAGTTAGGTACACATTGAATCTACACCTATAATATTACACACATATGCAAACTGTGCCTAACTTCTGTTGCACATAACTATATGGGGCATGGCTAGGGGCATTTTGGGGCATTTGCATAATTTATGCTCATACGTATAGAATCACTGTTAAATGTAGGTGACTGCATTTTGGTCTGCTATGAGCAGGTCTAATTCTAGATGCCTACATTTAGGCATGGTTATGTGCTACGTAGATTATATAAAGGATGCATACCCCTTTTAGAATTGTGATAAGCATGTTTTTTCAGCGCCTATTTTCTAGTCACCAAATATAGAATTTGTCCCTTAGTTTTCAAGGGGCCTTTTTACTACGCCGCAAAAGCATCTATGTGCACCTAATGTGTGCCAAAATGGAGTTACTGCCCGACTACTGTGTGGCTTTTGCGGTAATTTCATTTTTGGCATGCTTCCGATATGCATGTGTGAAAAATATTTTCTTTTCAGACACGCATAACGTACACGCACCAAGTGGTATTTGATGTGCGTAGGGCATTACCATCCAGATTCTTTACAGCTAGGTCAATAGCTGGCGGTAAGGTCTCAGACCCAAAATGGATACGCGGCAATATTGATTTTGCTGCACGTCCATTTTCGGCAAGAAAAGGCCTTTTTCACAGGCATGCTGAAAAATGGATTGGTGCATGCCCAAAACCCATGCCTACATTACCACAAACCATTTTTCAGCGCACCTTAGTAAAAGGACCCCTAAATGCTTCCCTAGCTGTGGTACATCATTTGATTTTTCTTTTTACTACAACTAATTTGGCACACTTTTTAAAAAAAAATTAAGGTGGCAAGATTGTTTGAATTACCACATGGTGGTAAAATGTGGCCCGCAGTGGCGTTGGCACGTGAGATTGCCACGTGCTGAGTCCACCTTTTACCTCCACCGATAAAAGTGGCTTTTTTCTTATAAGGTGGAAAATGAACAGAGCAGATCATTAAAAGACAAACGTAATTTATTGTTAAGAACCAATTAAAAAAAAATATACACATAAACAGCCTGACACAGGCTGTGTTTCGCCCAACAGGGCTGTTTCAGGGCCTTCTTATAAGGCCAGAAAATGACCATGTAGTAATTTTAAAAATTGCCATGTGGTCATTTATAGTTGGATTCCTTACTGCCTCCTATTTAGGAGGTGGTAACCCGGCAGTGATTAGGCAGCGCAGGGCACACAGCGCACGGCACTGCCTGATTACCACCAGGCACACCCTCCAGTGCTTGAAAATTAAAAAAAGTATTTTTGAGCGTTGGAAATGGTTCATGGTATTTTCTAGCACCATAAATGGTGCACAGAAAATCCAGGAGCCTGGCAGTAGGGTCGATTCACCACACACCAAGTCAGTAGTAGCCCTACTGCCCTTTGATAAAAGGGTTCCTAAGTTTATAATGTAGCAAAATACCTCTAATCAATCATCATTTAGTCAAAGTAGTTTTATTGACCTGATAATCAGAGCCCTTGGACTTTGAGAAAATTGATTATCCTGTTGTTGATGATTCTATTTGGGATACATTTGTCTTTTTTTTTTTTTAATTCAAGGAGACTAAATTGTGGTAAAGTTTTGCATTTTCTTGACAGTAACTATCCACATTATTATGATGTAACTGTTGGGGGCATTTCCTGCATCTTCCTGTACAGTTAGCACATAGAAAACACAGTAGGGAGATCATGGACTTTGAAGGATAGAACTATTCTAGCAGTTGGCAAATGAAACACACAGAATGGGGCCATATTGGACATAGTACTTATGAATAGGCAGCAGAAAGGTGTGTGCCACAGGGGCCATGGCCCCACCAATAATTTGACCAACACAGTATACACAATTAGAGAGCTTGGGACAGAGCTAGAACTTGGTTTGTTTGCCCCCCCCCCCCAACTAGAAAGATGTTCTGCTACTCCTGATTTCTGATGCTATAGTGGGTGATCATCTGGCATCCAGTGATCACCAGATGGTGTGATTCAATATTAAAGAAAACCACAGAAGCACCAAGAGCCTTAGGAAAATGGGACATGATTCTTTATTAGCAACTGTTGATATTCCAAGATAGACCCGACACGGGCCGTGTTTCGGCGCCTAGCGCCTGCGTCAGGGGTCTGGTGATTTTTAAGACCAAAACTTCTTTCCTATCAAGTTGAATAGCAATCCGTATAGATTCAAAGCAAGTTGTGCTCGATGTGACAGGAACAATGAGTCCATTCGTGTTTAGTTCAGAGATCAAACTTAATATTAGAATCAAACCTACATAGCAGGCCTAGTTCCAGACATCTAAATTTAGGTACCGATATGCGCTAAGCATGATTCTATAAAGGACGCAAACCCTTATAGAATCATGTAGCGTGGTTTTTTTTCAGCACCAATTTTGTAGGTACCATATAGAATTTGGCACTTAGTGTGTGCTAATCATTACTGCACGTGCTAAATCTATTAGCACACCTTAGTAAAATGACCCCTAAAGTGCCAAAACCAAAATGTTGAGAATGGCCAAGTTTTCATGTTATGGGTCTATAAGCAGTCTGTAAAAGTTGCATGTTTGAATTTCTGTAACTTTTTTATTTATTTCACATAAAAGGATGGGATTTGAATTGTTGTATTAAAAACTATTTGCTCTAACAGAATTCATTAAAAGCTCATTTTTTGTTTCTGGAGACTTTGGTCACCTTTTTCCAGGGATAGTCGCATATATGCACTTTAATGTGGGGTAATTATATGTTGCGGTAAATTGCTAACAAAGGAGAAAACAAGACCTTTTTTTGTCTTAAATTTATCCTCATGATTTGTGGTTGAAAATGCAAATGCCTAAAACAAATAAAAATACAGTAGCATTAAAAAGAATTGTGCATGAATTTGTGGTAGGTAAGATCGGTATGTGCTATACATCTTGAAAACAAAGACATGTAAACATAAATATTCCTAGTTTAATTTGGTGATTTTATGGCCTGGGTAGCATAATATCTCAAACTGTAAACAAGCAACAAATGCAAACAGGCCTATCTTCAGAAATGCTTTCTAGACTGGCTATGTACAAGAAGGAGTTGATGCAGATCTTATACTGTACACTGAGTACATGTGGTGCTTTGATACATTGCAGGGCCGCCGAGAGACTGAGCCGGGCCCGGGGCAAGGCTGCCCCTGGGGCCCCGCCCCTGCCACTCCCTCTCCACCCCCCCCCCCCCCGAGGTCGCCGCCACCGCTCCCTCCATGTCCGCCCCCTTCCGTCCGCCACCGGGCCGGGCCCCTGCATTGAAATCACAGTGCCTCTCACCTCCGTGTGAAAGCGCTGCAGGCAGCATGGCAGCAGATCACCTCCCTTCGGCCCTCCTTCCCTTCTTGTGTCCTGCCCTCGCGGAAGTTATGTCAGAAGAGGGCAGGACACAGAGAGGGAAGGAGGCCCGAAGGGAGGCGATCTGCTGCCCTGCTGCCTGCAGCGCTTTCACATGGAGGTGAGAAGCGCTGTGATTTCAATGCAGGGGGCCCGGCCCGGTGGCAGAAGGTCGACGATGGAGGGCGGGTAAGACTGCGGGGAATTTTGTCCCCCCGTGCTCCCTCCTCTCGGCGGCTATGATACATGGTATCTGTCTTGTTGCCTTTTAGCAATATTAGGGATATGCATTGGGGTCCTTTTACTAAGCTGCACTCAGTAGTAAGTGGAGGGTTTACTGCATGGTAAAATGTTAGCATAAGAACATAAGACTTACCCTAATTGGTCGGATCAAAGGTCCACCTAGGCCAGTATCATATTTCCAAATGTCACCAGTCCAGGTCACAAGTTCCTGGCAGAGCCAGAACACATAGCAAGATTACATGCTACTTAACCCCAGCGATAAGCAGTGACCTTCTCCAGGTGCAACTTGACAACAGTATATGGACTTTTCCTCCAGCAAAGAGTGCTATGGTAATATACCTCCAGATTCTATATAGCATGCCTAGTGTTCCGCTCTGAAATCCAAGTGTATTCTATAAAAATGCATGCAACTTATTTGGCTTAATAAGCCAATCAGCATTGTTAACAGCACTTAACAAGCAATAATGAGCATTAATTGGTAATAATTAGAATTTACACACATGACTCCCTAAGCGTATTCTGTAATGCACTGCACCTAAATTTTAATGTGTGCAGGCAAAAAGGGGAATGGTTATAGGTGGGGGAAATGGGCATTTTGTGGGTGTTCCAAACTTTACATTCATTTTTATAGAATGTAGACCTCTACGCTTTAACCTACACACCGGGATTTGTAACCACATTTTCATTGGTATAAATGGATGCACATAGTTTTAGACACTAGGATATCGACTAAGCGTATTCTATATCCCATGGCTAATTCTAGGTGCAGCTTATAGAATATGCTTAGGTGTATTTGTTTTCTGCACAGATTTTTTAAACGCCATATATAGAATCTGGCCCATAATGCACATCATTGCTCTACTTGTTTATACAAACAACTGGTTGCAAAAACTTAACATATATCTGCACATTGTAATGAGAAGATCAGTCTAGGCTGACAGACAACCCAGATGGTATAGAACTACCCTACCCACAAGGCCATGGGAGAAAAGGGAAGTACAGGCCACTTAAAACCCAGACATGGAGTTTACCTGAGCGAAGGGAGGGAAGGGTTTGGGAGGGGAAGAAGCAATACCCAAGAATGGCCAGTAGAGGGAGTAACAATGTTAAAACTTCGTTTCCATGGGTACAGAATCAGTATAGGATTCCACCCACCTGTGGGGAGAGGGAGGATAAGGGAATCCCAGCTGTGAAGAGTGAGGAATTTAAGGAGCAAGGGGGAGAGGGAGCTGATTGGATAGAAGTCCTAGAAGAAGGGCTTGGTAACCCAGGGGAAGGGGAGGTGGAAGGAGAGCAAGTAGCCATGGACTATGAGGAACCAGGAGACCAGAGTCTGCAAGTGTAAGAGGGCAGTGCGGGCGGACACAGGAGTGAAGTATCTGTGAAGAGGGAGGTGAGCTGCCCAGCCTGCATTTTTTCTGATTAGAGTGAGGATCAGGAGCAGGCTATCTTTTTGTTTTTCTGACCTTTTTGTGAATCAGTTTTGTTTCTTTCCTTTATGTACTGTGGATGGCTGAAACTGAAAACTGACAATCTTGTTGAATAAGGATTAGAAAGTGGACTGTGTATTTTGGTTCTGAATTCAAAGAGACCAGTTGATTAGGTCTCTGGATTAAAGAACCTGTGGTTCCTAAGAGGAGTTTATTTTTGGACTTTGTGGTCGGTTGTACTGAAAGACCAGGGCTACTGTTGGAGGGCAGTAGCCACGGATTTGCCTCCACATACCCCAGACAACAGGGACGTTTACAACCTGCACTGCAACGAGCATACACATATATGTGTATGGCTTTGATTAAAACACGCATTTATGTTTGTATTTTGTAAAGTATACATTTAAACCTGAAATGCTATCCCTGAAATACCTTCTTTATATATATATGAAAGTATACATAGGACTGCTCCTTCTGTATATTTTTATAATTTTAAACAACATAACATTGTATTTAATGCTTTTTAAAAATATATATCTTTATTGAATCAGAGCAAAAGTAAACAACCTATCACAAACTATCTATCAACAACAGAGTTTGCTATCGTAAGTTCGAAGTACAGAGCATCAGTTACTGGAAACAGGAACAGTGTGTAAAAAAAATGTTGTCAGCTACTTCTTACTGCTTTTTTTCAGCTATCAGACTAGGTCATTGCCTAAAAAAAAATCATGAGTTAACAATCCTCAGTTCTGCCAACCAGTGACAACAGAGTGTAGTAGTACAATGCTAAGGCGGCTTGACAGCTTCCATCTATTAGAAAGTACTTTTTACAGGATGAAATACAATTAGAGACAAATAGAGATCAATAGTACATGTAAGAAACGTCTCTTTCACACTAGTACCTAAGACAATTTTTCATAGTAGAAGCACACATAATTTCACTTGAAAATTGATATAAAGCTTTTGAATAAGAAATATCTATAAAATTTGTTGTAGTATAGGCAGTTTGAAAAAATTGCCATCGAGATTATGTATTGTTTAGGAATTGTACACATTGAATGTGCTGTTTAAGTTTTCTTCTATTGCCTTCAAAAAGTATCCCAAGATTCCTGAACTATGAGAGAAATTTTTGCAGGAATTTTGGTTTCATTTTTCTTTTTCTTGATTTCTTTTGATTTTTTTGGGCTTATGTCATGGGTTATATAGTGAATGGATAGGGGTGTTTTCTTCTTTGATGGAGGAATTTATATGGTAGATTGTATTATTTGGGGGGTTTCTGTGCAAGATTGTATTTAGTTGGTAGTGAGCACTCAACAACTCAGATGGGTAGAAGGGATGTGTCATTTGAGCTTCAATTTGGACCGATCGTAGAGATGTCTCTTTAAGAACATCATAAAATATATATTTTAAAGTTCTTATGATATGGATCAAAATAAAAACGTGAAAAAAAAAATCCAAACAAAAGAAATCTTTTCGAGTCCAAACTTCCATGAACCTTATGCATGCATTCTATAGAGTTGTCCTATGGGTGAGTAGATGGCCCTTATTGAATATATGGCTTATTTGTGCTGCTTGCTTTTCCTCTGTTGTTTGCTGACTTATCTCTGAGACATCCTGAGCAACTCTCATTTTCATATTTTTTTAAATCTCTCTAGGGGCAGTAAAAGGTTAAAAACTTTTGTGGGTAGAGAATTGACCTGCACCCGCTTTATTGGCACTTCCTGAACCTAAGCCCCAGACTCTCCATAAGCAGGGCAAAGAAAGTTATTTTTTGGGGGGGCGGGACATATTTTTATGTTTTCCAAGGTAGGGAATGATGAGAACAAATATGTGAAAGGGAGTTGTAACCATCCATGAATCAGCTTGTCTGGGGAAAAATCCCTCTAAGGAAAGACTGGAAAGTCATCATTTAATGGAACAACTCTGGGTGGTTGGGTGGTGAAGAGTTTCTCAGATGGACTCAAGATTTCTCTGAGGAAAAGCAGGCTGCTTGTTCTCACATGTGGGGTCGACGTCCGTGTCGGCCCAGGAATCGGCATTTTGCAAGCAAAATATAAAAACGTTTTGTGCAGACCGATTTCCCGCCCGTCGCACGAATGCGTTCCTCAGTTTTTCTTCTCCGCGTTGAGGTGTGATAGAGTTTTTTCTGAGGTCCTCTCAGGCCTGGGAAAGAGTTTTTGTGCGTTTCGTGGTTTATTGCCTTATTTTCTTTTTTCACAAATTCTACAGTTACAAAAAAAAACAGTTCCCGTAGTTTCCACCTGCCTCGAGGCCTCCTGTTATGCAGGCCCCCCCGGGACCGACCTTCGTTGGACCTGGCCCCGAGGAGGCGTGAGGATTCCACATCCTCCTCATCGGTACCGAGGAGTCTCGATGACGGGCGTTGAGCGAAGGCGAAGAAGCACAGTCATCGTTCTCCTTCAACACACGGTGCTGGAAGCTCCAGGGCATCGAGGGAATGGGCACCCGAGAAGCGTCAGCGCCGAGAGAATCGCTCCCCTTCTATTCAGGAGGTGCCGATGCGTCGGTCTTCTGGCAGCCCAGTACCTGCTCCCGAGCCTCGACAGATTCTACTACCGGCTCCTTTACTGACCCCGCAGCCTTGTCCGACAGCAGCTCTCGACGAGCGCATCAGGGCCCTGATTCCAGAGCTTCTGGAAGGATTGCTGCGCCAGTCTGCTTCAGTGTCAGGGGTGCTTGCTCCTTCTGTACCATCTGCTGCAGCGGCATCTGACCTTTCACCTGTGGTGAGGTCCCTGACCTCGGTGCCGCCTGCGGCATCTGTGTCGGCTGCCACCCAGGTCGATTCCCCTTTGACATCGATGGTGGAAGCTTCGCCGGAGTTCAGGCGGGCGTCGACTTCTCGGCACCGCCATCAAAAACGTCGCTCCTCGGTGTCGAGGCAGGCTCAGTTTCGGACTGCTCTGAGGGATGTCTTGTCCAATACTGAAGATGAGCGTTCGTGGGAGGAAGAGGAGGATCCCAGGTACGTTTCTTCTAACGAGTCCTATGGGATTCCCTCTGAACCTTCTCCTCCACTAGAAAGGACACTTTCTCAACCGGAGAGTCTATCCTTTATCTCTTTTGTCCGGGAAATGGCTGAGGCTATTCCCTTCCCTATGGAGGTTGAGGATGAGCCCAGGGCTGAGATGCTTTAGGTCCTGGATTATCCTCCGCCTAGAGAGGCTGCAATGGCTCCTTTGCACAATGTACTGAAGGAAGTCCTTATGCGAAACTGGTCATTCCCTCTGTCTAATCCAGTGATCCCGAAAAAAACTGAATCCCAATATTGGATCCACGGGGAACCTGGATTGATGAGGTCTCAGCTACCTCACAATTCCATGGTGGTGGACTCCACTCTCAAAAGAGCCAAGGGCACTAGGGACTATGCCTCGGCGCCCCCAGGCAGAGTATCTAGAACCTTGAACTCTTCAGGGAGAAAGGCGTATTAGGCCACTATGCTCACTGCCAAAATCCAGACATACCAGCTCTTCACGAGCATCCACTTGTGGAACTTGGTGATGCAACTGTCTAGCTTGGTTGATGCACTCCCTCTGGAGTAGTTCGCTAGGTGGTCAGGCAGCAGAAGGCATGTCAAAAATTCCTGGCCAGGGGTATGTTCCACACTTTTGATGTAGCATCCAGGATTGCTGCCCAAGGTATAGTTATGCGCAGACTCTCATGGCTGCATGTCTCTGACCTGGCTCATTCAGTCCAGCAGCGGATGATGGATGTTCCTTGCCGGGGGATAACCTTTTTGGTGAGAAAGTAGGGGATCTAGTTGCCCAGCTCAAGAAGTACAATGATGCTATGGATTCTCTCTCCCATCAGGCGTCTTCTGCTACTACCTCCTCATCTAGGAGGTTTTTTGGAGGGAACAAGAGTGCTCCCTATTCCTATGCTAGGCGTAGGTACACTCCTGCTTCTCGGCAGCCTACCCAGGCTCAGTACCAGTGCGCTCGTAGCTTTATCTACTAACTTAGCTGGTTGGCAGACTGTGGGTCCAATGTACTAAAGTCCCAAGAAAGAATCGTTCGCTATTTCTACCATGGTAAAAATTACCGTGGTGCAAATAGCAAGCAATTCTCAAAACAAATTGCATGCGAATGAACTGCATGGACTTTTACTGTGCAGCTCAATAGGAAAAGTGCCACGGCATCCAAAGGGCTTCCACACGCTAAGCATGATTGTTCTGCGCATGCTCAAAATAGCATGTGCTACAGACAGCTTTCATACATGCATACAAGCTGCATGAATGAAAGCCGTGTGCAGAGAGAAGAGCAGCACAAGAATTTTTGGAGGAAATTTCTGGAGGTTTCAGCTCTTGCAGCTTTGTGGCTTCCAAGGAGGAGTTCTTGTGCTGCTGCTGACTTGCCCCGGGGTGGATTCATTGCTGGCAAGGAAGTGGCAGTGGCAGAGGAGAGGGAGGTAGATGAGAGCCCAAGAGCACTTCAAAGGATTTGTTTCTCCTGTAGCTTCTCCAGGCTCACATTATCATGCAATCTTCTTGCCACACTCTGGGCTGCCAGGTCCTCTGCTTTCCAGGGTTTTAACCCCCCCCCCCCCCCGGCTTTTCTGTCCCCCTGACATTTTGGATCGCTTGAGCTTTGCTCTCCTCTCTAGTCCCTGCTGCCGCTCGCCATGTCCACCTCAGCTTCCACAATGCTGTGCAGCAGACTGCTCCTCAGAGAAGCTACTGTCAATACTACCGGCAGCTCCAGACCTCCTGTTAAATTTCTATCGCTAAAGGGAGGCGGTCCTTTCTCTGCGTCCTTCGAAATGCACATTTGAATACTGAATAGCTCATTTAAATACATTAGCTTACACTTCCTGGTGTCCGCTGCTGCAAACGTTAAAAAGCCCACAGAGCACCTTTGTGCATTCATCGCTGGATTCCCTGCTCGCTAAACCAGCTTGAACCAGTCAAAAGCTCACATTTCTGGCCCTAAGCTTTATGCATTCCGCCTTGACTGTCACTGCTAACTGGCTAAGTAGTAGCTCCACATAGGTGGTCGGTGGCCCAACTGTTTGGGGAGGCTAAATGGGGCGGGGTTAGGGGTGGGGCCAGGGGTGGAGCTTAAATCCATAATTGTCTGATAACACACAGAAAAAAAAATAAATAAAAAAAGTCACAATTAATACCTTTTATTAAATTTAGATATTAGATATGTATCATATGTCAAAGAATAAAGTGGTTGCTCAAAGCATATACTAACCACAATCGCTCAACTGCAAAAACCTATGCACAACTTTGTGCAAAACACACTCAGAACCTTACTGTACCATAAATTTACACTGGGCAGAACCTAATACACCAATATACCACCCATAAGGAAAATGCAGACCATCAACAATATGAAACAAGGGATCATAATATCACAATTCTCATGTAGAGCCACAAAACACCCTAATTCATGTTTAATGTGGGATAAAATGCCATAAATAAGTAAATAATATAAACTTTTAATGTTGAGCACCTGATTCTCAAAGTGGACATATTCCTAACACTACAATGAAAATAAAATGATCTTTCCTACCTTTGTTGTCTGGTGACTTTGTTTTTCTGATCATGCTGGCCCAGTATCCGATTCTGCTGCCATCTGTTCTCTTAACTCCGTTTCCAGGGCTTCCTTTCCATTTATTTCTTTACTTTTTGCCTTTTTTCTTCATTTCTTGTCCTACATCCGTAAGTAAAAGCTGGGTCCTCCGCAGACTTGACTCTCCAGTGGATCCAGCTTCTGCCTATTTTCATCAAATTTTAGCCTTCTGGAAAGAAAATGGATACCCTGAACATACTCATCATGGGAGCCAGCTTTGTGATTACCAGTGGGTGCTCAGCACCCTCAGTATTGAGCAGGCTCCTTGTGTCCAAAGACAGGTACAATATTGATAGATCCCCCAATAATTTTGAAATGTTGGTGCCTATGCTGTGTATGTCATAGCCACAAAACACTTGCACTGAGAGAAAGTGCTACAAATAGTAACTAGAAGAACCTGAATTCAGGCTACATCATCCCAACAAAAGAAGAATGCAATCTTCCAACGAAACACATGTTGTGAAACAGATCATAATACTGCCTATGTTTAGGGAAAGGTTGGCGTTCTTATCTATAACAAAACACTGAATACACATTCCCTTTGTGCAATACTAGAACCAGGCAGCAGCTATCTGCAGCAACCCCCAAGATACTCGATTCTACACTTTTGGTCTAGTAATAAAACCAATCAGGTACGACTAAACACCTTTTTGAGTCTGAAGCCAGAGCAGTCGCTGTCAGATATCCAAAGAATCCCAGTGTCATGGCTTTCCTTGGCATAAATCCTGTTCACAAGAATTGAGGGGGGGGGGGGGGGGGAAGGGTGGAGCTTACTAACCACTTACCGATGTAAAGATTGTTTATGTCTTTTAGCAAATATTTCAGTTTTTAAACTTTTCTGCACTGCTAAACTTGCTAAAAAGTAGTTAACTCTCAAACATTTAGTAGGATACTTCAATTCTACAAAACATACCACCATGCAACTTGCTTCATACCTTCATTTTTATAAACTTTTCTGGAACAGCAGCAGGAAGTGTGTCACAGTGAGAGTTTCTGGCAGAACTGGCTGTGAGCCTGTGAGTCAGTGTTGCAGCACGTGGCTCTATACCAGCAGCTCTTTTTTTTTTTCAGTGCTCACAACCGCTGGGGACAGCGAGTCAGGCAGGTCGCCGGGTAAGAAAAGAAGTGAGCAGGGGGTGGGCGCTCTCAGGGAGAGGGGGCACGTATGCAGAGGAGGCAGGGGAAGGTCACGGTTGGGCTGGGGAGGCTTAGCCTCCCAAGCCTCTTATACGGGGCGCCTATGTAGCTCCACCTAAATTCTACCCTCAGATTTCCCTTAGCCTAGCCAGTTTGCACATGGACAGTTAGAGGTGATATTCAGTGGCACTACCCAGTTAAGTGCCATTTAATTTCGGCATCCAGGCAGCTCAAAGCCTGATGCTCACCAATTCATACCAAGGCTCACAGCATAGAAACCGTATAGCAAGAAAACAGCACGGAAGACTAGCCTACCAATGTTCAACCCTAATTATATTTAAATTTTATGCACAGGGAAATTGTGGTGCGAAACAAAAAGGTAGGAGAGTTACATGCCAGGTATATGTGCACAAGGGCTTTGCGGTCAGCAGGTCTCTTGTGCGCATGTCCAGACGAAACTGGAAGCGCAGGCACACATCAGCACTGTTCTTCTGCATTTTTAACTATGAGCCTTTTACAAATTGTTTGCCCTTTGAGGATCATATTTAAGCGCTGATAAACAGGCGTAATGTGAGCTTTCACTTTTGGTTCAGCTAGGGCTCACACACACACTTTTATTTCTCACTATTGGTGCCTAAAACTTGCACGGGCTTCCTTTCCCTTATAAAACAGGATAAAACCCAAACTTTAATGTGCCAAATTGAAAGATATATTCTCCTGAAAATCTTCAATGTCATCCCTTAGCTGGTGGTAAGTTTTCAGCATTAAGGCCAGCATTTGCTGTTGCACTGCCATCTGAGCATTGGGAGGAAATACTGACTGACCTCATGAGCATCCATTTGTGGTCACCTATGATGCACACATTAATACTCAAACTAGAGCCCTCTGAACAGTCTGCACACATTAGACTGGTACTAAATGACTTTAATGCTGGTGTTAGCTTTTGAGCATCAGTCGTTCAGTGAAGTTTAACTGGGCAGAAGCCTCTCTTGCCCAACTAAACCCCTTTGAATATTGACCTCGATAAAATAAATAGGTGAAAAGGAGTGTAGGTATGTGGGGCCACGGGGGCCCTGGCCCCCCTGCCGCCAACCCCTTAGACCCCCTCCTCCCCTCCCCTGCCGTCACCGTTGGGTACCATTGCTGGCGGGGGTCCCCAACCCCCGCCAGCAGAAGTCAGACTCACAGAAACAGAAGCCTGCCCTTGCAGATCAGCAACGCGGCCACGCCAGAGTAGAAGACTTCGGCTGGCAGGGGTTGGGGACCCCTGCCTGCAAAGGTACGCGACAGCGATGGCGGGGGGAGGGATGGCGACAGCAGGAAGAGGGGGTCGAAAGGGTTGGTGCCAGGGGTCAAAGGTGGTGGTGGCGGTGGCAGGAGGGGTCAAAAATGGTGGGGGGTTAAAAATGGCAGAGGGGGTCGGCGGCGCCAGGGGGGGCTAAAATGTGCCCCTCACCTCGGGATCTGGATGGGCGGCCATCTTTCATTTTGATAATACGGTTGGGGACGCCCAATTCTCCACATTTAGGTCGTCCCTAGAGATGGTCGTCCCCGATTTTCGACAATAATGGAAACCGAGGACGCCTATCTCAGAAACGACCAAATCCAAGCCCTTTGGTCGTGGGAGGAGCCAGTATTCATAGTGCACTGGTCCCCTGACATGCCAGGACACCAACTGGGCACCCTAGGGGCCTCTGCAGTGGACTTCAGAAAAAGCTCCCAGGTGCATAGCTCCCTTACCTTGTATGCTGAGCCCCCAAAACCCACTTCCCACAACTGTACACCACTACCATAGGCCTTAGGGATGAAGGGGGGCATCTAGATGTGGGTTTGTGGTGGGTTTTGGAGGGCTCACATTTATCACCACAAGTTTAACAGGTGGGGGGGTGGGCCTGAAGTGTGCTGCAGTACCCACTAAAACTGCTCCAGGGACCTGCATACTGCTGTCATGGAGCTGGGTATGATATTTGAGGCTGGCATAGAGGCTGGAAAAAATATTGAGTTTATTTTTAGGGTGAGAGGGGGTTAGTGACCACTGGGGGAGTAGGGGGAGGTCATCCCCGATTCCCTCCGGTGGTCATCTGGTCATTTAGGGCACATTTTTGTGGCTTGGTCGTAATAAAAAGGGCCAAGTAAAGTTGGCCAAGTGTTTGTCAGGGATGCCCCTTTTTTTTCCATTATTGGCCGAGGACGCCCATGTGTTAAGCATGCCCCAGTCCCGCCTTCGCTACGCTTCCAACCGCCCGGGAACTATGGTTGTCCCCGCGATGGAACAGTTGAGGGCACCCAAAATCAGCTTTTAATTATGCCGATTTGGGCGACCCTGTGAGAAGGACGCGCATCTCCCGATTTGTGTCGAGAGATGGGCGCCCTTCTCTTTTGAAAATGAGCCCAATAGGCTACAAAAGTAGAGCAACATATGGGCTTATGTTTTAAATAAAACACTTTCCCATCCAATGGAGTTTCAAAATATTCCACTTGTAATGACACAAATCTTATATTTTCCAGTGCAAATGTCTTCCCCTTTGAGTTACCTGAGCTCTTGGAACTGTCAGATGTAAATATCCTTTAAATTCTGTCCTTGAGTAAACACCAACAATAACTTTTTAGTTTAAAAGCAGAGATGAATAGACTTACATCATCCAATATTTATCAATGATTGCCAATCTTCCTGAAGCCAAAGAATAAAACTGCAAAGTGCAGAGAAGTTCATCACTATTGTCCAATTTACAGAAAATGTGGTTTGTAATAGTAATTCCTGACTAATAAACTGATGTTTAATAATGTTAGGGCGATTTTACTAAAATGCATTTAAAAAATGGGCTTAACACGTTTTAACACAAAGCCTTCCCATATGCTAAGTCAGTATTTAATGCAGAAGGTCATAATGCTAATGTCATTAGTGTGTGGCAACTGCAAATAATTAATACAGGGGAACTTACTGCAAAATGCTTAAATGTGTTATTTATTATGAGATAAATTCTATAAGTGATGCCTAAAAATCTGTGCTGAAAAATCCACATGCTAAGCGATTCTATAAAGGTTGGATGCCCTTTATAGAATCATGCTTAGCAACAGTTTTCTGCATCATATCTAGAATATGCCTAAATCTCTGTGCCATTTACAGAATGTGCTGAGGCAGTATACACACTACATATAGAATCTGCCCAGGCACCTAGCCAGTTTCTGTGCTATATATAGAATTGGGCCAAACATTTCCATGCACTGTGGTACATTATCAATGCTGATCATTCAGCGCTGATTTGATGCCAGTGTGTAATGATGTCATGACGTTGTGTGCAAGGGGACACTTGGAAAATTTACTTCCAGATGCAGGCAGCCTAATTTTTCTGCCTCAGACACGCTGGTCCTAGCAAAGTTGTTTTTGAGAAAGAAAAGGAGATATTTTATCCTCCCAGGCCACATGAGATTGTACCTGAGGTACAGAAGGGCCTGGGAGAGATTAACAGTCCAGTGGCGTTCCTAGCCTGGATGACACCCGGGGCGGATCGCCGATGCGCCTCCCCCCCCCGGGTGCAGCGTGCCCCCCCCCTGCGAAATGACACCTCCCCGGGTGCATGCTGCTGGGGAGGGGTGCTGCGGCGCATGCCTGTCGGCTCTGAGTTCGCTAACTTCGCTCGTTCGCTGCAGCTCCCTCTGCCCCAGAACAGGAAGTAACTTGTTCCGGGGCAGAGGGAGCTGCAGCGAACGAAGTTAGCGAACTCAGATCTGACAGGCGCGCCGCGGCATCCCCCAGCGGCATGCACCCGGGGCGGACTGCCCCCCGCCCCCCTTGGTACGCCACTGTAACAGTCTCCTACAACTCTCAAGCCTCCAACTCTCTTCCTTCCCTAGTAAGTACAAAAAGTATGCAAAGTACTGTGCAAAAGTTATATTCATGATTACATTGCTTAGCTGGTCCAGGGAAAGCCTGCATCCTTGAGGAGGGAAGTGCAAAATGCTAGCAGCTCAGGGGTTAGAGCCAGTAAAGAAATTTGAACTTACCACTGCAGAAATATAAGCCAAGTGTTCTAACTACTTGGCCTCCACCTGCAAGCTACCCCATCTGCAATGTGTCTGGCATCATCACTGATCCACCAGGAAAGCAGCATGTTCATGTCAGATTGTATGGTTCCCAAAAAAAACACAAATTACTGTTATATACTCCACAAATACTGCAGATTCAAAGCAGAGTGACAATCACAACAGCCTCTCTATCCATGCCATGACACATATATACAGACATCAGCATGGCGTGCTCAGTGCTTTTTTGTAGAAAAAAAGGTGCCGGTACTCATTGTGGGCGGGGTCACCACACATGGCACCGCCCCTATTATAGCCACACCCACATTGGCCACACCCCTTATACCAGCCATGGCGCATATAAACAGACATCATTGAAAATATTATACTAGTATAGGAGAAAAAATAACATGATTTCTTTTCATTATAAATAATTTCTGTAAGCTGTTACAGCTCCAGCATACCTAGTGCAAAATAAGACAACAGATGTAAATTCTCAAATTGGACATATTCCAAACACTAAAATGAAAATAAATGATTTTTTTCTACCTTTGTTGTCTGGTGACTTTGTTTTTCTATCCATATTGGTCCCAGTCTCTGATTCTGCTGCTCTCTATCTGTTCTCTTAACTCCGTTTCCAGGGCTTCCTTTCCATTTATTTCTTTACTTTCCTCCTTTCTTCTTCTTTTGTTGCCCTGCATCCATAAGTAAAAGCTGGGTCCTCCTCCATGGAATTGACTGGAGGAGGTATAACATGGATCCAGCTTTTGCCTATTTTCTCCATCCATGTGCAGTTTTTCTCCTCTTCCCTTTCCTCATCTCCATCCATGTGCATCTTCTTTTTTTTCTTCCTCCCCTCCATTCCTGTCCAGCACTTCTCCTCTCTCCATCCATGTCCAGCATTTCTCATCTCTCTTCCCTCCTCTGTATCCATATAAAGCATAATTCACTCTCCCCTCTCCTCCATCCAAGTCAGCATTTCTCCTCTCTCCTAGCCAACTCCTCCATCCATCCATGTCCAGCAATTCTCCTCTATCTCCTGCTCTCCTCTCCATCCATTTCTAGCATTTCTCCTCTCTCCCCTCTCATCCATGTCCAGCAATTCTCTCTTCCCTGTCCTCCCCTCCCTGTCCAGCGATTCTCTTCTCTCCCCTCCATGTCCAGCAATTCTCTCTTCCCTGTCCTCCCCTCCCCGTCCAGCGATTCTCCTCTCTCCCCTCCATGTCCAGCAATTCTCTCTTCCCTGTCCTCCCCTCCCCGTCCAGCGATTCTCCTCTCTCCCCTCCATGTCCAGCAATTCTATCTTCCCTGCCCCCCCCTCCATGTCCAGCAATTATCTCATCCCTGCCCTCCCATCAATGTCCAGCAATTCTCTCCCCTGCCCTTCCCTCCCATTCCATGTCCAGCAATTCTCTCTCCCTTGCCCTTCCCTCCCATCTCCAGCAATTCTCTCCCCTGCTCTTCCCTCCCTCCCATGTCCAGCAATTCTCTCTCCCCTGCCCTTCCCATGTCCAGCAATTCTCTCTCCCTTGCCCTTCCCTCCCATCCCATCCTACGTCCAGCAATTCTCTCTCCCCTGCCCTTCCCATGTCCAGCAATTCTCTCTCCCTTTCCCTTCCCTCCCATCCCCAGCAATTCTCTCTCCCCTGCCCTTCCCATGTCCAGCAATTCTCTCTCCCTTGCCCTTCCCTCCCATCCCATGTCCAGCAATTCTCTCTCCCCTGCCCTTCCCTCCCATCCCATGTCCCAATTTTTCTCTCCCCTGCCCTTCCCATGTCCAGTAATTCTCTCTCCCTTGCCCTTCCCTCCCATCCCATCCCACGTCCAGCAATTCTCCTTCCCCTGCCCTTCCCATGTCCAGCAATTCTCTCTCCCTTTCCCTTCCCTCCCATCCCCAGCAATTCTCTCTCCCCTGCCCTTCCCATGTCCAGCAATTCTCTCTCCCCTGCCCTTCCCTCCCATCCCATGTCCAGCAATTCTCTCTCCCCTGCTCTTCCCTCCCATCCCATGTCCAGCAATTTTCTCTCCCCTGCCCTTCCCATGTCCAGTAATTCTCTCTCCCTTGCCCTTCCCTCCCATCCCATCCCATGTCCAGCAATTCTCTCTCCCCTGCCCTTCCCTCCCATCCCAGCAATTCTCTCTCTCCTGCCCTTCCCTCCCATCCCATCCCATGTCCAGCAATTCTCTCTCCCTTGCCCTTCCCTCCCATCCCATCCCATGTCCAGCAATTCTCTCTCCCTTGCCCTTCCCTCCCATCCCATCCCATGTCCAATTCTCTCTCCCTGCCCTTCCCTCCCATCCCATCCCATGTCCAGCAATTCTCTCTCCCTTGCCCTTCCCTCCCATCCCATCCCATGCCACAATTCTCTCTCCCTTGCCCTTCCCTCCCATCCCATGTCCAGCAATTCTCTCTCTCCTGCCCTTCCCTCCCATCCCATCCCATGTCCCAATTCTCTCCCCCCTGCCCTTCCCTCCCATTATTTCCAGCGATTCTCCGCCTCTCCCCTGCCCTCCCATCGTCGTGCAGCGATTTTTCCGTCCCTCCCCTGCCCTCCCTCTCCCATATCCAGCGATTCTTCATCCCCCAGCCGTCCTCTTTCACTGCCTGCCAGCCAGCGTCGGACTCAGAAGCGAACGGTGCAGGCAGCGATTGGCTGGCAGCGTCGTAGCTTCCCTCTGCAAGTCCCGCCTACAACTTCCTGTTTACGCATAGGCGGGACTTGCAGAGGGAAGCTACGACGCTGCCAGCCAATCGCTGCCTGCACCGTTCGCTTCTGAGTCCGACGCTGGCTGGCAGGCAGTGAAAGAGGACGGCTGGGGGATGAAGAATCGCTGGATATGGGAGAGGTGAGGGCAGGGGAGGGACGGAAAAATCGCTGGACGTCGATGGGGGCAGGGGAGAGGCGGAGAATCGCTGGAATGGGAGGGGAGGGGAGGAGGAAAAATGCCGGTACGCCGTACCGTTGCGTACCGGCACAAAAAAGCACTGGGCGTGCTACACTGTGAGATGGATGGAGGCAGGAACTGGCATGTAATGTTAAGAGCTATATGAAAAATCTGTCATGTACCTGGCACTCGACTTTCTTTTCCCTCTCCCTCCCACTTCTTGTCTCCATATATATGGGACCTCTGTAAAGGTGAAGGTACTTGCAACAGCACAACCGGAACTTTCTCAGGGTGTTTGTGACCAGCTGTGTGCTGCAGCAGGTGAGTACCACTTTAGTTTCAAATTACTCCACTTGTTGCTAGGTGCCAATGTATACCAGTAATCCAAGGTTGATCCCTACCCCTGGCCAACTCCAAAACTACAATCACCACCTTAGAATATGTCATGTAGAAATTAGAGACCTGCATGGGAATGGCAGAGCTCAGCCATCACTACCTCAGCAGCAGTTTCACACCACATATACTCACAATGTAACCAACATATACAGGGACATACCCAGTACAGACACAAGTGGTTACAGCTCCACAAACACCAAATGTACACACATACAAATATACACACACACAATGGAACACCAATATATACAAGTGGCTGCAGCTCCAACACACAAACATACTAACACGCCCACCCAAAAACACATCAACTTGCACACAGGATAGTATATAGGAGAGAGGAGGGACAAGGGAGACAGCATGTGTTGGAATGGATGAATAGACAGAAATGGAGGTGATATAGGTGAGAAGGAAGTGAACAGGTCAGCAGAGACAGTAATTTTAGGATATGAGTATAGGGCATGTTCAGAACATACACCGAGATTGCAAAATATCACAAGAAAGCAACAGAGAATGCAAACATACCTTTTGAATCCCAAGGACAAACTCACCTACGCCAGACGTTATTATGAAAAATCGATGCTGAATGTGAAATGTCACCATGCTGTGTGTGAGAAGGAAGAGGCTGTCCTACCCTGGTTAGGCCCCTAGAGGGCGCTGTTCCCCTAAATGTCCAGGGAAGGGCTGGGTGAGTCACTAAAGGGATTCAGTAAGGGGATGTATAGCACGAGGTCACTAGGACCGGGGAGAGTCCTGGGGGTGGAAACAGGTGCAGCCGGTTATGGGGGGTCCTGTTTGGCCATTAAGCATTTAATACCCCACCTGAGTGGTGAGAGAGGAGAGCTAGCAGCTAAAGAGGAGAGCTAGCAGCTGCAGAGGAGGGCTGGTAGCTGAAGCAGGAGGATCCCTATGAGAAGTACTGACTGTGAGCAGGAGGATCCCCATGAGAAGTACTGGCTGTGGTCTTGGGACTGGTGCTAGAACTGTGTGTTCAAAGAGGGACTGGGTGTCCAAGATGAAAAGACTGGGTCTAGAACTGTGTGTTACCAAGAAGGAAGCTGGCTGGGGTAAACTTGATACTTCCTTGTAGCACACAGTTCTTATACTTGATACTCTAGGGCCTTCTTACCCCAGCCAGCTTCCTTCTTGGTAACACACAGTTCTAGACACCCAGTCTAGATAAGTGCATTAAAAATGTATTTAGGTTATTGAATTCAGATTATAAGGTTGAGTATTGTGAGGAACCCCTGAGGGTCAGGGAAGGGATCCAGGAGAGGAGCAAGATGGGTAGGTTTCATACCCGGGATTCCAACTACAAGTCCCAGGATCCTAGGGGCTGGGAACAAGGGGTGATATGTGCTGTAACCAAGGACTGTGTCTGGAAGAGGAAATGTCTTGGCCTTGCTGATGGAATAAAGTGGTTTTAAGCATATTTTTGAGTCTGCTTCTGGGAGTGCTGTGTCCAGGGAAGGGCCCTTCCAGGGTCAGCAGAGTTCATACCTGCAGGAAGGCCTGAAGGTGGTGGCCTGCTGACAGTATATTTCACAATAGAGTGCAGAAATAGACCAATGACACATGTGGTGTTTGGCCATTTGAAAATAATTGCTAACTTCTCTTTTCATGTTATATTTATTTGGAATGCTAAAATTGCCTTAGTTGCAGAACAAATCAATGCAATGCACAATACATAATAGCATGAAATAAAATGAAACAGAATTCCATTATAATAAAAGACAGGAAAACACACTCATATAGCCGAACTATCCATAACATTAGCTTGAGGTACTTGGTTAAAACATCTGTAGAAGGGGAATCACTCCATTTGTTTAGTACTGCTACATGTGGTTTGAAAAGATCATAAATCCATAAAATACAATAAGTTCAATATTTTGACAAAGCAAGGTATAGCATAAGATCTCTCTGTCAGAGGGTATTGTCCTCATGATTAAGCCATAATGACCATTCAGTTTGGTAGGTACAATCTTGTATCTTCCTTCTCTGAACTACTCAGTGGTGTGATATAGGTACAAAAAATTTGCTGATGCTCCTGCCTGGATAACCTTTTGTGGCTTTCAACCTGCAGGCCCATTTCTTCTCCTCTTCCTCCTCCTCCATGGCTCCTATTACCCATCACCTTATTCAAAGCTTGTTAGGATTAGTTAATAGAGCTCTAATGCAAATATCCTGAGTTAAAACAACTAACATACCTATATACCCTTTTATAGGTTGCCACTTCTGGAGGTTTCTGTTTGCTGTAATAAATCTAGATTAAATTTTAGCATTAAAGCTACATTAAGTTTTAGCATTAAAGCTATATCGCAGTAACTTGTTTTGTGTTGACACCTCTAGAAGCCATAATGAGACCATGTCAAATCTTGCAGGATTAAACTTTCATTAATGAATCCTGAGTTAAAGTTCAATGAGTGTGTTAGCATTCATTTTAATTTAATCAGCTCATTGGAATAGCTGTTTGCATTCCTTTAATGCAATCCTACGTAATACAATGATTTTAACACCAATATCAGATACATTAAAATATAGTATTCACCCACATTAGCATCAGTACTTTCATAAATTGATGGGAAGTGACCACACACGACTGAAAGAACCTTGAGAATCCAGGCGACCATGGTTCATATCACAATCTGCCAATAAAACATCTTGAGATAGGTCACTTTATTTTCAATTTCCTCAGGTCCCCAATTAGAATATAAGTGAATTGGAGCCAGGGATATTTTATACCTGCATACTTACCACCATTCTTCAGAACTGCATGCATCCAGTCGGGATATAAAATAATTGGAAGGATCCTACCAGGTTACATCCTACTTACTGGTTCCAAAGCACATATTCAGCAGCAATTAAAAGGTTAATGCCAGGTTGAGCAGGGTCTTACCTAGTTAGTGGCAATTTTCAGTCCATTAACTGGGTAGGTGCCCAGGTAAATTTAAGACAGCAAAAAAAAACTGCCCTAACTTATCTGGGCACCAATCTGAATATCAGCCAGGACAGGGAGGACACTTGTGACCCAGATATTCAATGCTGGTCCCCGGAATAGGCCTGGCATTGAATGTCCAAGTCAGATTCAGCCCATGGCATTCAGTGCCTTTAAGTTCTCTGACTGTCATAGGTTCAATAGTGGAGGGATAATGCAAATGTACTAACCCATGAGGTTTTCTATGAATTGCTGACATCCTTCACACACCTTTCTACTCTTGCAGATTAGGTTAGCGGTTCCAGGATCCAGAAATAAACATAACTATATATTTTACTAATGTGCACTAACAGATTTAGTATGCATTAAATGGTAAGACGCCCATGGGATATAATGGGCATCTTAGCATTTAGCATGCGCTATTAGTGCACGTTAGTGAAAGGACCCCTTAGTTAAAAGTTTATCATTTATTTAAATTTGATATACTGCTTATCTGCAAAAATAAACTACAGTGTTCTACAATAATTACAATTAAAAAGGAAAAGAAATCCATTAATTAAATAGTACAGCAGAATCACACCAGACCATTCAATCCCATTCTAAAACTCATATTAAAAAGGTATATCTATCATTTTTGGAAAAAAAGTACAAGGCCTTAAAACTGTTTCTGTGAACCACATTTTGCTGAATTCATAATTTAAGTTGCCTTGCATGATCTTGTATCATAGCAGCAGGTTAAGTTTGAATATAAATAAGCCTTTGTGCATAGCCAGCTATAGGCAACAGTTTGATAAGGCACATGGGAAATGGGGCCTCATGTGCAAAATCCTGGCATTTAGGGGTTTTCAAGTATTTTAGAAATGAATCTTTGCATGTGGACATTTACACACATTAGTTCATCGACCTTTTGGTTTGCTATGGCAAAAATGCATGCCATTTTGAAGTGTTCCTGAATGATCATTTCACATTTCTTGCTGGAGACCTTTTCTATTAAACCACAAGATCAATACTTGCATTCAGAGCAATTTGGAAATTATAGTCAAGAACAAGTAGCAAATTTCAAAGTGATAAAAAATGACAAAGAAAAGAAATAAGACAGAGAATGGAAAGAGCAAAAGGTTTAACTGCAAAGGGGACTGAAATAACAGGTTTGATTTACTATATTTTTCCCCATCTAGGAAGAGAATGGGGGGGCGGGGGGGGGGGGGGAACAACCTTATTAATCAGTCCGGATGAAATACAATCCCTGTTCAGAAGAACTTAAATGTTTAATGAATTACCTAGTCTACATCTTTTCTAGAATCCTGCTTGTTAAGAAGTTTGTAATTGCGATGACAACAAAATACTATTTTCTGACTCTGAGCACTGGGACTCTACCTTGATTTCTTTGCATTTTAACATCTTTAGGTGTCTACTTTCCTTTATAGAATGTTAGCACAACAGAGCAAATAGGTGCATATAATTTAGGTGTGACCAAGAGCTGGTGTAAATGCTTACATCTAGATTGATGAAACCCTACTGTGCAGCCCACCCATATTTTGCACAGACTCTGTCCTTATGAATGAATGCCCACCTTCAAATTACATGCCATTGCATTTAGGTGCCATCATATGAAATAGGGTATAGATGGAATACTGGCATGTATGCATATATGCCAGTATTTGGATCATTTGTGCACCTTCTTGGTGCCTAAATGTTGGTGTCCTCTTAATAGAATGACGTCCACAATGGCACTGAATGCATATTTAAATGGCTTTTAATATGCTGGTAATAGCTGCAGAATGTTGACCATATTATTTGCAAATTGTGAATGCTTAATGTAGCTGCTGAGTCTCAGAGGACCCTGCAAGCTTTACTACTACACGTGGCCAAGTACCTCAAGCTCATAGCTCACCCCTGATCATGGTGTCAATTAAACTAACTTTCAGGCTTATTTTCAAAAGGGATAGCCGGCGATCTTCCGACACAAATCGGGAGATCGCCGGCGATCTCTCAATCCCCCAAATTGGTATTATCGAAAGCCGATTTTGGCCGGCCCCAATTGCTTTTTTCATTGCAGCGCCGGACAACCTTCAAGGGGGCGTGTTGGTAGGGTAGCGAAGGCGGGCGGGGCGGAGTTACGAGATGGCCAGCTTCACCTTATTATGAAAAAAAAAGGCCGTCTCGAACGAGCATTTCGCCGGCCAGAGTTGGTCCATGTATTTTTAGGACCAAGTCCCAAAAGAGCCCCAACTGACCAGATGTCCACCGTAGGGAAGCGGGGATCACCTCCCCTTACTCCCCCAGTGGTCACCAACCCCCTCCCACACACAAAAACCCCCAATTAAACCATTTTATGCCAGCCTCAAATGTCATACCCAGCTCCCTGACAGCAGTATGCAGGTCCCTGGAGCAGTTTTTAGTGGGTGCACTACACTTCAGGCAGGTGGACCCAGCCCCCCCCCCCCCCCCCACACCTAACCTTGTGGTTAATTTTGAGCCCTCCAAAACCCTCCAAAACCCACTGTACCCACATGTAGGTGCCCCCCTTTACCCCTTAGGACTATGGTAATGGTGTAGACTTGTGGGCAGTGGGTTTTGGGGGGCTCAGCACACAAGGGAAGGGTGCTATGCACCTGGAAGCTAATTTTGTTTTTTTAAAGATTTTTAAAGTGCCCCCTAGGGTGCCCGGTTGGTGTCCTGGCATGTCATGGGGGCCAGTGCATGACTAATGCTGGCTCGTCCCACGGCCAAATGCCTTGCATTTCACCAGGTTTAAGATGGCCGGGTCCAGTTTCCATTATGGCTGAAAATCAGAGCCGGCCATCTCATCTAAACCTGGCGATCCGCCGGTGATCCTGTTCCGAATCCGGCGAGCGAATTGGCCGGCGCCAAGCGTACTTTGAAAATATGCTTGGCTCCGCCTGCTCACGGAGCCGGGCCCGAATGGCCGGCACCGTTCGATTATGCCCCTCTTTGTTTCCAAAGTTCTATACTATGGAGAGGAATGGAAACTGAAACCCAGTAACCAGAGAGATGGTAAGTATTAAGTTACTTCTTTATTAAAACCCAATTTGGGATATGGAATAGAAAATGTATTTAAGTTAGCAAAATTGGTTCTTTTGTTGCATAAACATATTCAGACATTTCTTCTGGTAGAACGGTTTTAACTAACAATTCAGACCCATCAACATGACCCATCAAAAGATATCTCACTTTCTTTATTTTACTCTATAACTGTAGCTTTCTTTGCTGGTGTGTGTGTGTTAAGAATTTATTCTTTGTGATCTGTTTTGTTTTTCAGGTGAAGACACCCAGAACCAGTCTCTCAGGAAAGGTAAGTTTGACTAAACTAAATGATTTCTCAATGTCCTTTGTTTCTATATATGGTAGCACAGACTTATCTTTACTTTGGTCTCTCTTGAGGCTTCTTTTTTCACCTTCCTTGACTGTTGAAGCTCAAGATCTTTTCTTGCAGCTTTGGAACCTTCTGCCTTGTACTTTGAAACAAATCAATAAGAGAAATTGCCTTCCTGTCTAATACCAGGAACATCCCTAGCTGGTGCATGGGGATTACTGAGGCTTTCTAGCTGAGACAATAATGTTAATTTTGCATCCTTAAATAATTCTCCTATACTTTTCACTGTGTACCCTAACTAAAGAAGGACACCCTTCATTGAACAGTGCAGACACATTGCCCAAAGCAACCTCAGGGGCGCAGCCACAGGCAGGCCTGGATGGCCCTAGGCCCAGCCACTTTCCCTACTGCCCGCCCATCCAACATCGTCGCTCGCTGTCGCCATTTCTCCCGCGGCTCCGGGTACGGCCGCCCGGGAGGCAGCGTTCAGTGTTGCCTGCATGCCTGCCATGAAATAATTCTTCTCCCCAGGCTGCACTGCATCGGCCATATCCATCTGGCCCTCTCTGATTACTTCCTGTTTACGTAGGGCCATATGGACGCGGCAGGGGGAGCGGAGCTGCCTGTGTGAATGGCAGCACTGTGCAACAGGTGAAAAAGAGAATGCGGGTACCGATGCAGCGGAGCCTGGGGAGAAGAATTATTTCAGGGCATGCAGGCAACGCCAAATGCTGCCTCCTGGATGGCCGTACCCGGAGCCGCGGGAAAAAGGCAGTGACAGCGAGAGAAGGATGTTGGATGGGTGAGCCTGGAGGGCAGAACTAAAGTAAGTGCTGGACCTTTGGGGAGAGGACGGGGGGGGGGGTGTAGTTTTGCCGGAGTCACTTGTGGAGGCAGGGAATTGGAGGGAAGGGAGAGAGCTACTGGATGTGGGAGGAAAAGGAGGGAGGGGATCTGAATGGAAGGGAGAGAGTTGCAGGAGAGAGGAAATGGAGGAGGGGATCTGGATGGAAGGGAGAGAGCTGGTGGACATGGGGAGAGGAGGAAGGGGCTGGAGAGCTGCTGGACAAGGGAGGAAGAGGAAGAAGGGACTGGATGGAAGGGAGAGAGCTGCTGGACATGGAGAGAGGAGGAGTGGACTGGATGGAAGGGAGAGAGCTGCTGGAGGAAGAGGGAGGAGGGGATCTGGATGGAAGGGAGAGAGCTGCTGGATGTGGGAGGAAGATGGGGAGGACTGGAGGGAAGGGAGAGAACTGCTGGTACAGCACAAGGAGGGGGGAAGGGAACAGAGGTACCAGACCAGGAGATGAAGGAAAAGGGAACAAATCTAAACCTACAGTGTGAGGGAGGAAGGGAGGGCATTTGGACAGACAGGGAATCAAGCAACCAAACCAGATGCTGGAAAGATGAAGGAGTGAGAGGGAGAGAATCTGGATGGGGTAGGGTCAGAGAGGGTAGAGATATAATGGCACTGGGGACAAAGTGAGGGGAGAAGCTGGACAGAGAAATATAGGGACACAGAGAAAGGGGGATACTAAACATGGAGGAAGATAGAGGTACAGAGATGGAAGAAGATGGATAGTGGACATGGAGAGAGAGAAATATCAAAATAAAAGAGCAGACAACAAAAGGTAGAAAAAAAATTTTATTTTTCTATTTTGTGACTAGAATGTCGGATTTGAAATGTACATCCTGCCAGAGCTGGTGTTAGAATATGGCTGAGGCCCAAGGCAGATATTTAGGAGGGGACCCCAAAGCTTACTAACAGGCTGCAGCTTCTTCAGTTTTCAGCTGGCCTGGGGTTCTCTCTGGCTAGGGGGCAAACGCAGTTGCCCTAGTTGTACCTCCCCTAACACTGTCTCTTGCATGTGCTATCATATTTTGCACAGTATAGGAGAAAATGCATCTCTTTGTATTTCTCTGTGCTGTGCTAAATGCAAGGTCTGGCCTCTTGGGATTTTGATTTAATTTGTTTATGGTTTGTGGTCACTTATTCTGTATTTGGCATTTGTGTTCTGTGTGTGACCAAAGTATTCTGTTAGCATCAATTTTCTATGTAGTATTCTAGTACTTTGGCTTGTCCAGTTTTCTTGATGTACTGATATTTTAGGGCCCCACTGTAATATTTAGGGCATATTTGGGGGAAGCATAAGTGTGTTGGCGGACCGTGGCTTAGTGGAGGATGAAGAGTGCACCCTCTTATTTTTCCCCTAACTCTCAATGTGGCCTGCAGCCACTGAGGCCAGCACTGGTACTCCCATTGAAGTTACTGGGGTGGGGTAGGTGTGCGGTAGGAGTAGGGAGGTGGGCAGGGCATATCAGGTGGCAGATGTTTCTCTAGTGCCCATCCATCCAGCCTGTTGGCCCACCCAAAAATTGCCTTCTGGCTACACCACTGAACCAGGTCTCTCCAAAAGGGTGCAAGCTCCCATACTGTCACTAGAAAACCATACATAGCACACAAGCTGTTTTACTTCAGGCCAAAGTTTAGGCCTTGGTACTTAACTAGGGCTAATCTGCTTAAATAAACGTGATTCGTACAGTCACACAATCGTTTTTTCACCATCAGTCTTAATTACAAAAATTTCAAACAGCACACAAGTGATAAGAAATCAGTTTCAAATTTTTTAAACAAAGAACAACAACCCCCCCCCCCCCCCCCCCACACACACACCTTTCACTTCCAACTCACTTGACCTTCAATCAGTACTTAAGCTTTTGGGAAAAATTAACTTTCAAACACTTTTTGGCTCAGAAATCTATCACACAGTTAGAGATCTTTCACATATGTCCTCGCTGTTCGGTGTCTTCAGCCTCTCTCCCCGCTGCTAGGCAAGCTATTGCTAAGGGAGACAGATACTCTGATTGCATTAGTAGCCTCCACTAGCCAATCAGGTCTCAGATCACAGAATGTTTTAAAGCATGGAACTTAACAGAACTTTCCATAATCTCCATTTTAAAAGAGAATTTTTCCATAGAGAATAATAGAAAAATTGAATTTTTAATAAATACCACAAAAGTTACAATGAAATCTATTCAAAAGGCCCTGTAGCCCTTAATCCCATCAAACCATACATACTGTACTTTTTCATACATTTTAATACAAATGTAAAAATGTTCACACATTTTTGTCATAAATTATTCTCAAAAGCCCCATAAAACTAGCCCAAACCAAAGCCTTCTCATTTAGCTACAAAAATTATTTTTTGCTAAAATCTTAGCCCACCTCAAGAGGTTCTCAGGAACCCATAACTACCACAAGATTCCTCCAAAAATGAACCCTTAAACATCAGTCACCAGACACATTACCTTGTCCCCCAGAGTATTTTAACTTGACCTCTACCACCGGTCTAGGTCCTGGTGGACCCTCTGTGGCTGTGGGAAAACCCCACAATTTACCAGGGAGAATCATCAGGGCACCTCTCAAATTTAGGCCCCAATTTTACTTCGGTCATAGTGCCGACTTGGGAACACCGCCATGTATGCATAAAAAGCCGCACATGCTCGGAGCTCCAAACTAGGCTGCGACTGGCCATTTTCCTAGATGCGCCTAGCTGGGAAACATCACTCACTAGTCAGGCAGTGTCTCAGTAAGCCTCAAAAAGTGGCTCTGCTCAGAGGCTCCCCAACTTCCTCAGGAGCCCAGATGGGATCCTTCACTGGCCACCAATGCTGGAGAAAAACCCAGAAAGGCCTTGGAACCAGGCAAAAAAAAAAACACAAAAAAACCTGGACCCCAGATGAAATAGTTTATGTAATTTAACTCACTGGTATTAAACCAAATCCAAAATGAAATGAAAATACCTGAACCCCCCCCCCCCCCCCCCCCAGGATGATGTAAACTCTGTAGTTATTGACAATCCTCTCACTCTTTCTTTAAATTTGTTAATTGTTATGATTCCTTTTATACTATTATTGAAATTATTGCAGTTATGTAAAGAATGGCACGACACCCAAGTCATTACTTAGGGCACAGTAAATCCTTCTGACCTTGCTGGCAATAGAACACACTGAGAGACTCTGGTAAGAAGTTGGCGTGATTTTGGAACCATCAGAAAACATGACAATGCCCTGTGTTTGTGTGTGTGTAAGGATTTTCTTGTACTGTTTTTTGACATTGTAGTACGATCGCCATTATGGCATAATGTCAGCCACATTGAGCTTGCAAAGAGGTGGGAAAATGTGGAATACAAATGCAGCAAATAAAATAAATAAATAATAAATAATGGCCCTTATCTTAAAAGCTGTGTAAATACTGGGGTTGATAATCAAAGAGATTTATACAGTCAAGAGAGGATCCTCAATATTAATTGGCTTGTTTGTGGCTAAGCAGTAATATTCAGCAGTACTTAACTGGATAGTATGGCTAAACGACCAGCCCCTAACTGAATAGAGATTAGGTGATATGTAGTCCACTAACAGGTTAGGCAAGCACATAAAGGGGCCCTTTTACAGAGCAGTAAGTCCAACGTGGGCTTACAGTTCGCTCTTCTGGGACTACTGTCAGCCATAAGCCATGGGAAAAATTAAAACCCCCGGAAATGGCTTGCGCGGTGGTAACTCGGCGGTAACCTGGCATCACCGTGTGCTGCCCGGTTACCACCTAGTTAGCGGGAGCCCTTATTGCCACCTCAGGTGGCATTAAGGGCTCTTTGTCGCATGGCCACATGGTAAGAGTTCTCTTATTACGTGGCCATGGGTGTCTGGGGGCTTTTTACCTGCTGTGGTAAAAAGGGCCCTAGTGCACAGGAAAAATGGCCCCCACCACTAGCACAGGGCCCTTTTCCCTGCAGCTTGGTAAAAGGACCCCAAAGTTAGGAAAGAAAAAGGTTATTTTAACTTTATATGGTGACTTTAAACCAAGGAGGTTTAATAAGACAGGAGCTGGCATGATGTCAAAAGGGTGAAGCCAACTGTCCCACATAGCTGCCATAGGTCAGAACAAAACAAACTATCAGCTTCTGTATCCATGTTGTAGTTGTTCATTGTTATTTTATCTCAATTATAGTTAGAAAGATGTCATCTTATGCAGCATACAGATGTACTGTTACGACTGTGGTCATGATCCCTCTCTAACTCATCTTTGTCCCGATGGTCAGCTGCTGAGCTGGCTACTGTTTGCATTGTTGTTTCTTTCCTGTGTGTTTCAAGCCTCACTTTGGTGCTCAGTGTGTTTCTTGCCTCTGTCCTGTTTATAAGGAAGTGGTGCACTTTCATTCAGTGCCTTTGCAATGCCAAAGGTCTCTAGGTTAGTCTGTGTGCAGTGAAGCACTTCTGCTTTGTCATTGTGTGCCTGTGGGCACTTCGTGTTGATTTTTTGTTGCTATGTTCTTAGCCTGTGTGTGTCACCACCCTCCTGCGCTCCGTTGTATCTGTGATGGTTTACCCAACACCTGTTGTTAGTAGTCGTGGCTAATGTTGGGTACCTCACGGAGCTCAGTGGATGGTGCAGGAATACTAACCTCGTCCCACCCTTTCAAAAAGATGTGGGAGGAAAAATAAACTAAATTGGATACTTTTCTAAATTAACCAGAACCACCACACTGTTAAGATTTTTAAACAATAAGTCAAACTTTAATTTCAGAAATTTCTATAGCAATATTAATAACAATTAAAAAAACATTGGCTGTAAAACAATGAGCAGATAAACCCTTTTGCTGTGTTATCTTAATTTCCTTTGTATCTCTTTTCCCTTCTAGATACCTTTTACCCACGTCAGGACATACCCAATATCAGATAAGTATGAAAAGAACCTTAACCACACCTCAATTATTTTATGTATTTTCTCTCTCTGTGTATTTCCCGAATTTGATTCTTTGTTGTTTCTTTCCTCTTTTCAGGTCACTGTAAGCAGCCCACCCCTCTCATCAAGGTAATAAGGTAAGCATGTTTTTTTTTTTCCCTATCAGTCTTTCACTCTTTACTTCTATTCTTTTTATATGTCCCAAAATGTCACTTAGCTGTCGTTGGTTAACTCTCTGTTCCTGTCGCTGTCTTTCTTGCGTGGGGGCCCGTTGACAGCAGATGCTCTACTTCTATGAAGTCTTCCTCCTAAACCTTTCTTTAAGCAAATGAACAGGAGGAAAAACCCTCTCTTCCTGCTTCGTACTGGAACTCTAAAGGATTTGTTCAAAAACTGTGGCCAACTTTTCTTTAAAATCAAATTAACCAAACGTTCCCTATCTTCCAGATCTAAACTTTAGTTTTGTTCCCTGAACTTGTGGTGAGAGAGATTGATTGTCCCTTTCACACAATCACTCCCACACAATTCTTTATTACACTTATTCAGACTCTTATTTCACTCACTACCCCTTAAGCTATAACTCTACTTCCATTGAATTAAACTTTAAATTTATTCCCAAACCCTTTCCCAAATACTTAAGCTACTAATACTATTACACTAATAACCCTATCTTATCAAATTCCCCTTAACTCCTACCCTATTCCTACCTTCACCCTATCCTAATAAAATTTTAAAACTTATTCTATAAATCACACCTTCCTTACACACCTCACTTTCATTCACCATCAATCACCAGAAACTTTTCCCAATATCCTAACTTTTATCATTAAAACCCTCCTCTCACTACCAGCACCTCCTCAGCACCTCCACTCTCTGACCATCAATCCCACTCTGACCAACTGCAACTCCCCGGTTGCCTTGGTAACCAGCCTTAGCTTGCGTTCCAAACCAGCCTTGGCTTGCGTTCCAAGACCCTTTCAGCCAATCCCTGATTACTAACATTCTAATTTCCACTGCTGACCAGCGGAATTCTGGCCAGCAGTGCAAAATCCCCATTTTAACCCCATAGAAACTAATGGAAAATAATAAAATAAATAAAACCCTATAAAACTATATCCGAATCACCCCAAAATTTCCATACCAATTAAACTTCCCGTTCCCTATTAAATCCTGCTTTTAAAATTTAAAAATACCACTTTTTACAGTCCGCCCGCAATTATCCTCCTAAACCCCCCCTCAAAAATCCCAAAATAATTTGAAACCCACTCTAAAAATTCATACCCCTCCCCTCTACCTGCTATGTCGAATTTAAAATTTTACAATGTAATTAACCCCTTAAAACCCACACTACTCCAGAACACCCCCCAAAAATATTAGAATTTAAAATGTAACCCCCACAAAAATAAACAAAAATACCCCGATCCCAAATATGCAAAAATAATTCCAATCCGTCAAACCCCCGATTTTTTAAAAATAAAAAACGCAATTTATGCCCGACTCGCTGAAGCTTCTCCCTCCATCTTCTGAACAGGAGGCAAAACCCTCTCTTCCTGCTTTGTACTGATGGTGTCTCAGTAATAAAATGAACTACTGATTGAAATGTCCCAGTGATGAATTGTCTCAGTGGCGAAGTGTCCCAGTAATGGATTGTCCCAGCGATAAAATGTCTCAGTGGTGAAGTATTCCAGTGATGAATTGTTTCAGTGGTGACATGTCTCAGTGATAATGTGTCTCCGTGATAAAATGTCTCAGTGGTGAAATATTCCTGTTATGAATTGTCCTAGTGAAGAAATGTCTCAGTGATGAAGTATCCCAGTGATGAAATGGCCCAGTGATGACATGTTATGTTCCACTTATAACAGAACATAAGTGTTGCCATACTGGTACAGCATCAAGCCCAACATCCTGCTTCCAACAGTGGCCAATCCAGTTACAATTACCTGGCAAGATCCCAAAACATTACAATGCATTTTATGCTGCTTATACTAGATACGTGGTAGATACATGGAATGCCCTCACGCGGAGGTTGTGGAGATGAAAATGGTAATGGAATTCAAATATGCGTGGGCTAAACCTAAAGGAACCCTGTGTAGAAGGAACGGATCTACAGAATCTTAGCGGACATTGGGTGGCGACACTGGTAATTGGAGAGTAAAACCAATGCTGGGCGGACTTCTACAGTCTGTGCCCTGATCGTGGCTGAATAGATATGGATGGTCTGGAGTGTAAATTTTAAGGGGCTTCCACGTTAGCTTCAGAACCTTTAGTACAGGAACAGTGCTGGGCAGACTTTTACGGTCTGTGCCCTGAGAAAGGCAGGGACAAATCAAACTTGGGTGTACATTTAAAGTAACACATAGCATGTAAAATGAGTTTATCTTGTTGGGCAGACTGGATGGACCGTTCAGGTCTTTATCTGCTGTCATTTACTATGTTACTATCCTCTTAATGTGTTCTCAGCTGACTGCTGTTAATGAAGTCCTGACATTCTGATCTAGGATCCCATGTACACTGTAACAATATAGGTATGCCACTAATGCACATGTGGACACACTGTTTATCTCTTTATGTTTTCCAGTTGTTGGTAGAGAGAGGGCCAGGCAGATGTAGAGACGTGGACAGGGAGGAAAGAGATAAAGGGGCAGAGAGAAGATGCATAAAAGGAATGGATGGAAAAGTATGTGTGAAAGGGGGCAAAGGAGATGAAAGAATACGTGAGGAATATCAAACATTATCACTCAAGTTAATTTCCAACACCAAGCAGTAATCCATGCACCAAGTCCCATAAGGTAAGTTGTTTGGAGCTTAGGAATCATTGATAGCAGGTGACAGGCATGTACCTATTTACATTTCTTACTCAGTACATGTCCATTCTCTGCCCTTTCATCATATCCTATGTATCATCGTATTATCTCTCTTATAAAATACCAGCAAATGTCATTTCTGCACACACAATTGGTGTATAATTTTAAAATTACTCTTTTTGAAACATATGTTTTTAGGTTTCTTGAATGGATAATATTTCAAAAAATCATTTATGCAAATTAACTGATTGTTACCCCTATAAACGTTTGAGATCAGTATTCAGCCTGTAGCAGTCAGTGGTTTAGTTGTTTGTTTTTTTAATGCTGACCACCATAGGCTAAATTAGATTTGGATGTTCAGTGCAATCTTCTGGAAGGTATCCAAAGTCCAGCTAATACTCAGTGCTGGTACTCAGATAACTGGGCATAGTTATGACTGCATTTATGCGGTCCAACTTGTCAGGTTAGTTATCCAGGCATTAACATTGAATATCGGTGGTGCCTTGATAACATCTAGATCTAACTTGATTCCACATCTGGACTGCTGGGGTACTAACCATAGAACGCTGTGACACTCAGAGGTAATAATCAATGTCACTCTCCAGTTAAGTGCCACTGAATACTATCATTTGAGCTGGGAAAAGTGAGTTAAGCTGTTAAATCACCCTGAATATCAACCAATTTAAAATATATCATCCTCATGAACTAAATGCAAACTTGCCATTTTTTGACAGACTTTGAAACTAATGTTTAAAATAGGGATAGTATCTCTGGTTCTCTGGACCCAAAACAGATTCATTTTCAGATACCCATAATGAATGGGACATGCTTTCGTACATTGCAACAACAGACTTAGGTGTTTTACTAAGGTGCAGTAAAAAATAGGCTTTAGTGGGTTTCCGCCTGGTACTTGTGACCTGTATTGGCCACTGTTGGAAGTAGGAAACTGGGCTAGATGGACCATTGGTCTGACCCAGTATGGCTATTTTTATGTTCTTATGTACACAAGTTTTTCCTGTTCACTAAGGCCATTTTTACTGTGACCATACAAACACTGGTTTTCTATTTTTTTCCATTAATGGCCATGGACTAATCTTCAAATATCAATCAATAAACCTTGACTTAATCCAGAAAACATTTCACAAGCTCAAATGTAATAATCAAATCTGGTTGAATAGCAAGAAGCCTGTATATACAGTTCTTAATGAAATACAATAGTAAAGTTTTTTTGTGGATCTCAGTGGAGGAATCAAACGGACGTAACTCTTTCTTTTTGTTTACTATTCTGAAAGATTTACTGTTCCGAAAGAATATCCCCGATATTGTCTCTGGTCCAAAAACGTTTATACCAACTTTGCTTCATATATTCATAGTTAAAGATTCTTCCTTATTTTCAAATCTATTTAATATAAAGATGCTAGTATATTTATGTTAAAGTTAACAGGTTTTAAAAATTACCATGAGAGCACTTACCAATACCCATTTGATGGATGGTAGGACTCCTGCATTTTCCATGTGCCAAACAATTCCTGATATGTACCATCCTGACATAACCCCTCAAAAAACAAAAACACAAAAATGTTATTCAGCACACAGTTAACACACACATTCAAAACTATCATGTGACACTGTAGCACATCCACAATAGTCCATTTTCTTTTGCTAGATCTGCATTAGCATCTAGCACAGCTTAATAAAAGTACACCTTAGTTTGTTTCACTTCCTTGAAAGCAGGACCTGACAGAGGGTCAGAATAATAAAAGCTGAGACCCATAACGTTATGCCGTACTGTTAAGCAGCATTCACAAAGTTCAATTTATGTTTCTCTTCAATGGCATTGATTTTCAGACCTGCTTTACAGACAAGAAATGTCACAATGACAAATAATAAGAAATCAAATGAAGGCTTTTCTCCAAATGTATAGTTTAGCCAATTTGGAAATGAATCATTCTAATTATTCATATTATTTTAATATTCAAACTTTGAAAAAAAATTGTAGCTGAAGAGCAGAACAGTTTGGGGGGACAGATGGTGAGAATACAGACAGGAAGTTGTGTTACCAACAAAGAGAATATGTTTGGATAGAAGACAACAAAGAAAAAAGAATGTGGTAAGCTTGAAGGGAAAGAAATTTTTTGATGAGATGATCAAAAATTGGCTGGCTGAAATTAATGATCCTGGAACCATGAATCTAGTGATTTATGCCATTTCTTTTTTTTCTCAGTGCAACATGGCTCTGAAAATTATCCAAATCAAGTTTTGCTGCAAAAATGGAAAGTATATATTCTAAAGGTAAGGACACTTAGGGCTTTTATCAAACCACGCTAGAGGTCCCCGATGCAGTAATGCCGACAAAACCTATTCACTTTGAATGGGCTTCTTTGGCATTGCTGTATGGGAACCACCGCGCGGCTTGATAAAAGATGCCCTCAGCAAGCAAAGGCAGACAAACTGAGCCAGCTGTTCTATATGTTATGTACTCTATACCACCGATCGAATATTTGCTCAAACCAGATTACAAAACATGTTTTATAATGGTGGAAACAAAATATAAAGCTCACTACAGATAAAAAAAAAAATAAAAAATTCCACAGTTAAAATAATATTTCAAAAAGCCCACATGTATAGATCAGTGCATCAGTCTATATAAAACATTGTCTGACTGCATGAAGATATTGCAATCGGGCACCCTAGGGGGCACTACAGTGGACTTCAAGGAAAAGAATCCAGGTACATATCTCACCAGTGCCCCCTAATATTGTATGGTGAGCCATTTAAAACCCACCAAAAACCTACTCTACCTAACTGTACACCACTACACTAGCCCTTATGTCTGCAAGTGTCACCTATATATAGGTACAGTAGATTTTTAGAGTTTGTTTGGAGGGCTCCCACTTTCCACCCAAGTGTAACAGAGTGGGATATAGGCTTGGGTCTCCTTCTCTACAATGTACTGCACCAACCATTAGGCTATTCCAGGGACTTGCTTGCTGCTCTAATAGGACTGAACATAACATCTGAAGCTGTTTATTTTACATCTTTGGAGGTGGGAGAGGTCGTGACTACTGGGGGAGTAAGGGGTTAATGTCTTAATGTTTCTACTGGTCATTTGGAACCACTTTTGTGACGTTAGTCATTATTTATTTATTTATCGCATTTATACCCCATCTTTCCCACAGGATGCAGGCTCAAAGTGGCTTACAATAGACTGAAAAGGTGACCGCCAATCCAGTGGTAAAACAAATACAATATTTAAATAGATAAGTCATCAGAGTGAAGAAAAAGAGAAAAAAAAATAGAAATAAGGAGTCCAAATGGTCCACTCAATTATTAAAGCAGGTCTACCTCAAAACGTCTAGGTTCTAGCCCGGGACATTTTTGCTTTGTCCATCATGGCAGAACAATGTCCAAATGTTAGTAATGCCCAAATCCTGCATCCAATACACCCCTTTGTGATAAGACCACACTTCAGATGAACTGCACAGAAAACAGGTTTCAGAAATAGCGATTTGACCATGTTGGAAAAAAAATGTCCAAATACTTCTTTGTGTCAATTTTGGACGTTTTGAAGATTAGCATTCTGGTTTTGAAGAACAGTCTAGCCTTAATTGGTAACCAATGTAGAATTACAAGCAGTGGTGTTGCTCTATCGTATTTCAATCCCTCCAGTGCTCATCTCATCACTTATGGCACCTTTTTGTGACTTAGTTGTGATTGAAACAGATATAGACCAAAACAGCTAACCTTTAGCCCTGGACATTTTGCTTTGTTCCACTATGGCAGACAAACGTCCAAGTTTTGGGAATGCCCAAATCTCACCCCTAACACGCCCCCAACATGTCACCTTGTGATTTGGAGGCACTGCAAAGAAAAACATCTCAAATCCGAGTTTTGGAAATCACCATTTAATGCCATTTGTGAGACATTTTCTCTTTTGAAAATGAGGTTCTTAAATATTTAAGGTGATACGCTCTTAACAAATAGTCTTTAAAGGGTAAGAGATTTAGAAACCCTATAAAAAAGAAACAAAATAATGTGCTACAGAGGCAGTTCTATAACCAGGCACACCCATTTAGCCACCTTGGTACCACACAGTGAGAACCTATTCTATAACAACATCTGGGCACCCAGATTCCATTAAAGAATACTAGCATGATTCAATATTAACATGTTTTATATTGAAATGCCTACAGTTACATCAGACATAGACCTGGTCTAATTCAGGGCACCTAAGTACAATTGAAGCATGTGTAACTTACAGCATAAGGTAAACTATGTGTGTAAGTGGGAGCCCCACCTATGCCCAGCCCATGCTTCACCCAGGTATATTTCCCCCTTCTATTTACATGCTATTCCACTTATATACACTCTTACAGAATAGCAAATTTAAGGGGCTTCGACGTAAGCTTCAGAACTTTTAGTACAAGAACAGTGGGCAGACTTCTATGGTCTGTGCACTGACAAATGAGAATGGCAAGATCAAATCAAACTTGGGTATACATATAAAGTATCACGTACCATGTAAAATGAGTTTATCTTGTTGGGCAGACTGGATGGACCGTTAAAATCTTTATCTGCTGTCATTTACTATGTTAATATATGTTACTATGTAGTGCTTAGGTTTTCTGCAGACACTTTCATGGATAAGGTATATATTATGTAAACTGCTTTGATTGTAACCATAGAAAGACAGCATATCAAACCCATTTCCCTTATCATACCTAAGTGTACACTTATGTACATAAGTGCTAGTATTATGTACATTATCGTATGCAAGAGATGTATAATTGTGGGCACCCAGTTAAAGAATTGCTCTTCATGAGCAGAAAAATAATCATGACAACATTTTACAAAACCATTTAAAGAGTCTCTAAAGTTCTCTACTAGTAAATATCAGGTAAAATTGTTATCTTCTATAGTAGTGAAAAAGAACAGAATGGCTAAAACTACTTATGGGAGATATTGAAATGGCTGAGATAAAATTAGACTGGATCTAGCTCATGGTATCATTTTATGTTTAAATAATTGATAACCTAGATTTTGTTTTGTGAATTAGCTATTTGTTCCTGGATTATAGGGAGAGACTTATTCAGCTACTAGATTTGATTTTTCGACCTGACTTTTTTTTGCACCTGGACAGTTCCAAGATTATTGCGCTGATCATGATACCTATTGTTTCCAATTGATAAAGATTTTACCATCTACTCTGTTCCTTATCACTGCTGTACCAGGACTGACTATTTTTAATACCTAAATATTTAGGGGAGAAGATATCAACATAGACTACTGTTAAGATATATTACTGTTAGGCCCAGTTATCAGTAACTAGAGAGTCATTTTACTATGCTGTGGTAAGCACTAATGCATGCTCACTGCAGCTTAAAATGGCTTACCATGGGATGCATGCACTCAGGAATTCTTTGATAACTTTGGGAGTCTTGCTAAAACTTAGCTTGAGTTATCTGCAGCAGGGCCCATTTTATTCCTATGGACCTGCTGTACCTAACTCGAGCTAATCTTTCAGGCTTATTTTCAAAAGAAAGGGCACCCATCTTTCGACACAAATCGGGAGATGGGCGTCCTTCTCCTAGGGTCGCCCAAATCGGCATAATTGAAAGCCGATTTTGGGCGTCCTCAACTGCTTTCCGTCACGGGGACGACCAAAGTTCACATAGCACACTGATTATTTGTCAAACTTGCTTTTTGTTTGATTGACATAAGAGGTACTTAGCTTAAGAGACAATTATTTTCTCTAAGGCTCCTCCGTGTCTGCGTCCGTCAGCATACTGAATGGAAAAACATTTGACCGGTGGTTCTGAGGCAGCAGTAGCGAAACGGAGGCCAACATTGACCACGGTCAGAGACACGGAGGAGCCCCTAGAGAAAAGAATTGTCTCTTAAGCTAAGTACCTCTTATGCCAATCAAACAAAAAGCAAGTTTGACAAATAATCAGTGTGCTATAAATTGATGTTGAAAAGGAAGGCGGTTGAAGAATAGCAGGAGGTTTTTGCCGATGATGAAGAAGTCCTAGCCCTCCATCCGCCTGGTTTGCGGGGTGAAGGTGCTTCTCGGGGCTTTTTTCCTCCTTATAAATTCATTTATTTATAAGATTACTGAAATACTTGTTTCTAAGTTGTTTATGAAAAGTTTTATCTTATTAGTGGAAACTTGTCCCCATTTATCACTTTAGTTCATCTCTATTCCAGTGGTTTCCAAACCTGGTCCTGGAGGCACCCCAGCCAGACAGGTTTTCAGGATATCCACAATGAATTCTCTTGTGAGAGAGATTTGCATGCTATACATCAAAGTAAAAGCAATATGGAGATCTTGAAAAATTTAGTACTAGAAATTAGAGCATTGGAATATTAGAATATTAGGTACTGTAACTTCTTACTGTTTCAATTGCATCAGTTGAACTGCATCTATAGCCTAAATCAAATCTGGTCTTACTTTTTTCCACCAATATATATGCTACGTTAATAAAATACATTTAAAAAAGGTTACCTTTTGACTCAAATATAAAGTATAAACATATATTAACACATGCGTCCAGCTTTTCCTACATGAGCACGCAGCTGTGGAATGCACTGCCACTTGACCTGAAATCTATTTATGACCTAATCAACTTTCGAAAATCACTAAAGACATCTTTTCAACAAGGCATGCCACAATGATCAATAACAGGAATTGTATCGCATCACCACTTACCTGATATTCTAACTTTTTTCTTTTTATAATGGATTGCTTAACTCTATTATTATACTTGTTCTTTATGTAATACCAACTGTTTCCTTACTCTTGAATGGCGAATGCCATGATGGAATATTGTAAGCCACATCGAGCCTGCAAATAGGTGGGAAAATGTGGGATACAAATGCAACAATGAAATACATAAAAAGATCAAGAAGAAGAAGAAGAGTACTAGTATTGCTTTCAAAGGAGGGTGCTAATCATACAAAAGATACAGATATTCTTAATCTGTTTCAGGAATGTTATGATTTTGTATACTTTTCAAACCTTGCCCTCAATTGAACCTAAACATTTTTTTTATTTTGAATCTTTCAGTAAACTCCAGAACACCTATTCACACTGTTTCAAAGAGAATGATTATAGAAATGTCTCATAATTGAGTGAAGATTAAGCAATTAAGTATATGCTCCTTGAAAAGCTTCAGCCCAGATAAATAGAATGCTTACTTTTATTTTGCCTTTTCAGATTAACTATCATTAATTCTGGAATATGTTGCCAGAGAATGTGGTAAAAGCAATTAGCTTAGCAGGGTTTTAAAAAGGTTTGGATAATTTCCTAAAAGAATAGTCCATAAGCCATTATTAAGATGGACTTGGGAAAAACCACTGTATATTCTAGGGTAAGAAGCATAAAATCTGTTTTACTGTTCTGGAATCTTGCTAGATACTCGTGACCTGGATTGACCACTGATAGAAACAGGATACCGGGCTTAATGAACCTTTGATCTGTCCCAGTATGGCACTGCATATGTTATGTTCCTGTATAACAATCTTTTAGCATATGCTCCCATACTGAAACCCAAATTGCTGTCATTGAAAGACCCTTTCTAGGTTACCAACTATAGACACATTTGGATTGTAAAATCTATTTAAAATGATCAACCTTCAAGTTGCAGTCAGTTTAAGACTAGATTATACATTAAGATCAAAATGTTTTATTGCTCAGCAGGAGGACTATTGATAATGCTAGACTGTTCTTAATATACTAATAATAGTCAACTCTGCCCTATCCACATTTGTAGCTTTGTCTCTAGACATAGAAAGAGCTTTCAACTGAAATCAAATGGAAATATTTGTTTTCTATTTTGAGATAATTTAGTTTTTGGATCTTTATTGGTTCGTATGATCCAATCATTGTATACCCATTTAAAGACTGCATTTCTGTGAATAATCCCATCTTTGAACACATAATTTCTACATATTACTTCCTGTACTTAAATCAGTTGAATATATGGTTGAATATATGGGCTCAATTGACCTTTGGTCTTTCCCAGTATGGCAATACTTATGTACGTATGCTTGTGTACACAGCTATTTCACACAGATCTTTAGTTCTTCAAACTGTAGCCAATGCTAATGCAATTAGCTATTGCTAATATTAAAATAGCCATAGTACAATTATCCTTATGAATAACACACACAGACATTACTGTACTATACTGTATTCCTGATTTATCAGTCAGTGCTTCACTTTTCAACATTTTTAGGTCTGGGTTGTATTATTAAAGGTATTCATTCTCATAGTAAGTATCCCAACCAGATTACAGAAGACTAATGTTTGAAAGGGCAACATACAGCCCCATTTTAGACAGGTTGTAGAAGCAGCAATTGTGGTATGCGGATCAGTGCATCTCAAATTTCGCCAGTATTTTAGAACAGAATCTACTCACATAGAACTTGTTCTGAAATACAGGAAACATGGACGTATATGCATTGAGTGAAAGCCACGTAGCTGGTTATCACGTGACCTTAGAAACATAACTGGGTATTATCTTGACATTGTTATAGTGACTGGTTTCCCTTGCCAGTTTGTCATTTGGGAAGGGGGACAATAACCTCCCCCAGTCCCTACAGGGATTGCTGCTCAAAAGCAGCTGTTTACTGAATCCTAAACATGCTTGTTAGCAGGTGTAAAACACGATATTGATCTTTTAGGACAGATGTTTAGACCCCTACTGAACTGGAGAGTTTATGAACTTACCATGCCTTTGTCCTGTCAAAACGTGCCTACAGCATGCCCTTTTTCCATTTGTTTGCACTTAGGTTTGATCTTTATTGATTTTATAAAATGGGGACTTAGATGTTTGTTCAAGATAAGCATTTCAGCATCAGTTATGCACATATCAATGTCAATAGGGCTTGTAAAATAAGGGCTGTTGTCTCTTTCCAAGTTCTTTAAGCATAGGATGTACAAGTCTGACTGAGATAAGTATGAATAATATGATGAAGAATGGCTGAGAAAACCTGCAATATGGGACCTATCCAGATCTTTATGACTTTATGGAAGAACAGAAGACCACAAGCTCAAAGATTTAAATGTAAAGCATTTGTGAGGTCATACGATACATGCACTTTTGAAAACTACACAGTATTACAGAACGTGAGAGGGTTTACAGAACACTACCCCTCAAACTTAAGAAGGATCCCTCAGGTATTGCGGGTTACCTTAAAACCCCTAGCTCCAGAAGGAAGTGAGATGGGAGGGATGGACCTGAAACCAGTGACTATAAAAGACAGGGCCAGGGGGGGGGGTTAAGAAGGGCTATAAGCCAGAACCACAACAGCCAGGTAGGCAAAGTTTAACTTGGACCTTGCATGTTGGATCTAGTCTGAGCCAAGCTGGCTCATGAAATGTTAAGAACTGTACTGATGGCTGGGCTGGCTTCCAAGAGCTAAGAGGGAGTACTGCTTTACCAAGAGAGTGTAGTGCAGGGGTGTAGCCACAGGTGGGCCTGGGTAGGCCCAGACTCACTCACCTTTGCCCGAGGCCCACCCAGAGATGGTGCACCCGGCCACCCACAATCCATAATCACTCACTGCCTTTCTACCTTCAGGTCCAGGATCACTGCTGCTTCCGTCTCCTTCCCCTGCTGCCACTACAGTGTTTGCAGCTTACATTTTCAGGCCATCCACAATTCACACAGGCACTCCTAGTCCTTCCCTCTGCCGTGTCCAGCCATCTCTGATGTAACTTCCTGTTTATGTGAGGGCCATATGTGGCAGAGGGAAGGCCCCGGAGTGCCTGTGTCAATTGTGAACAGCCAGAAAATGTAAGCTGCAAGCACTGCAGTGGCGGCGGGGGAAGGAGAAGGAAGCAGCAGGATCGATGATATATGGATGGAGACAAGTGAAATCTTGGATATGGTTTGGGATGCTCGGAAAGAGGAACCCTGGTGAAGATCTTCTACTTTAAATTTGTAAAAGAATGAGTCCTTATGACTGCAGCACTGGTCCAAAAAGAAGACTTTGGACCAGAGATTCCGATAGAGTTTGGGCCCCTGCAAGTTCCATTTAGCAACCAGATTTATGTCTCACAGAAAGCTGACCTAGAGCAGTTAGTACACCAGAATCAAGGTGTGTTTTCCAATGAGCCCGCCAAACCTACCTTGCAACTCATGATATTATCACTTAGCTGGGAGTGGTAGTCTAGAAATGCTCCTATCAGATCCCAGTGTCCTGGCAGCAAACTGTGACAAAAGAGGTGCTAAGATGCTGGAACTGGATGTCATTGAGGAGTCAACCAGTAATTGGTCATCTCTTATTGTGCTGGTACCAAAGTCAGATGGGAGCATCCTGTTTTGTATTGTTTTTTTGGAAAGTGAACGCTGTCTCTAATCTAGAGACCTATCCAATGCAGAGAGTGATGAACTAATTGAATGACTAGGAGGAGTCCAATTCATCTTGGCCCTGGATCTGACCAAGGTATATTGGCAGGGACCCCTCACTTCGGCTGCTAAGGAAAAGACAGCCTTTTCAATGCACCAGGGTTTCTTCCAGTTCACGTTTCGCCTTTATAGAGCTCCAGCTACCTTCTAGCACCTCATGGACTACCTACTTAAACTGCACGGCAACTACAGTAATGATTGGAGGACCCATCTCATCCAGGTAGAAGTAGTACTGGCTGGTCTACGGATCACTAGGCTAAAAGTTAATCCTAAAAAGTGTTTATTGGGAGGACAGGAAGTCTAGCACCTGGGGTACTTGGTTGGTAAATGACAAGCGATACCCCAGATTCAGAAGGTAGAGGCAATCACCCAGGTACCAGTACCTCAGATGAAGAAACAGGTATGAGCCTTCCTCAGGATTATTGGTTGTTATTGCTGGTTTATTTTGGGGTTTGCTGAAAAATTGACGTAATTGAGAGGCATAAAAGCACGAGACATAATTCAAACGGTAACACTGTGATATAGCAAAAAGAAGTGTTGGATGCTGAGCTGTTATATAAGCACAGTGAGTACTTGTTTTCATTTTATTTCATGCAATGCTCGTTGATATTGTTTTGTGATAAAATAGGTCAGTTAGTCTATAGGCTTAATGTCAATTTGAGCTGGATTAGATTTGTAGCTATGAATACAGTTAATATTGGATTTTGGCTATGAACATGTGAATTCGGACTTTGAAGTGAGTAAAATAAAATGTAGACAAGCTAGTTGGTAGAGAATTTATGTCGATTATGGGGAATAAAGGCATGGTGTGTTTCTGAATTGTTGATGATCAGGCAGAGAGTGATAAGAATTTTTATAGGTTAATAAGTGGGATTAGTGATACTTTGTATTTAGCATTTTAATATTGTCTAATAGCTGAAATGCAACAGTTCTTACATGTATGTTTATATAGGAACATATAGAAGAGCACACACAATAACTTTTTGGAGTTGATATTGATTTTTATAGTTCATGTAGTGTCATTTCAGTTTAGTATTTCGGCGTTCTATTGAGCATTTTATGTGAGTCATGTTGTTATTCTTTTTATTTGTAATTTTCATTTTTAGGTGTTTATTATACATTTTTCAAGGGGTGCATTTTTAATACCCCCCTTTTTTAGGTATGTATACTACATCTGTAAAAAAATTTAAACACGCTTAAGCAAGTGCATGTCAGACCATTTGACTTACATATTTTGTATTTTTTTGAATACTTTATCCACCTCTCCTTATGTATGTTTTGATTTTTTAATTATAGATTTTCTGTTGATATATGTAACTGTATCAGGTTTATATTATGATGATTTTTATACTTTAATTGAATTAAGTTCAAATTGTATTAAATTCTATTATTATCATTTTAATAATTTTTAATATGGTTTAAGTATTGTATGATCATTTAGTATTTATTTTATAGAGTGCCTAAATATGTTTTGACTTTTTATTGTTTTATATATGTATGATTTTTATATAATGTTATTTTGTGTATCTTTTGATTTTATTTTATAGTATTACCCCTGACGCAGCCTGAGGGCAAAATGTGGCCACGTTGGGTATTGTTGTTTGCTTTTTGACCTTTGGGTCTTTTATTAAACTTCATTGTTTCATCATTCTGCTTTTTTAGTTCATATTATTCTAGTAAGCAGAGTGTTGCCTTTTTAACAACAAAAATTAGATCAATGTATGGACTGGGAAAACATTTTTTTTAAATTATATTCAGGAAATGTAAACTAGAGAGATATATTTAAATTTATAATGTTATCGGGAATATGAATAAATAGGAAACAACATATCTTTACCTTTCACAATCTTATGATTCAATACTCGTATCTAATGGACAATATATATGTCTTTGTATTAGTGAATATAGAAATGATTTTACATCAGAACAATTGAGTAGTGCTGAAATTTATTGTGTAAGAAAGGGTAAGGGTGTTGGTGAATGGAAAACTATATATCAGTATATATATATATATATATATATATATATATATATATATATATATATATATTGTCAGCTCGCACCTCTCCGTGCTGTCCGCTCTCCCTTAGACACCCCTCCGTGCTGTCCTTCTTCGCCCGCCCAATTGGGGCTAATCCTCCTACTTCTATTATTGCTGCAAGCTCCTTCTTGTCAGTACTCCACCACAACTCCTGCTTCTGCGACTAGTTCACTCTAGTCAACAGTAAGCCAATTAGTTCCAGGCCCACCCTCCTACAAACAGGATATTCTCTTTGTGAAGCCCAGAGAACTCCCTTCTGTCCCCTGGGCTTTCCCTTAGGGATAGTCCTGCCTCTACTTAGAGCAGACCCCGTATTCGGGGTAGTTAAGATAAGCCACCGAGTTTACTTACTCCCTGACCCTCTCCAGCCCAGGTTAGGAGGCCAAATGCTTCTCTACTAGTCCTGTTCTGAGCACAGGCCCCTTCAGTCTCTTTCCCTCCCCCCCTCCTGTAGAATTCTAATACAAAGTTCCACTTGCCAGTTCAAATGTTCTTCAGATCAAAGCTTTTCCTCTACTATATGAATCCACTCCTTGGGCTAGCAATTCCTACTTGCTACCCTAGGGACCCACCTCCCTCATTTGTCAGCACTGCTTCCTGACAACCACCCACTCAGGTCTGGAATTCATACAGTTTTCCCCTGGACTTACTTTTCTTTAGCCCCTTTCCTGCTACGAGCAAAAGCTGTTAAGTCCATCTCCTCAGGCTCCTCCTCCCCTCCTGCTGCTTGCCAGTCCATATGCTCGTTCACTCCCTCCCCCAGCAGGTGTGCCTCATTCCCCTCCTCAGACTTCATTTCCCAATCAGCCTCCTCCTCCCCCTTTCTCCGGGAAGGAAAGTCCTCCCCCTCCTGTTTCCTACTCAACTCAGGCTTCTGGGACTTGTAGTCTCTGTAGTCCCCTCGCTCCTCTTGAGCTTCCTATATGGAAGGAGGGCCCCCCTTCTCCCTTTCCCCTTCTGTTTATCTACCCATTCCTCACATACCCCCCCCTTTAAGTGATTGCTAGCCCTCTGCCTCCTCCTACTTTCTCCTTCAGGGCTAGCAATCCTACTCAGAACATCTACATGGGGCAGCAACTTCCCTGCCCTGTGCTCAATGCGATACTGAAAGGGCTGTAAGGCTAGATACCACCTCGTCAGTCTCGCATTGCTATCCTTCATTTGTGCTAACCACTTTAAAGGAGCATGGTCAGTAAACAATTTGAATGGCCTCCCATCCAGGTAGAACTGACATTTCTGTATGGCCCCATTTTACTGCCAGACCATTCCCTCTCAATGGTTGCATACTTTGTTTTCATGGGGGAGCAACTTTCTGCTTAAATATAACACGGGTGTTCCTCCTCCCCATACGCTTGCGAGAGCACCGCCCCCAACCCGGTACCCGAAGCATTCAGTGTGCAGGATAAATTCCCTATCGAAATCTACTGCCCTAAGCACTGGTTCCTCACATAGAGCTTGCCGAAGGGCCACAAATGCTCCCTGCTCTGCTTCTCCCCACCTTAACCGATGGGGCCTGTCTTTTTTTAACATTTCCGTCAAGGGAGCGGCCAAGGTAGCGAAGTGAGGAATGAATCTTCGATTAATACCCCACTAGCCCCAAAAATTCCCCTCAACAGTTTCTTGGACTCTGGTCGCTGGGAAACAGTTGAATACTTTCCACTTTCCCCTGTAACGGCCTTATCTGTCCGTTCCCTACTTTATAGCCCAAATACTTCACCTCCCTCTGAGCCAAATAACATTTCTGGGGATAAGAGTAAGCCCGGCTCCCTGAAGCCTTCAAGACCTCCCCCACCTGAAACAGATGCGACTCCCAGTCCTGACTATGAATGATGACACATCTAGATAGGCTGCCTGCATAAGCTTGGTGCGGTCTCAACAACTGATCTAACAGGAGTTGGCAGGACGCTGCAAGCCGAATTCAAACCAAATGGCATCCGTTTGAACTGAAACAGGCCGAGAGGAGTACAAAATGCTGTTTTTGGCCTGGCTTCAGCCGAGAGCGGAATTTGCAATAGCCTTTTGTCATGTCAAGTGTTGACCAAATACGGGCTGCCCCTAGTCTATCCAGCAATTCCTCTATTCTCGGCATCGGATACGCATCCGGCGCCGATGAGGGCATTAATCTTGACGGAAATCCCATACAAAGGCGCCATGTTCCGTCCGTTTTGGGCACGAGCACGACAGGGCTTGCCCAGGGGCTATGTGACTCCTCAATCACTCCCAACTTCAACATCTCTCTGACCTGCCTATTCACCTCCTGCTGCTTTCTGGAGACAACCTATGTGGCCTCTGCCTTATCACCTTCCCTTCCCCGGTTAATGATATCATGTACAATCAAATGCGTTTCCCCTGGGTAAGGAGTCAGCACATCCGTAAATTCCCCCAAAAGGCCTTTATTTGCTCCTTTTGGTGTCCGTCTAACTCCCGCTCCTACTCGCACCTCCCCCTTGGCATTCATCTCAGATATCTGGGGACCTAGATCCTCCTCCACTAAGTCCTCTGCAGTGGCCCAACATACTTCTCTGACATGCCAGGGTTTGATTTAAATTGACATGATAAGTCTGTTTCCTTCCCTGCTCATTCCTCACCTCATAAGTACCGGCCCCAATCGTCTGATTACCGTCATCGGTCCTCTCCAGTTACCACTAACATTTGGTGAGGATTATCCGAAGACCATAATCAGCACTTTATCCCTATTCCAACCTCCCTTCTGAGTTTTTTTTGTCATATGAAGCTTTCTGATATTGCTGGCCGCCTGCAATTTCTCTCTAGAGTAGGCCCCAACCGCCTCAGGCGTTCCTTTAGATCGTTGTAGGTAAGCTACCACGGTGCTATCTTCTAGCTCCGGGGGTACCCCACCTCTCCTTCACTATGTCTAAGACTCACCCGGGAGCTCGCCCAAAGAACAACTCGAATGGGGACACCCCTAGAGAGGCCTGGACACACTCCCTCGTTACATAAAGGACAAAGGGTAGTAACTGATCCCATTTCTCTAAGCTAGGGCCCAGTCCCTTCCTAAGCAATGTCTTCAAGGTCTTATTAAATCTTTCTACCAGTCCATTTGTTTGAGGGTGATACGCCGAAGTGCAAATGTGGACAATGCCGAAGGCCTCCCATACCTGGGCTCGTGCCCGTGATCTAAAATTGGACCCCCTATCAGTAAGCACCTCCAGAGGAAACCCACTTCACAAAAAATGTGAATCAGTTCCGCAGCAATAACTTTGGCCGATATGCTGCGTAAAGGAACCGCCCACGGGAATCGCGTAGCCATATCCATAATCACTAAATGTAAGCGAACCCCCGGGTAGATTTTTGAATAGGTCCAATTACATCCATTGCGATCCGCCCCAGCGGAGTCCCTATCCGGGCAATGGCTGCAAAGGGACCCTCCCCGGACTCTGTTCGGATACCTTCTGGCATAAAGGACATGACTCACAATAATTTCCCACTTCTTATATATACCGGGCAATAAAAGCGTCTTAACAACTGGGAGACAGTATTCTGGGCTCCTTTATGTTCCCCCCAAAGGGTGATCATGAGCCAGCCGTAACAGTAGACCCCGAAAACCCCCGGGGCACCACTAACTGTCTCCTACGTCCTCCCTTCCCTGCCAGCATTTTCCCGGAAAAGAAGTCCCTTATCAATCACAAAACCAGGGCCCTGAGCTCCTCTGGCCCCCTCCCTTGCTCGCTCCCAGGCATACTGCAGAGTGGGGTCTGCCTGCTGCTCCTCTCAAAAGAAGGGAATTGTTCCTTTACCTCCCCTGCCCTCATCTGGGAAGTTAGTCTCCTGCTCCAGCTCCTTCATAGCTAGAGCTCTCTGCCGCTGAACTGCCTTCTATGCCCCCCGGTATCTATCGGTTTTCCCTGGGTCCCCCAATACCTCCATCTGGAAAGGGATATACCCGCTAAAGTCTGCTCCTGCCCCTCCCCCCCCCTCTGCTGCGACCGAGTAACTACTAAGCCTTCTCCTCTCCCTTAAATACTGTGAGAATGGGGCCCAGTCCCTTCCCAAGATAAGGGTTTGAGGCAGCCTGGGCAGCACCGCCCACCCAGACCCAATGAGCTCCCAACGGTCCTACTATCCTCACCTGCCGCAGCGGGTATCTACTAGAAGCCCCATGTACACACTGTATAGTGACCTCCTGCTGCCTCCTTCCCACCCTTCCAGCCCCTTTCACCCTGATCTGTTCCACAAGGACTGGGCCATCATGGTTTGATCCGCGCCGGAGTCCAACAGGCCTACCACCTCCACCCCCATCACCTCCACTGGTTGGCAGAAACTCCTGCCTGACCCCCCCCCCCCCTCCCTCCGGCCACCAATTGCAATTTAACCACACCAGTCCTCCGCACATGGCCCTTCCTCCCACACCGATAACACATTCTCTCCTCCCCTTTCCCCCCTCCCAGCTCCTCATAGCCTTTCCTTCCGGAGCCTTGCTCCCCTTAGGACTACCCAGACCACCCCCCGGCTGGGTCCCTTTGCGGGCACAATGCTTCGATTCTAGGAAGGCACTCCATGCTCTGAATTGCTTCCTCCAGGGTTCCGCAGCCCCGCTTAATCAAATCTACTTGCAGCCCCCTTGGCAAGGACTCCAAGAACTGTTCCAGAACTAGATCTTCCATTATCTGTTGCATTGCCCTTCGTTCTGGCTCTAGCCATTTTCCCAGCCAAATCACTTAATTTCTGAGCCAGCCACCCTAGGCGTTTCCCCTTCTACCCACTTGAACTCCCGAAACCTCCTCCTGTACGCATGTTTACTTAGTCCAAACCTGTCCAAAATAGCTGCTTTCAGCCTGGTATAGTCTGTTATGTGTCCCGTAGGTAGGGCCCGAAAGGCAGCTAAAGCCTCCCCAGACAGAGCAGGAGCTAGTCTTATCGTCCATTGCTCCTGCGGCCACCCCCGCTGCTACCGCCCACCCTCTCAAAGGCTCCCAGATAATCTTCAATGTTATCTGCTTCCCGTCAACTTTCCCCACGGAAGCCAGTTCACACCCACATGCCCTACCCAGTCCAGGAGGTCCCTCGCCCCGTCCATTAGCACCGCCATCGCCAGGCACCTGCCCTCTGCCGCCGCCTCGTAGGAGTTCCTGAAAGAGGTCCAACAGGGGTTGTTGCTGAGCTCTGGAAGCCGCCAACGACTCTCCATAAGCTTATGTGCCATTTCTTGCTGCTTTTGGAACTGATGGTCATAAAGGCGAACATCTCCTTCGGATCCATCCCGAATACCTGGACCCTCCACCTACAAGGAAAAAGGAGAGAAAAAACACCAAGTGTGGCCTTTCACAACACTCTTACTTCTCCCTCCAACCCCTCCCAGCTCCGATATGCTCACCAGAAGTGGAGGGTTTTCCGCCTGCGGGTTTCAGCTCCCCAGCTTTCCTGCTTGGATCTCTCCTCCACGTCCGCCTTCGGCTCACTGGAACATGGGGCTCGATTCAGGATCCCACCACTGCCACCATTTGTCAGCTTGCACCTCTCCGTGCTGTCCACTCTCCCTTAGACACCCCTCCGTGCTGTCCTTCTTCGCCCGCCCAATTGGGGCTAATCCTCCTACTTCTATTATTGCTGCAAGCTCCTTCTGTCAGTACTCCCACCACTACTCCTGCTTCTGCGACTAAGTCCACCTAGTCAACAGTAAGCCAATTAGTTCCAGGCCCACCCTACTACCAAAACAGGATATTTCTCTTTGTGAAGCCCAGAGAATCTCCCTTCTGTCCCCTGGGCTTTTCCCTTAGGATAGTCCTGCCTATACTTAGAGCAGCCCCCGTATTCGGGGGAGTTTAAGATAAGCCACCGAGTTTATTACTCCCTGACCCTCTCCAGCCCAGGTTAGGAGGCCAAATGCTTCTCTACTAGTCCTGTTCTGAGCACAGGCCCCTTCAGTCTCTTTCCCTCCCCCCCTCCTGTAGAAATTCTAATACCAAGATCCACTTGCCAGTTCAAATGTTCTTCAGATCAAAGCTTTTTCCTCTACTATATGAATCCACTCCTTGGGTAGCAATTCCTACTTGCTACCCTAGGGACCCACCTACCTCATTTGTCAGCACTGCTTCCTGACAACCACCCACCACAGGTCTGGAATTCATACAGTTTTCCCCTGGACTTACTTTTTCTTTAGCCCCTCTCATGCTACGAGCAAAAGCTGTTAAGTCCATCTCCTCAGGCTCCTCCTCCCCTCCTGCTGCTTGCCAGTCCATATGCTCGTTCACTCCCTCCCCCAGCAGGTGTGCCTCATTCCCCTCCTCAGACTTCATTTCCCAATCAGCCTCCTCCTCCCCCTTTCTCCGGGAAGGAAAGTCCTCCCCCTCCTGTTTCCTACTCAACTCAGGCTTCTGGGACTTGTAGTCTCTGTAGTCCCCCTCGCTCCTCTTGAGCTTCCTATATGGAAGGAGGGCCCCCCTTCTCCCTTTCCCCTTCTGTTTATCTACCCATTCCTCACAATATATATATATATATATATATATATATATATATATATTAATCTTTTGTTTTGATTTCTGAATTTATGGTACCAAACCCCAAGTACAAAAGGTTATTAATGTGATGCGTGAAGTTTAAAGGTGAATGGACGTACTCATTGTACAATTTTGTAGTGGAGCTGCAGCGTCTCTTGCTGCAGAATAAAATGGTATTCTGAATGGCACCTAAATGAACAGACAGATTGCCTACGTAAAATGAATACTTAGTACAACTGTAGTTGTTTGCTAAGTGAACAGATAAATTGCCTACATGAAATGGTGCATTGTATATCTGTAATGGCTTGCTCTTATGTCTGTAATTGAAAAACTCTGTTGCTTATCAGGATTGTCTCTGTTAGTGATAAAACAAAAGTATCTCTCACATATTTGCTGAAGTGAATATTAATGCTGCAACAAAAGTGTCTACCAACTGTCTATTGAGAGAGTAACAAATTCTGAGTAAATTATCTGAAATGGCTTTAGGAGAACGATCAGGAAATTTACCTCTCGGCGATTTTCTAATGTCAATCTGAAATTTGATCAAAAAAGTAAACGGAGCAGTCGTTTGCCTTCCTTATTTAAATGACGCCAGTACCAACGGTAATTGGTGACGTCATGACTATGTTAAAAAGTTTTCTTAAATTTCAGTATGCTTTATTTCCATAATTGAGACAAGTAGTTGCCTCAAGTAAATAATAATTTTGTTTTGATTATTTCATATTTCTTGATGCTTCTTTGATAAGTTGTATAATTTGAAATATAAAAAATATATTAAAAAAATTTCAGTATGTTAAATCTGGCGTTCACCCCCGTTTTTATAAAAAATAAAAATGATGGTATTGAAATAAAATAAAATAAAAAGTTGTGCTTTGGTGTATTTCTTTAGGAGAAACCAGAAATGACGTGAGTGATGAATATTGATGAGTCATGCACTTCAAATGCAATCATGTGATTAAATCAGGGTAAACAAAAGAACATAACAGAATTGCTGTGTCTGGCACTGGAAGGGCAAATGTGTGACTTGATCAGGGTGGAACGATAAAGCATAAGTAGAAACACTGTCCAGCTTATTTTTGAAAGAGAAGGCCGGTCATCTTGCGGCACAAATCGGGAGATGGCTGGCCATCTCTCTAGGCCGGCGAAATCGGCCTCAACTGCAGTCCATCGCGGAGCCGGCCAAACTTCAAGGGGGCGTGTCGGAAGGGTAGCGAAGGTGGGACAGGGGCATGCTGGGGCGTGCTTAAGAGAAGGGCGCCCTCGCCGATAATGGAAAAAAGAAGGGTGTACCCGGCGAGAATTTGGTCCACTTTATTTGGTCCCTTTTTTTCAGGTCCAAGTCCTAAAAAAGTGCCCGAACTGACCAGGTGACCACTGGAGGGAATCTGGGATCACCTCCCCTGACTCCCCCAGTGGTCACTAACCCCCTCCCACCCTCAAAAAAACAACTTTAAAAACATTTTTTGCCAGACTCTATACCAGCCTCAAATGTCATACTCAGGTCCATCGTAGCAGTATACAGGTCCCTGGAGCAGTTCTAGTGGGTGCAGTGGACTTCAGGCAGGCGGACCCAGGCTCATCCCCCCCTCACCTGTTACACTTGTGGTGGAAAATGGGAGCCCTTCAAAACCCACCTGAAACCCACTGTACCAACATGTAGGTGCCCCACTTCACCCCTTAGGGCTATGGTAGTGGTGTATAGTTCTGAGTAGTGGGTTTTGGGGGGCTCAGCACCCAAGGGAAGGGAGCTATGCACTTGGGAGCTTTTTTTTTAATTTTTAGAAGTGCCATCTAGGGTGCCTGGTTGGTGTCCTGGCATGTCAGAGGGACCAGTGCACTACAAATGCTAGCCCCTTCCATGACCAAATGCCTTGGATTTGGTCGGGTTTGAGATGGCCGGCCTTGGTTTCCATTATCGGTGAAAACCGAGGCTGGCCATCTCAAACCCGGCCATCTCTGACATTTGGCTGGCCCCAACTGTATTATCGAAATGAAAGATGGACGCCTATCTCGTTCTAAAATACGGTTGGCCCCGCCCCTTCACGGCACCGTCCTCAGAGATGGGCGCCCTTAGAGGTGGGTGTCTCCGGTCGAAAATGCTCCTCCACGTGTTTGTAAAGGTGTAATTTGTATATTCATTATAAGTGAAACAGTGACTAGGAGATAATCTTAACCAATGTGTTGAAAAAATGTTCTAACTGAAAGGGCATTGGAAACAATGTGTGTAGTGTCTGCAACATGATAAATGTTTGATAGAATCACCGTGACTTAGTATGAGGTGTGATGTGTTAATCATCTCATCTGAAAATGTATTGTAGATTAAGAAATATTGAACAAAGGATAAAAGTAAGAGAAATAATATTATTTAATTTAAGCAAACTAATGATGACGTTTGTGTACTGATGACATTTGTATACTAATGAGAAAATTACATAATGACATAATGGAGGACTTCTGTTATTACATAATTTGTAGTTATCCAAATCGTATTCTGTAACTAAAATTGGAAATTGAAAATACATTGTTTAATGTATTGTAACGTCATGGTTTGAAATGTATGCTATTAGAGAAATAAATTATATATCTTAATGAAAATCATCATAAAAAAATAATAAACAGCAGAAAAGTTTTTTTTAATAATAACAGAATTAATTAAACAGAATACTTTATATTTTATGATGTAAAGATTCTTTTATGTTACACATTGTTGATATATAGATGATGGCTTTTATTTGTGGTATTATTCGGCTTTATGCTTGATATTTTATATTTTTATTTATTTTGTTGCATGTATCCCAAATTTTCCACCTTTTTGCAGGCTCAATGTGGCTTACAATATGCGTAATGGTGATCGCCATTTCCAGAATGAGAAATACAAAGTATTGTTACATTAAAGTTCATAAATGTTAAGGTAAATTATAAAACAAGTTAGATAAACAGTTAATTTCAGGCATAAGATATAAAGGGTAATGTGTTAATGTTCCTTGGTGACAAATTGATTGATGCAATCAGGTGTAAGAATTCGGCTTTACTTGGTTCTGATTGAGTTTTGATGTAGGTCATTTATGATGGTTCATTATGTTATGTCTTCTTGACAGGTGGTCTTTTTATGTTGTTTTTATATGTTGTTGTATAAAATAGACTCCTGATGCAGGCCCTGTGGGCCAAACATAGCTGTGTCGAGTCCTATGATCAATAAACATTTTTATTTGGATTTTCATCTGAAGCGTCGTCATCCTAATTTTTTGGCTTCTTCGCTGTTTTGTTTTTCATTTTCAACCTTTGCGAAGATTTGTTTCTTCTGTTTTTTTGCATCATCTCTCTTCTTTTGAACATATAAGAACTTCTCTCCAAATGGTACTGCTTCCTTGGGTTTCTGTAGCCCAAGTGTATGACCACTGTTCTTTTTAGAATTAAATCTTAGCTACCAATTTCTGGACCATTTTTATAGCTTCAATAGATCCCTCCTCATGCCATACACACCATCAAGAGTGTATATCCTATTACAGAGCTTTGTACCATCTGCAAAGAGGTGTATCTGACTCAACAGCACTTACCAACATCACTCAAACTGATGTTAAAAGTGTTAGGCCAAGGACAAATCCCTGAAGTACACCATTTGCAAATCTTTTTTCTCCGAGTGAACTCCATTTACCATCATCCTCTGTCTTCTTCTACTTAACAAAAGGTTTGTTGCCCCTGAAATAGATCCTTTCAGTTTTGCCCATTGCTTTTCTACTTCCCCAAGCTATTCTCACCTAGTTACTCCTTTAGGTATCCCCCACCGTGAAAAAATTAGGTTTGTAATTGTAATTTTCTTTTAGTCTAAAACCTTCAACTTTGAATAAAACCCTGTCAGCATTCTTAATTTTGAATGTTTTAATTATTTATAATAGATGTTTTATTTGTACCCTATCGAGAATTGTGGATCCTGCGGGTTATAAATTGTTTAAACAACAAGCACAATAAATAAATTGCAGAGTCTCTATTTATCATTAGCAGGACAATAAAATGCAATTCTAAGCTGGTCTCATCATGCATCCTCTAGCCTACTTAGAGCAGTGTAACCTGTTTTTTTTAATTCTAGTGCTGCACCATTTTTTCTCAACCTGTGAGAGAGCAGCATAGACAGTGTTGGTTTACCCACAGATGTGGAAGAAAGGTAGAATTATGTGGGTTTTGGTCTAGGGTGCCTCTCCGATGTATAACTCCTAGGAAATGCAACAGGTTCCACAGAATGTTCTATAATGCTAGAACATTCTATGGAACCTTTGTTTGAATCATAGTGGCACAATAGAGTTTCTGTTGTTCTATAATGCTAGAACATAACATCCCCCTCCTGAAGACCCTCCTGAACATAGTTCATACCCAAGGAGCCCCCTCTATCCATCCCCTCACTATCCTTTTTGTGCCAGTGACCTTTAGCAGCAGTAGTACTTTGAGACTACGGCTAGTATCATCAGTGTCATTTTGAACCCAACCCAGTAAAGGTTGGAGCAATTGGAGAATGATCCTGCCCAGAACCTCTAGACTCCAGGAATTGGGCAGTGCAATGGGCCCCTTGGTTGTGTTGTCACAATGAAGCCTTGTTAGGGTATTTCTTGTTTCCTCAGGAGAGCTGCTGAACGCAAGAAAAGAAAAAAAATACTTCCAATCCAGATCCCAATCCAAGTCAGGATTCCTATCCTTATCAGGAATTTATCTCAGCAAAATGAAAAGTCAAAAGAAAGTTCAAATAAAGTCAGTATTAATCACAGTTCTGTTTACCTGGTGATAAGGAAGCCCTCACAGTTAAGCTGTGAGGGCTAGTAGTAACATGAGTGAGATAAGGCAGCGAGAGAGGAAGAGAAGGGGAGGGGGGGGGTGGTAGTGGGTAAGATTAGATGTAAGGAGACAGGTAGCAACAGAAGGAAAGATGGTGATTGGGTAAGAAAGGGAGGGGATTGGTTGGAAGGGAGAGAGACAGGAGAGGAAGTTTTGGCGGTTAAAGTTATTAAGTTAGTTAGATAGGAAAGGGTGAGGGAGGTTAGCAGGGAGTTTAAGGAATTTTTTGGTGTGGGGTTTAGGGAAAATGTAAAATTTTTACTTACTTGAGGTGGGTGAAGGTCTGGCTGGGTAGTCGCGAGGAGGAGCGTTTAGCGACGCATTTTTCTGGTTCGCGCTAGCGCGAGGGGCACGGAAAACGGAAAAAAAAAAGTTCTTCATTGTTGAAAGTGTTGGGGAAGGGAGAGTTTGGTGCGGCGCAGAGCGTCAGTGTGTGGCTGGTAGCGGCACTTCCGGTTCGCGAAGGTGAAGGGGACAGATAACGGAGCGGACCAGGAAGGAAACTCGAGTTTAGAGGTTGGTTTAGCGGTGCTCGGATGAGAAAAGAGACGGTTATACTGTGTGTGTGTGTGTGGGGGGGGGGGGGGGGGATGGAAATTGAGTTGTGTGTGTGAGCGGGTACATTGGGTGAGTTCAAAGCGAACGTGGGGAATGGTGGGGAGTTCTGAGTGAGGTGTTGTGGAGAGTTACAGGACAGTGTGCAATTATTTTGGGTGGGGGAGCAGGCGTGTAAGTGTGATTCTTGTGGGGAAAAGGGCAACAAGGACTAATTTGGTGTTTGAAAGTGTGGCATGTTGGGGAGGGGTGTTTGAGAGTGGGGTTGATAAACGGGGGGTGAGGGGTTTGGTGGGCTGGTTTTGTGTGAAAGTCCATGTGTTAGGTGAATATAGGGGGGGGGTTGTGCAGGGTTATTGCTGGTGTTGGGGGGTTAGGATATTGGGGTGATTGGCTGTTTTTATGAACATTGGAAAATGGGTCCAAAGAAAGTGTTAAAAGGTGGGGTAAAGTGACTGAAAAAGAAAAAATAGGATGAGGATGTCTGAAGGGGTTTATCCTGAGAGGAGTGGGGAGAATGTGGAGAGAGATGTTGTGGGGACAGAAGTGGTGAGTGGTGGACGGGTGGTGGATATGGGGGGTCAAGTGGGATGGAATGTGGAGCAGGAGAGAGGTCAAGGAGTGGAATTTGGTACTACAGTTCCTGATTTGAGAGCTGGCATGCAGAGGTGTGGTGATGTTCCAGTGCGGATGCTGCTGGTGAGGATCCGTTGGAGGGGCCTTCATCTGGGGAGAGCGATTGGTGAGTTGGAGGCATTGTGTGCAGTTAGATATGGGAGGGGGGAGGGAGGGGAGGTGCGGGAGGGGGTTAGGGAAAAGAGTAAGCGTATAAAAGGGGTGACGGGGAAAAGATGAGGAAGAAGTTGCGTAATAAAAAATTTTTGCGTAATTTGTGTCATGTGATTAAGAGGTTAGATAGTGAAAAAAGACAGAGAAGGGGAGGGACAGGAGACCCGATGGAAGTGTGGGAGTCTTCGGACTCGTGGGATTCATCTGGATCTTCTTCCTCTTCTTCGGATGAGGGTGAAGGAGATGCTGGGCATGTGGGCATGGGTCTGGGGGATAATCACGGGGAGGGTGTGTTTGCGGCTTCAAGGATGGGTCATACCTTATGTAATATTGCACCTTTGGATTGTTATATATCAGTAAAGTGGCGGCAGAGAATTTTGAAGGGTAAATATATAGATTTATTTGCCTTGTTAGCGCATGATCGGGATGGTAATGTTGGAAAGGATGGAGGGAGAGAGGAGGGACGGAAGAAGAGAGGGAGACTCCCGAAGACAATAATGAATTGGCTGTTGAGTTTTCACGTATTTGCGAGTGTGCTTGGGGCTCAGAAACCGGCTCTGTATCAAGGTTTATGGAGTTATTGTGATTTAATTTTGAGAGCTTATAAACTGTATGGAGGTTGGGGTTGGATAAACTACGATGAGCAGTTTAGGCGGAGTTTGGCAAAGGATAAATCTGAGAATTGGGGCGTGCGAGATGTTGACCTTGTGGATTGCTAATTTTACACCTGCAGTGTCATCCCTTTCCCTTTCGTTCCGGAGCCTCTGCTGGATTTCCCGGGTATGGTAGTGGCTCAGTGGGAAGTACCGGGGGAGTTGGGATGTTACGGGCAGGTGGTTTCGGAATGGCAGGGGGGGAGGTATGGGGGCAAGCGGATTGGGGAGTAAAGGGAGTGTCCCCGGTAATGCTTGCTTCCAATTTAATGCAGGAAGATGTACTCGGCCTGCATGCAGATTTAGGCACTGTTGCAGTGTCTGCCAAGGACTTCACCCCGTATTTAAGTGCCCAAGAGGGGGATTTGTGGGTCGGGGGAGGGCCAGGCGAGGTGGAGTTTCAGGAGGTCCCGGTTTGGGCTGGTAAGGCCCCTTCTCCTATTAAAGTATCGGCTTTAAAAAATTGGCTGGTTAGGTATCCTGGTGGTGGGGATGCATATTTGTTGTGGGTTGGGTTTTCGGAAGGCTTTCCGATCCCGTTTGAAGGACCGTTGTTGGATCATAAGTGTTCAAATGCAGTATCAGTGATTCAGCATGCGGAGGTGGTGAGGAAGAAGTAGTGAAGGAGTTAAGTTTGGGTCGGATAGCGGGTCCGTTTGATGACCCACCAATTATGAATTTGGTTGTATCCCCATTGGGTGTGATACCGAAAAAAGAACCGGGTACCTATAGGTTGATTCATAATTTGTCTTATCCGGAGGGTTTTGGTGTGAATAGTTTTATAGATTCAGAGTTCTGTACAGTGCAATATGCGAGTTTTGAGCAGGCGGTGGATTTGTTGAGGAGGTTAGGAAAAGGTGCATTGATGGGGAAGGCAGATATTGAAGCAGCTTTTCGTTTACTGCCAGTTCACCCTACGGCTTTTAGGTTGCTGGGATTTAAATTTGAAGGAAAATATTATTTTGATAAATGTATGCCGATGGGGTGCTCTATTTCTTGTAATTACTTTGAAGCGTTTGCTACATTTTTGCATTGGGTAGTTGCACAGGTTAGTGGTTGGGAGTCTATAGTTCATTATCTAGATGATTTTCTGTTTGGAGGTCCTGAGAATTCGGATCAGTGTGCAACATTGATGGCAGCGTTTAGTACTGTAGCACAGGAGTTGGGGTTCCTTTGGCTAAGGAAAAAAGTGAAGGGCCGGTTACTAAGTTGGTTGTTTTTGGGGATCGAGTTAGATTCTGTGCGAATGGAGTCGCGTTTGCCTAGAAAAAAGATTGTGGGGTTGCGTGAAGAGATTGATAGGGCATGCAACAAGAGTAAATTGACGTTGAAGGAGATTCAGTCTTTGCTAGGGCATTTTAATTTTGCAACACGTGTGATCCCCATGGGACGAGTGTTTTTGAGACGCTTAGCTCTGTTGTCAGCGGGTTTGCGGAAGTCACATTTTAGAGTGCGCCTAACGAGGGCAGTGCGAGCGGATTTACAGATTTGGAGGAAATTTTTGTCTGTTTTTAATGGCATATGTTTGTGGCAGGATGTTTTGGTGTCTAATGTGGATTTGCAATTATTCTCGGATGCTTCAGGAGAGATTGGATTTGGGATCTATTTTGGAGGGGCATGGTGTGCTGAACGATGGCCTCAATGGTGGAAAGAGATGGGTTTGTTTCAGAACATAGCGTTGTTGGAATTATTTCCAATTTGGGTAGCGTTGTGTTTATGGGATAGAAGGCTGTGTAATAGGAGGATTGCCTTTTATTCTGATAATATGTCAGTGGTATGGGCAATTAATAAACAGTATTCGCGCTGTCCTTTGTTAGTGGAACTGTTGAGATTAATTGTCTTAAAATGTTTGCAGTTAAATCTATGGTTAACAGCTAGACATGTGCCTGGGGTTTGTAATGAGATTGCTGATGCTTTATCTCGTTTCCAGTTACAACGGTTCAGAGCTTTGGCTCCATCAGCAGATTGGGAGCCTACAAGGATGTCCGAAGATTTGTGGCTCAAGTTTCAAGAGGTTGTGATGAGCTGTTGATGAGAGCATTAGCTCCGAATACTTGGAAAGCTTATGGAGTGGGATGGCGGAGATTCCTAGCATTCCTGGAGGATAGAGATTGGGATTTGGTATTTCCGATTGGTGAAGAGAAAGTGGTCCGACTCATTGCTTTTGCATTCGACAGCGAATGGTCGTTTGGGATGGTTTCTCAGACGATGGCTGCTATAGCATTTGTTTCTAAATTGCTGGGTTGTGCGGATCCAGCTGGCACATATTTGATTCGTAAGTTACTGTGTGGTTTTTCTAGGAAAACAGGACAATCACGAATTCAGAGGGTGAGACTGCCACTGTTTTATGCAGAAGTAGTGAAGTTGTGTAAGGTATTACCACAGATTTGTTTTACAGAATATGAAACATTGTTATTTACAGTGGCTTTTGTGGTGGCCTTCTTTGCAGCTTGTAGGGTTGGGGAATTGGTAGTGTCCTCGAAGCGAGCACTAGAAGAGGAGGGTTTGCAGAGAAGGGATGTGATTGTTGAAAATGGATGGTTGCGTTTATATTTACGCAAGTCAAAAACAGATCAAGAAGGAAAAGGCACGTGGATTAGTCTGCGAGCTGCTAAGAGTTTGGAATTTTGTCCAGTGCAATGTGCAGTGGATTATAATGTAGTGAGGCCGGTGGGTGGGGAGGTTTGGTTGGTGCATAAAAATGGTATGCCTTTGACTAGGTATCAATTTGCAGCAGTGCTGAAAAAAGGTTTGAAATGTATAGGTTTGGAGCCCAAGGAGTATGGGACACATTCGTTTAGAATTGGTGCGGCTTCTAATGCAGCTCAGGAAGGGGGTTCGGTGGCTTTGATTCAGCGTGTTGGGAGATGGCGTTCTAATAGATATAAAGGATATATTCGTGAAAGGAAGTGGAATATGACATGTTAATTGTTGTAGTTTCTTTTACAGATATGTTGCCTCCGGATATATGTGTGTGGATCTGTGGACATTCTTATGTCTTTTGGGCACACAAGCATGCTCGGGAATCAAAGTGGGGACCTAATCTTGGATTGGTGGAATTCGGTATTCGGATCCGCTGGTTGGCTATACGAGGAATGACCTGGAAGCAGCTGGTACCAGCATTACTGCAAGCTCGGAGATTTTCATCACCAGTGTTAATTTGTATTCATTGGGGGGTAATGATCTATGTCATATCAAAGGAGTTGAATTAATTCGTTTAATGAAAACAGAGTTATTGCAGGTAATGGGTTATTTTCCAGAGTCCCTGATTGTATGGTCGCATATTATTCCAAGGAGAGTGTGGAAGGGGGCAATTAATGCAAGGGGTATTGAGCGTTTGCGGAGGAGGGTGAATGGGGAAGTGTCTAAATTTATGGTGAGAATGGGGGGTTTGGTATTAGCGCATGAATTGATATCTTCGGATTGTGCAGGTTTGTACAGGAATGATGGAGTTCATCTTTCTGAGATTGGGATTGATATATTTTTAAGTACAATCCAAGATTTGTTGGAGGAGTGTTTGAAAAAGGATTTGGCTGCAGCTTGTATTATGGGGGAGCGGTGACAAGATATAGTCTGTCACCGCTTGTGGCCGGAATGAGGGTTTAAGAGGCACCTGAAGCGGTTAAATGAATATGGGGAAATATATGAAATGGAAAAGAACTCATGGGCGGAACCGCCATGAGTAAGATGTGGCTTGACGTCACCGTAAGTCACATGGGGGGAGGGGGAAGGTTGGGGAAGGTGAGCCAGTTTCGTTACCGAATGGCTTAGCATTATTAACCGCTCTGTGAAGTAAGCTGATGACAATTGTTATGTTATTAAGTGAATGTTAAGTAAATTGAGTTATTTAGTATTATTTGGAAATAAAGCTGCAGCCAAAATTTTATTCCAAAGAAAGTGTTGTTTGTGTTAATTTTAAATATAGAAAAGGTGTTAAGGGCTGCCTGAAGTGCGAATGTCAATGTTAGGAAGCCCTCACAGTTAAGCTGTGAGGGCAGTAACATTGAGTGAGATAAAGGCAGCTGAGAGAGGAAGAGAAGGGGAGGGGGGGTGGTAGTGGGTAAGATTAGATGTAAGGAGACAGGTAGCAACAGAAGGAAAGATGGTGATTGGGTAAAGAAGGGAGGGGATTGGTTGGAAGGGAGAGAGACAGGAGAGGAAGTTTTGGCGGTTAAAAGTTATTAGTTAGTTAGATAGGAAAGGGTGAGGGAGGATAGCAGGGAGTTTAAGGACCCTACCCAGCCCGCCCGTTGTGTGGGAGTGGAGTGTTGGGGATTGGGGAGGTTCTTTGGGAAGGATGGTAGCAGCTTTTAAGGAACAAGGGGTGCCGGAATGAGGGTTTAAGAGGCACCTGAAGCGGTTAAATGAATATGGGGAAATATATGAAATGGAAAAGAACTCATGGGCGGAACCGCCATGAGTAAGATGTGGCTTGACGTCACCGTAAGTCACATGGGGGGAGGGGGAAGGTTGGGGAAGGTGAGCCAGTTTCGTTACCGAATGGCTTAGCATTATTAACCGCTCTGTGAAGTAAGCTGATGACAATTGTTATGTTATTAAGTGAATGTTAAGTAAATTGAGTTATTTAGTATTATTTGGAAATAAAGCTGCAGCCAAAATTTTATTCCAAAGAAAGTGTTGTTTGTGTTAATTTTAAATATAGAAAAGGTGTTAAGGGCTGCCTGAAGTGCGAATGTCAATGTTAGGAAGCCCTCACAGTTAAGCTGTGAGGGCAGTAACATTGAGTGAGATAAAGGCAGCTGAGAGAGGAAGAGAAGGGGAGGGGGGGTGGTAGTGGGTAAGATTAGATGTAAGGAGACAGGTAGCAACAGAAGGAAAGATGGTGATTGGGTAAAGAAAGGGAGGGGATTGGTTGGAAGGGAGAGAGACAGGAGAGGAAGTTTTGGCGGTTAAAAGTTATTAGTTAGTTAGATAGGAAAGGGTGAGGGAGGATAGCAGGGAGTTTAAGGACCCTACCCAGCCCGCCCGTTGTGTGGGAGTGGAGTGTTGGGGATTGGGGAGGTTCTTTGGGAAGGATGGTAGCAGCTTTTAAGGAACAAGGGGTGCCGGAATGAGGGTTTAAGAGGCACCTGAAGCGGTTAAATGAATATGGGGAAATATATGAAATGGAAAAGAACTCATGGGCGGAACCGCCATGAGTAAGATATGGCTTGACGGCACCGTAAGTCACATGGGGGGAGGGGGAAGGTTGGGGAAGGTGAGCCAGTTTCGTTACCGAATGGCTTAGCATTATTAACCGCTCTGTGAAGTAAGCTGATGACAATTGTTATGTTATTAAGTGAATGTTAAGTAAATTGAGTTATTTAGTATTATTTGGAAATAAAGCTGCAGCCAAAATTTTATTCCAAAGAAAGTGTTGTTTGTGTTAATTTTAAATATAGAAAAGGTGTTAAGGGCTGCCTGAAGTGCGAATGTCAATGTTATGTCCCTCTCTCTCCAATGACTCTTTAGTAGAAACAGTTTTTCTGTAATCCACTGTAGCAACGTTCACAAACAGCCAAAAGAAACAGGGAAGTGTGCTCTTCACCACTCCCCCCCCCCCCATCAGGTAAAGTTGCTTTAATAATCAGTTCCTCACAAACTTTCTGTTCAGCAGCACAAGGAAACTCGGGGGAAGTTTAAACCTTCTTCCTCCCGAGAGCACAGTTCTGTCCAGCATAGGAGATAAACCAAAGCAAAAACAAAACACAGACAAAAACTGCCAGTTAAAGTTCACTGGGAATCTTCAAGTAGTTAATAGCTTTTCATACTCCTTCTGACCAACTCAGTGTCTCTGTAGCTGAGCCTTGTCCCTCCACCCTCATACTGGCAATTAGCAAACCTGGTATCACCTGCCTTGGACAGTGTGAAAAAAGAAATCCAGGTAGTTAAGCACTGACCTGCTGGTTTAAGTCAGTCTGTTGCAACTTCCATTTCTTCCTCTTCTCCAGGAACAGGTTGCTCTGAGGCCATCTGAAATTCCCCCTGGTCTGTTTACTCCATCTATACCTTCTCAACTCCCGTCTCACAGCCTCAATGTAAATCCATGTTGTATTGTTTAGTGAGCCACAGATACTGGACAAATTCTGCATCTTGGCCCGCCCCCACAGACTGACTCTTTGGCCTCTGGGGAGTAACTATATGGCTGAGTTCCTGTCCCTTCCATGGCAATACTGGGTTTTCCAGCCCCCTTAGGACTTTGTTTCTGGACTGATGAGAGTAGATTTACTATCAAAATGCTTATCCTGCCTGAGTGGAGCCTCTGGATTATTACAACAAGTAGGGCCAGGGAGCCTTTTGGGAGAGAGATGGAGATCTTTGGAGAAGGTGTGTTTAGTGATGGGTCTTTAGGAGGGGAGATGTGTTTGAGAGGGGACATTGAAAGGGGAGATATAATTGGGAGGGGGGTCTTTTTTTTTTTTTTGGGGGGGGGGTGTTCAGATGGTCTATAGGAGGAAGTGAGTGCATTCCTTGTCATGTTCCAGCCCCTTTAAGATGCTACCCAGGAGCATCTGGCCACACATTTCTGGCCCAATGCTCCTGGGCAGGAAAAATAATGCCAGCTCTCTTCATGTGTTATTTATCCTGAAATAACACGGCTTATGAAGTTCACTCAAGCTGGGCTATTTGATTTACACAATAATGAAGTGCTTTTCATCTCATTATTACGTATCTCATGATAAATCAATATGTGGAACAGAAATACATATTATTGTTGTTTAATGCATGTTCAGTGGCAAATAACGAGTGTCATTGCCATAACACGCCTTAATCACTTCCCCACTCCCATCCCACAGCGTTCTTTTCTCCTTTTAGGTAGTGGGAGAGAACGGGTTCAAGCACAATCCTTTTTCTCTTAAAGACATGGAAAGAGATATGTATCACAGGCCCCAGAGAATCTCACACTCCATTTAAGAGAATAAAGCGCTCTTGTTCTTTCTTTTGGACTGATGAAGTAGCACAATAGAATGCCTTTATTTTTTTTAGGAGAGCCATCAGCAAGTACAGATCCCTTATATACAGAAAGATATCAGTGCACAGGTGTGAAAGACATAACAATAGAGATGAAGGTATGAAGGATAGTGAGGATGCCTCAGGGATCCCATTTAAGTGACAGCTCAAATACACCTTGAGAGAATACAGCAGTTTTGTGGCTCATGCAGGGAGAATTAAGATTGGGCCTCCTCTAAAATGTAATATAGGCTGGTTATAAGAAATACAAAAACATAGTGTATATAATATTCATGGGAAACAGTAAAATCTCTCTTTTTTTTTTTTGAGACATCATGTGTAAAATATTTGGAATTTCATATTCCTAAGCAGACGGGGATGAAAGAGTTCTAATTCAAGGCATCTATCACAGAGAATGAGCATAACCTAACGTCAGTGCTGAATCGAGCCATCAATTTATTGCTTTGTAAAAGCAATCAGCAAGCTATCAAGCAATAAAGTGTATGAGATAAGTGCTTCTTTTGAGACAGCACAGCCATTGACAATGATATACTGATGGAGAACAGCAACTATTTTTCAGCATGCAATGTCTATTACTTGTTAAAAGCCTTGTACTGTGCAACAGATGTGAAATATGTTTCTTATTATTATGGACCAATCTAGTTTGTTTAATAGCCTTGTATGCCTCTTAGACTTGCTGTCTTATTTAATGAAGTTAGATTGTGCCCTTTTGCATTTTTTTTAAATGGGTATAGCTGAATACCTCCCTATACTTGGTGGAGCATTGAACAACTGAGTATTGTCATGCAGAGTGCCTTATTACAGGGGGAAAACAGACTGTGTGTAGTAAATTGCCAACCATAAAATAGTGTCAGTTTCAACTAAAAAGAAAAATTTTAAGTTGCTTTAATATGATGGGAATAACAATCTTTCCTCCTGTGTGTGTGTGTGTGTGTGTGTTTTTTTTTGTAATATAAGAGATATGGCAACGTATATAGGACAGCATATTGACAATTCATCTAACTTGTGCATACATACAATGTATTTGATTTATTTTTGATATGCCAACCTCTAGCCATTATAAGTATGCTGGAGGTGCCTTAAACTAAGAAATGTTTCACTTCTGTTAGAAGAAACATCGGGACTATGGGCTGGCACACAGTATTTTAGGAAACTTCATTTCTTCTAAATAAATTCACAGCCATACAGAATTAGGCCACTGGCTTGAAATCCCTTGTCTTAGACTATAGACTCAATATTGATAAATCATTACACAAAAACTTTATTAGGCTTTTAAAGTAGAGCTGATCTGTTTGTCTTCTTCCAAAAAGTTCTTAAAATCCAGCTCCAGTAATCAATCATGATTATTAACAACTTTTTAAAAGACAAAAAAAAAACCCTTAAGTACATTTTGTTTTGGCTGTAACAGATTCTCACAGTAAAGTGAACATTTTACTTTGATTGATGAATATTGTCATTTTGAAACAAAATAAACAATAACAAAGAAAACTTCTTTTAACTCATTTCTTATTCAGAACATCCTGGGGAAGTGTGGTTTCTTCATTTTGCAAGTATTTAAAAAGACAATGTGAAGTGTGTCTTGGACAAAAGCATCATCTTCTGATGTAGCCAAGCATTACAAATGCAAAATTATAGTGTGTGATCTGCTCTAGAAAGCATTTGTTTCTATGTTGTGTCTAAACAAAAAAAAATTATCACACACAAATTTTTTATATGAATCTAACTTTTAATAATTTTTATTTATTTATTTACAAAAGCTTGATACACCGCATATGCCAGAAACTGGCTTCAAAGTAGTTTATATAACACCAGTAAAAAAGGCCCGTTTCTGACACAAATGAAACGGGTGCTAGCAAGATTTTCTTCGGCTCCCCTGCAACCACCCATGTCCAGCGACCCTCCTAACCCCCTGCGCCTACTGCAGCCACCCATGTCCAGCGACCCTCCTAACCCCCTGCGCCTACTGCAGCCACACATGTCCAGCGACTCTCCTCTCTCCCTTGCACCCCTCCTGCCACCCATGTCCAGCGACCCTCCTAACCCCCTGCACCCACTGCAGCCACCCATATCCAGCGAAACTCCTCTCTCCCCTGCCCCCCTCCTGCCACCCATGTCCAGCAACCCTCCTCTCTCCCCTGCCCCCCCTGCAGCCACCCATGTCCAGCGACCCTCCTCTCTCCCCTGCCCCACCTCCAGCCACTCATGTCCAGCGACCCTCCTCTCTCCCCTGCCCCCCTCCAGCCACCCATGTCCAGCGACCCACCTCTGGACATGGATCAGCTGTGAGGCATGTTTTTCCCCCCGGGTTCTGAAGTTGACATCATAATGGCTACGGTGACGTCAGCCTGATCTTCGGAGCCTAGCAGACCAACTCAGAATGAGCCATGGTCCCAGGCAAGTCAGAACGTTGGAGGTGAGAATTATTATCCTATATAATAAAACGCACGTCCAACATTCTGAAGCTGACTGCATGGCTGAGGCATTCCTCCTCTCTGTATCCATCTTCTGAATTGACATCACATACTTCTGGGTTTGTCACAAGCAGAAGTGACCAACCACATGAGGTTTCTCGGCTTCAGAATGTTGGAGGTGCATTCTATTAAATAGGATTGGTCAGTTCCTTGAAGCACAGCCAGAACTCAGCGTCCTGCACAGTAACGCTCAGACACCAGAGAGAGAGGGGGGGCCTGACACCAGAGGGGGGGGGAGGTATCTCTGTCACACACACACTCTCTCTCTCTCTCTCTCTCTCACACACACTCTCTCTCTCTCATAGTCAATGTCTTTCTCTCACACACTGTCTCTCACACACTCTATGTCTCACACTGTATCACATTCACTCTCTATGTGTCACACAGTCACTCACACACTCTCTTGGTCTCATACACTCAGTCTCTCAGAGAGTCTGCGTCTCACACACTCTCTCTCTCTCTCTCGCACACACTGTATCTGTGTGAAACACACACTCTCTCTCTCACACTGTGTCTCTCATACGCACTTGCACACACTCTCATTCTCATACACACACTCTCTCTCACACACACACTCGCACCCAGACTCACTCTCTCTCTCTCACACACACACACTCGCATATTCACTCTCTCTCACACACACAGTCACTCTCACATACACTCTTTCAAACATACACACTCCGAGGAAAACCTTGCTAGCACCCGTTTCATTTGTGTCAGAAACGGGCCTTTTTTACTAGTATAGGATAAAAGTGAGCTGCCAGTAAATGAGAAGAACATACTTAAGGCAAGGTTAAAAAGATGAGTTTTTAAAGCTGCTTTAAACTTAACATAAGAACCTTCTAACTGGAGATGAACAGGCAAGGTTTTCCAGAATTGGGACCAGCGTAGCTGATGGCACATGCCTGAGTAGAGTCCAGGTGGATAACAGAAGGAGGAGGAGGAAGTTGAAGAAGATCAGAAGCTCAGCGGTAGTAGAATGGAGTGAGCAGGATGGGGTGTAGGGAATGAGGAGGCAAGATAGGTAATCTGAGACTGAGGGGAGGCAAGAATTGAACACAAGAATTAAAATCTTGAACTGGATATGGGCAGAAAAGAGCAACCGATGTTCAAGGTTGGGATGTGGAGTGACATGATCAAAAGGTTTAGAATGATGTAAGAGATGAACTGCAGTAGATTGAACCAACTGAAGACGTTTTAGGGAGTAAAACAGCAGACCAGCATTATTGGGTTCTGCTTTGATAGAAACAGTAATACAGAAACGTATTTGCTTTTCTTTCCTTAGATCTCTCTATCTTTGCCTGAAGGCTGAATTCATCCCAATTATGATGTCAAATATTATGAGATAATTATGGCCATTATGTTTTTTGCCATATCAGATGAATAAAAAAGACAGAACCTGTCTTTGGAAAACAAAAACTGCTAAGGAGCCTGTGAGCCTTGGAGAAACCAAATAAATCCTCTTTACATAGCCATTTAGTCAGACAAGACAGCTATACTTCTCACATCTGTATACTACTGAGTTTTGCAGAGAAAGAGGGGAACAAAACAAGAGTAAGCAGTTTTACTATGCAGCTTTAATCCCTTTTATTGCTACTGTGGGTACTCAAACTTGTAGCTTGTCTCATTCATCAGCCCTTTAACGTTTTGGCTTGGTCTTCTATAGGCCTTCATCTTCTGGGCTGTATTTTTTCCTGTGAGAAGAGATCATGGTCAGGATGCAGACATTTTGTAGGAAGGGGTCCCATTAAAGGTAAACAATAATAAGTGCAGACCCATAGTTGCAAGGCAAGTTCAATAGCAGTAGCCTTAACATAACAAGCAGGTTCAATACAGAATAATTATTTACAATAGTCTACAGGCATTCAGAGCAGCTTACAATAATTCAGAGCCATTTGGTAGTGAAACTAGCCAAAATTTCACCCCTCTTCTATCCCTGTGGCTTCACTCATGGCAGTGCCGCCCACGAGTTACCTTTATCATCAAAATATCATCCTTCACCCGCCCATGAGTTACCCTTATCTATTAAATCTCACTCCCACAAACAGTTATATTAGCCGCAAACTGGTGCCTCTTTATCTTCATATCTCAGGTCAATCCCCAAAAGCTGTGACCAACCCCCACCTCCAAACCACCCACTGCTACAACTACAAAAACAGCCTACCAGTCAGCTAAGAAAACAACAGTAACAACAATACACTAAACAAGCAGAAAAATAAAACAACCCCAAATTAAAGTAAAATAAAGGGGGGAGGGAGGGATGAAAAAATCCCAATCTACCCTCACCACCCAAATCAACCCCTACCCGCTCCCAAAATGCCCAAAGCCTGCCAAAATCTCCCATATTTATTCCCCATCCTTACCCTATTCAGCCAATTACAAACTTCACATTACCACCAATCACACTCTTTTACTGTTGCTATCTTATCCCCTATCCCATAACTCTAAGAGCTTCCCCACAGTTCCCTTTTATCCTCAGATCCTCATATCCCACCTCTACCCTTTAAATGACTCCTTACCCCCACCCCACTCCCACAAGTCCCCCTAAAGTATCTATTGTTAACACTATATATCTGCCTGTCTCAGTCAATGTTATCACTCCCCCAGTACAACAAGCTCCATTATTTTGTCCATTCCTATTTATGTTTGTCTTCTGCAATCCTATTCCTTGTCTTACATCTGTGAACATGGAACAGAAATATTTGTAAAGTAATTCATTACAAAAAGAAGGTAGCTGACTCAAAATGCCAATACTAAAGCAGCCTAATAAGTCAAGATGATCTTGACAACAGAAAATGTTTCTCCATAGTTAAAATAGTAGCTTCCACTAATAAGGATGAACATCCACAGAAAACATGTCCTACCACCCAAGATCTAGCTGATCATTTCACCAATAACGTCCTCCAAATTAGGTCTGAACTATCTAAACCTTCACTAACAGAGGAAAATAGTCCAACCCGTAGCTCAACCTTAATTGCCAGAGATCTTACAACCCAAGGACTCAAAACTGACCAAAAACTGGGAATATTTTCAACCACTAACAATTTCAACCATTAACAACCACTAACCTCAAACAACTGAGGATGTAAGATCAACGCTGTTGAAATGCTCCCAAGTTAACTGCTCCTTGGATCAATGCTGAAAACACCTACTCAAATCCATCCATATGGAAGCAGTAATCTCAATGAGCTGTTAAAAACTGTCTCTCTTCCTCCTGACATGGGCAAAATTGCTCTCACTCCACTACTGAAAGGATCTGGACTAGACATACCATTGCCTGCAAATTACCCTCCGGTGGCAAGCATACCCCTTTTTACTAAAGGATTAGAAACCTACATCAGTAAACATCTCTCTTTATATGTGGACAAATTTTCTATTTTACACTGGTCAAAAGGCTTCAAATCATTACATAGTATGGAAACATTGCTGCTAGTTCTAACTATATATGTCAAACAACATGCAAAGGTGACCAAGTAATTCTTCTTCAATTCAATATATTGGTGGTGTTCAGTGCAGTTGACCACTCATTGCTGGGTCAGATAGGAATAACAGGGGCTGTGTTCAAATGGTTCAGTGAATTCCTTTCAAATTGAAGTTATTCTGCCAAGCAAAACAACTAACTTTCCAGCTTCTGGTCTCCTAACTGCAGGTCCTGCAGGGATTTCTCCTCTCATCTATCCTATTCATTCTCTTTATGTCATCCCTTGCCTCAATACACCTGGGACTTAATGAACTACTGTGATCCTATGCAGATGACATCCTGCTTCTCTTACTGGTGACAGCATCAAACATAAGTCCAACTCAGTCTGTAGTGAATGGTATGACTGCTGTCAGCACATGGGCCCTGACCATTAAACTGAAATTGAATGCGTAAAAAAAAAAACAAGGTCTTGTGGTTCTGAAATCAGGGAGCTGAGGTCCCATCACCTATATCCTTGACCAATGGTCAAATCTTTACAGTCAAATCTAAAACCAGAGTACTAGGGGTCTTGCCTGACTCTTCACTCACCTTCGTTTCCCATATTAACCAGCTATGGAAGAAAATACTATTTAAAATGAGACAGTTACATCTAGTCAGATCATTCTTCAACCAAAAAGTCTTTGCATTACTGTTCCAAATGTTAGTCCTACCTCACTTGGATTACTGTAGCGTTCTATTTCTTGGTATTAAGTGTCAATATCAGAAAAAACTGCAGATCCTACAGAACACAGCTGCTAGACTAGTATACAGATTGAATACATATACCTAGTATTTCAACTCATCTAAACAAACTGCACTGACTTCCCATAGCAGAAATACTCAGGTTCAAAGCTGCTTGTTTAGTTTTTCCAAATCCTACAGGGCTTCACCTCTGAACTGCTGACTGACTGCTTCTCTATGTCTAGACGACAACAACAACTGATGCTAGCATCACCATTCCAGAAGACAATTAGAAATCAGAAGATTTTCAGCTCTCTATTCCCCATTCTTGGAGTCAAAATATGGAACTCTCTACCTATTCCTATCAGAACAGAAAACAGCTATCTGTTTCATAACAATCATAACAATCCATCATGACTTCTTCCTCCTAGTATCATTCATTATCCTTTCCTTAATGTTTTTAGTCTCGTGCATTAATCCAATGGTGTCTAATGTTTCTCAAACCTCACACTAACACTATTTGCTTTTGTCTCACCCAGAATGTAAACCACACTGAACCCTGGAAAGGGGATATTAGTGATATACAAGAATTGATTTGAATTAAATTGAATTACATAGAGGGGCATTTTCAAAAGGTTGTCCAAGTATGAATGAGGATGCCCCTGTGAAGTCGGCCAAAATCAGGTAGGTATAATGGGAAAATAGTATGGACGTCCTTAGACATTCCATTAACGTAGTTGAAAACACCAAATCAGGGACGCCCAAATTATAGGGAAAAATACTGCAACCTAAGGGACTTCCTTCGGCAGTTCTGTGAGAAACACATCCTTGTTACTGTATTTTATACTTCTCAATGTTCCTTATATTTTCCCTGTACCTGGATGTCCGCAACTACATGCACTGTATTTCTGGAACATGCAGCTATGGGAAATATAAGGAACATACATATTTTATTGTGTATATATGAAGAGGTTCACACACTTGATAATGATCCATATAAGGAAGTCTATGCACGTGTGCATACATACTCATCCAGATAAGGCCCCGCACACGTGACGATGGTCCATTGACGTCCATGCGTGATGGCCATCCATGTATGGAGCCATTACATATGCCAGAACGTACTGACCTATCCATAAGTACATAAGTAATGCCACACTGGGAAAAGACCAAGGGTCCATCGAGCCCAGCATCCTATCCATGACAGCGGCCAATCCAGGCCAAAGGCACCTGGCAAGCTTCCCAAACGTACAAACATTCTATACATGTTATTCCTGGAATTGTGGATTTTTCCCAAGTCCATTTAGTAGCAGTTTATGGACTTGTCCTTTAGGAAATCGTCTAACCCCTTTTTAAACTCTGCCAAGCTAACCGCCTTCGCCACGTTCTCCGGCAATGAATTCCAGAGTTTAATTACGCGTTGGGTGAAGAAAAAGTTTCTCCGATTTGTTTTAAATTTACTACACATCCAGCTGTTCCACTCCACTCATTATTTTATATCCCTATCCATATCCATATATGGACCTGTGCAATTTGAAACAGGATATATCTATTGTGATATCCCGCGCCAATAATGGCGGCGCGGTGGTAATACAGGATACACAACAATATCTGGAGGAGGCATATTGTCAGCTGTTAGATACCTCATTTTATAGGAAATTGGAGTCAGATCCTACTAATGAGTATGTTATTAGTAGGATCTGACTCCCATTTCCTATAAAATTCAAGTGTTTTTTTTTTTTTTGTTACATTTGTACCCTGCACTTTTTCCCACTCATGGCAGGCTCAATGCGGCAGGCAATGGAGAGTTAAGTGACTTGCCCAGAGTCACAAGGAGCTGCCTGTGCCGGGAATTGAACTCAGTTCCTCAGGACCAAAGTCCACCACCCTAACCACTAGGCCACTCCTCCACTGCAGAGATTCAAGTGTTATTCAAGTGTCAGATATTTTGAAAGTAGCTAGTGATCAAGGTATTATCACCCCTAAAGAATATAAATATTTGATACGAAAAAAAACTACTATTCCTTGCATCTACTTTTTGCCAAAAGTACACAAATCGTTGACCGATCCCCCGGGTCGTGCAATTGTATCAGGCATAGGTTCATTGTTTGAACCATTGTCCCAATTCTTAGATTACCATCTACAGTCTTAAGTATGCAGTGGCGTTCCTAGGGGGGCTGACACCCGGGGTGGATCGCCGATGCGCCCCCCCCCCCCCCGGCAAAACAACAGACACAAACGGGCTGGCTGGCGGGGGCGGGCGTGGGACTCCCCTCCCCTTACTCTGCTATCCCTGGTGGTCTAGAGGTACCTCTTCGTCTTCAGGGCAGGAAAGAGCCCCCTCTTTCCTGCCCGGAGCGCTGCTGCTAGCTGCCCTGCATACTGGCCACGGAGAGTTGAAGCAGCCTTGTGAGACTTCAACTCTCGGCAGCCATTTTGAAAAGCTGAGAGCTGGACTCACCACAGGATGCAGGGCAGCTGTCAGCAGCACTCCGGGCAGGAAAGAGGGGGCTCTTTCCTGCCCCGAAGAGGTACCTCTAGACCACCAGGGATAGTAGAGTAAGGGGAGGGGAGGTGATGGGGGGGAGTGGAGATGACAGGAGGGAGGCAAGGTGATTGGGGGAGGAGGGGAATATGCACCAGGGGCGGGGTGAGGGCATAGAAGGGGCGGGGCAGGGGACATGAAAAGAGCAGCCCCTCCCGGCGAAACGACACCTCCCCGGTGCATCTTTTCCTGCTGGGGGGGGTGGGGGGGTGGCGCGCATCTGTCAGCAACGCTCGTTCCCTGCTCCCTCTGCCCCGTTACAGGAAATAACCTGTTCCGGGGCCAGAGGGAGCAGAGAACGAGTGTTGCCGACAGATGCGCAGCACCCCCCCAGCGGCGTGTACCCGGGGTGAACCGCCCCCCCCCCCTTAGTACGCCACTGCAAGTATGTAACATTCAATCTCATGTCAGAGATTCTGGAGATATGTTGAATTTTTTATCCTCGGTACAAATCCTTCAAGATCAACAGATTATAATGTTGACATTGGAAGTCACATCTTTATACACAAGTATTCCACAGAGGGTCTGTTTAGAAATTATTGAGCAAGCATTACAACGTCAAGAATTATCTCAAGCAAAAATTCAGTTATTATTACAAATGGCATCGTTTGTTATTGAAAAAAATTACTTTCAATTCTTAGAGCATTATTACCTGCAAGTTAGAGGGGTGGCCATGGGTGCCATGGTTGCTGCCAAGGTAGCATGCCTCTACATGATAGTGTTTGAATCTCGGTATATACATACTTCATCTTTTATGCAAATGAATCTGTTAGCTTGGAGAGATATATTGACAATGTTTTTATTATCTGGTCAGGTACCTATGAAGAGGCAGACTCATTTGTGGAATACTTGAATAGTTGTGATTCTAATATTCAATTTGTTTTACAATCAATGGGTTCAATGATCCAGTTTTTGGACATTAACATCAATTTGATAGGAGACCATTTTTCAACAGGAGTGTATCGGAAATCAACAGATAGAAACACCATACTGCATTTTGATAGTAATCATCCCCGTAAATTAAAGGAGAGTATTCCGATTACTCAGTTTTTGCAAATAAAGAGATTATGCTCAGATCAGCAAACATATGGCCAGCAAGCTAGACTGATGTCAGACAGGTTCCGAGAGGGTGAATATCCCCGCTATGCTATCAAATCTGCCTATAAACAAGCAAAATATGCACAACGATGTTGGCTTAATAGTAAATAGAACATCAGTGATACTCGAAAGACACACGTTAATTGTGTACTCCCATATTATAAACAGACAAGAGCGATTCAAGCAATCATACTTAAACATTGGTCAGTGTTATCATTACATCAAGGTTTAAGTAATAAACCGTGCTTTTCTTGTTCTTGGGATAAGAATATGGGGGAGATCCTATCTAGAAAGAGATTTACTACACAGATTGGCTACCAAGGGACGGGTGGTCATGCACAGTGCAATGCATGTGTGTATTGTACGCATGCACTGTGTACTGACCGCATTTGGATACATTCTATACATAAATATTATTATTTAAGATCAAAGACTGATTGTAACACACACAGAATGTAGTGTATGCCAAATGCTGCCCATGTCAGCTATGGTATATAGGGGAAACAACTCATAAGGTGAAGATACGGATAGCCCAACACCTTAGTAATATTAGACTGCAGAAGATAGATATCCCTTTAGTTAGCCACTGGTTGTAGTTACAACACTGAGTAGATGATTTAAAATCTGTGGTTCTAATCAGTATGCAGGGAAATAGAGGCAATATTGAACACGAATTGATTCGTAGAGAACAGCCTCTCATATTTAACTGTCTTAACTGTCTTGTCTGTCTGTATTATTTAGATTGTAAGCTCTTTTGAGCAGGGACTGTCTCTTTGTATCAGGTTTTCAGCGCTGCGTGCGTCTGGTAGCGCTATACAAATGCTAATAATAATAATAATAATTGGAGAACCGTGCAACCTCTTGGCCTTAAAAAGGAAATAGATTGGCCATTGTTACTGACGATATAAAAGAGAGACATATGCTAAGCTAGTTCATTTAATCTAATTGTGATGTTATCACGTTGACTGCCGAGAGTTTCCATGGTGTACTCAGTGCTCTAGTGTGGCCGATAACTTTTTTGTCAAACTTTTTCAAATTTAAATGATTAAATAATCTGTGTGAATGTATGTAATAGTATGTATTGATTGTGAAAGGTCTCCTGATGAAGTTATTTGAAACACGGCCTGTGTAGAGACCTGTAAGACGGCTGAATGTGAGAGAGAATATGTTTCAGATGGAACCGCATTGACAGAAATGTTGAGTGAAAATTTGATATCGTCAGCCATTGTTATGTGTAAAATAAGAGCTATAGATGTAAACTATTTAAACTACTAATGGTCCTATATGATAACTGACTGATATATGAGTGACTATTTTAAGTAACATTTAACCCTTGTAATAGTAGTAACTATCCCTAAAGTGGCTCACCCACATTAACTTTATTTATTATATAACTTCAACTTGTATCCAGGTCTCTGGAGTTTGTAATCACTTCTATGGTATTATGTAAGGCACATTGAGCCTACAAATAGGTGGGAAAATGTGGGATACAAATGAAATAAATAAATGGCACTTAATTGGTAGTAATTAGGAGTTACCTACAGATCTGCTCTACATCCTATTCTATAACATGTGTGATTAAATTTTATAGTGCACAACACCAAAGGAGACATGGAGAGGCATGGACAGAATTTAGGAGTGGTGTTATACACCACCTGCATTTGCGTGTCTGTCACTCATTGGGTGCGAACATTAACACAAAACTATCTCTACTTCAGGAAGCAGGTAAAAGCTTGGCTCTTCAAACAGGTCTTTAACTAAAAAAAAATCAGCATATACTTTGGATGTTAAAACATGGTGGGTACTGCATAAAGCTTCAAATGTACAGGTTAATGGTATGTGTATGTTGGAAAAAAAGCATATAGATGCTACACAAAATCATTATATATATCTGCAAGGGTTTATTCAGTAGTAGTTTCTATTTTGTGGAACAACCTGCTAACCATTAGCTGGTTGAAGCAAAATTACTTGTGTATTCTCAGGAAAGTAAAAATTAGGAAGCTTCTGACTGTTAATTAGATTAGTAATTTGGGAGGAAAGGCTGACAGTAGGTGCCATATTGGCTTCCTGGCTGGATGTAATTTTTTTATGTTTATAGTTATTTGTCTTGTTTTGCTATACATTTTTGTAAATCACCATTAATCAGATATACTGTATACTGTGTATAGCCAAATATATATACACATACATACATACATACATGGGTTTATTAACAGAGACCCAATTGTTAATAGATTTATAAAATGTGTTTTGTTTTTTACTAATTTCTTTCCCCTTGCCATTGTTTATCTATCCATCCAGATCTTTCATCAACAGTGAGAAAATGGCAGTAAAATGTCTTGTATAATTACCTTTGCAGACGCCTGAGCAGATCACTTGTAAGAGTCCTTCCATGCTGCTGATGTGCTTCAGGCCATCAATTTGCACTGAGGTAATGCTCTCTTTTATGTGCAGTTGCCAGGTCATTGATACATTAGGGCTCCCCTGTCCAAAGAGTTCTAGCAGTGTAGCACCAAATTGCTGAGAAATATGGGTGCTTCTTTCCTGGTGCAATTGAAAATTATTCCCAAATTCTAAAAGTACTTGGAGAGGTTATCTACATGCTGAGTTTTTGTCCTTAGCATAGAGGGATGGAAAGTAAAGGGAAAAAATGCAGCAATGGAGAACCAAGGCCAACATCCACCTGACACTCCTCTTCCCCTCTAAATGGCTATGACATCATTGAATGGGAAATGACCTGCAAAATTGGGGTCACCAAGTTGGGTCTCCATCCAGCAAACATTCACCCAGCCCTCTTCACTCGCATTGCCAGTGCCATACATGAAGATGTTTCGGGGCCTGGTAGCAGCCACCGTAAGCCACTAAGGTCCTCTTTTATCAAGCCGCGCGTCAATGCCGACAGAACCCATTCAAAATAAATGGGTTTTGTCAGCATTACTGCACCAGAAGCTGCTAGTGCAGCTTGATAAAAGAGGTCCTAAGTGTCTTGACTGTCACATAAATATCCTGATCACCAACCAGACTGTATCCTCTCTGCAGGGATTGCATAATCTCTACTCTGCATTATCTAGTATTAATTAATTCTTTCATTTATCTGTTATTGTCATTTGGGCTGATTCCAGCATATATGCAATGTATCTCCTAATGAGTAACGGTCAGCATTCCATAAAAGGAATACCTTCCAAATCAAATAGCAAATTAATCTGTTATTTTTTTGAATATTGCCTCTAATTTGTTTTCATTTTTGGTACCTCTGGATATTTCTATACAGTAAGTATGTAACTGTCCAGTTTATCCAACATACGTCAGGTCGACCATTGTTCTTAGTTTTAATTTCTTTTTTTGCCAAATTGGCATGTGTGAAAGAGTAGTGTAAAGGTTAGTGCAGTGGACTGAAACCCAGAGTAATCAGGTACAGTTCTCACTCAGTTCCATGTAACTCTGGACAAGTCACTTAGCCTTCCATTTCCCCAGGTGCAAAATAAGAACCTGTACGTAATACGTAAACCGCTTTGATTGTAACTGCAAAAAGGCAGTATATCAAATCCTATCCTTTTTCATTTCTAAATAAGTTTGATAAATTCTAAAAGTCAAACTCTTTCAACCTTCCCTAGTTCATTAAAATGATTTCAGATATGTGTCTGCATTAGGTCATCATTACCATTTCCTCAGTTGCTTTTCTTAATAAGACTTTCAATCTTGAAAGATACAAGTCTAGCTTCCGATTTTAATCCATAGCATTCCTTTGATAACTCAAACTTTTATGACAGAAGGTTTTTATTTTTTTATAACATCCTCCATGGCTCTTTTTTTAAAATAAGATACTGATGACATCCACAATTTGTTTTGTCTGCTGGAATGAAAAAATCAGTGAACCTGTAACAAAGGAGCTGGAGTTAAATTCAAAATTATAATTGAGTATTATAAAAATTGTTGTAACTGTTCTTTGCTATTTACTTCTGATCGGGTTTGAACCTGTAAGAGAAGAATCACAATGAGTGAACGTCTACAGTGTCCCCACAGATTTAATACAGAAAGGTTAAAAAGAATACAGAGCAAACTTTACTTGTGAAGGAGAATTCTTTTGAAGATCAAGGTGAACTTATACAAAGAGACGGAAAGGAGAAAATATTTGTCTGTTCTTCTTAACTTACCTTTCTTCTGTATAAATTTTATTGCCAGCATTTGAATATCTTTTAGCATTCAGCAGGAGAGTTAAATACAATCCTTACTTTTACTAAAATTGTCTGGTTTTTACTGGCAGATACCTATAGTAGGCCATCTCATATTCTCAAGCCTACTTGAAGCAGCATAACTTTGTTTTTATTTTCTAGTTTCTCAGTCTGAGTATCTCCTCTCAAGCTCCAGGTGCACCATAGATCATGTGAGTTTGCCTATCCATTAATAGATGTAATTAGAGAGGTGGGCTTGAGGGATTTATGGTAGGGAGTTCCTCTTCTTGCATGTCTCTGGGAAAGGTAGCATTGTCCAAAGGACATTAGACTTTACTGTACTACCATCATCCAAGCAAACAGGAAGAGCCCATAATAGTGAGAATATGTACATGCTTTCCTGTACTTGTCCTTCTACCTGGTTTATACCTGCAGTTAGATGGAATGTTGCCACTATTTGGGTTTCTGCCAGGTACTTGTGACCTGGATTGGCCACTGTTGGAAACAGGATACTTGGCTAGATGGACCATTGATCTGACCCAGTATGGCTATTCTTGTGTTCTTATGTTCTTATGTAGATGCTTTGTTTATGATAAAGCTATTAATGTGAACCCTCCTGTAGTTCGTACATTTCTATCGGGTAATCAGAATAACCTGTTTGGATCAGATAATGCTACAAAACATCTGTCAAGCCATATGTCAGTTATACATATGTTGTAGAGTCAGACTATTGCCCTTTTTGAAGTTTAATGCTGTGGGGTTTATTGGCTTCTTAATAGACTGGGGCTCAAATCATTTGTGCTTCTTGCTTGCTGCTACATGAATGTGCAAGTGAAAACTCTGATCTGTGGTAATTGTTATGATGAAGAAGCTATGCTTTATTCTCCAGTTTGTAAAACCACCCTGGGAAACAGTCAGACCTTGCAGGTGAATCAATTTAATTGATCTGTATAATACTGTACTGTTGCCCATGGAAGGTTCAATTTTCTTTGTAGCCTCTGGGAAGCGTGTAAGTTAATCTTGGCGTGTCAGGCCTTAAATCAACCTGGTAGAAACATATCTACAATATGATGACATACATATTAAAGTCATCAGAGTGAGGCCATCATTTTTCCCATGACTTCTTTCTCTATATTGTGCCAAACACCTATTTAAAGAGATCTTTGCTGCTGTTAACAGATATGTCTGTGTCAAAGCTCTTTAAAAAGACAGTTCACATCTATAACTCTAAACTTTTTCTTGTTTCTTGCATTAGTCAGCATTATTCACTTTATGCTTCTTTTAGAACCATTTCCTTTAGCTGTTGTCTTTTATGCTTTCTGTTAACTTTCTGAATGGGGTGTTTCAAACTGGTTTGACAAGCTTGCTTAGAACTTGCAAATTTGTCAGGATAGTTTGTCAACCTTTTTTTTGTTTGTTTTCAGGAAGATACTGGCAAAGTTACTACTACTGCTATTAAACATTTCTATAGCGCTACTAGACTTACGCAGCGCTGTACAAATTAACATGAAAAGACAGTCCCTGCTCGAAAGAGCTTACAATCTAAATTGGACAAACGAACAGACAGCTAGGGGTGGGGAAATTGCAGTGGTACGGGTGATAAGTGAGGGTGTTGAGTAAGAGAGTCATGGTTAGGAGTCGAAAGCAGTAGCAAAGAGGTGGGCTTTAAGCCTAGACTTGAAGACAGCCAGAGTCTGAGCCTGACCTACTGTTCTCTGCTGATCCACTAAAAGTTTACTGTGGATTTCATCAGATTTGAAAACTTCTGTGAATGAGTTACAGTCATCAGCTGAGCACATAAATAAGATCTTCACAAACCTATAAAGTACTGTGGAATAAAACCAGGCTGGTCTGCCTAGCTCAATTTCACTGTATTTAAACTTTATAATGTAGAAATTCTGGTTTAGAAAAGTAACACTTTTCAGCAATATAGAAAAAGTTGTGTTTCCTTATGATCAGTTTGTTTCAGATGTCAGGTCAAATACAAGAAAATCTAAGTTTTCCAAATTGCCTGCAGGATGGACATATCGGAGAGACAGTTTATTGAAACTCTAGACAATGCCAACATGAAAGTGACAGAAGAATCTGAGACCTAGATTTTTAAGATCAACTCTCCTAACCTCTCCTTCTTATGTCTCTAAATTTCAAGCTGACATTTTGTTATCTTTGTCACTGTTCCTGGAGATGCCAGAAGAATGTTACAGGTTCTTAAGAGTATTCTTAGGAAGACAAGAATAATAAAATGTATAAATCATAATAGTTATCCTCTTCTGTTGGACAATAGATACCCTTCTTCCAAAAGAAATAAGATGGCATATACATTTACAAACTACCCAGATCTGCCAGTCAGCTAGGGTGGTAAAGAAAATTTTAATAAACATAAAGTAGATTATATCTATGGCACAAAAAAACTAGCATTGAAAAAAGTGCTATTCTATAAGTCGCGCTGAAAGGTAGGCACGGTTTATAGAATAGCGCTTATGCATGGGAATTGTGCCTAACTTTAGGCATGGCCATTTGCACCAACTGAAATGTGGTGCAAATGTGCACTCCTACATTAGGTATGCATCCCGTTATTCTATAACACTACACATTAGTTTTAGGAATGCTCCTGTTATGCCCATGACCCTCCCATTTCTGCGCCCCCTTTTTCAGATTGCACATGAATTTTAGGCATGTAAATGCCAATTAAGTCTAATTAGTGCTAATAATTGCTTACTAAAAAGCCAATTATTGCCATACGCCAATCCGGCACTTGGCTCAATGCGGGAGCTAGCAGTGGTGCCACCCTTGCTGCATACCATTTGTGGTGCACTAGAAATTATTTTCTATTTTTACCTCCAGGTTAGTGCAAGAGCCTTTATTGCCTCCTAAACTGGTGATGGAAAGGGATCTCCCAGGTATATACTTACCGCATAGCCATTTCCTTTTTTCACAAAAACACTGCTGCGGTAAAAGGGGCCTTGGCATGTGGCAAATCCACATGCCAAGAACACTGCAGGACCCTCTTTTATTGCAGCATTGTAAAAGGCCTTCTAAATTCTATAAATTGCTACAAAAATTGACACTAAATAAAAAAAAAACCCACTAAGTGCTAAGTGGAGAAAGCTAGGCATGGTTTATAGAATGGTGCTTAGTGTCAGGAACTGTGACTGCTTTTAGGTGCAGCCATTTACACTAATGAAATCCTGGTGTAAATCCCAGGCCTAAATTAAGCATGGATCCCCTTTATTCAATAACTATGCACGTAAATTAAAGGAAAACTCCTGATCCGCCCATGACCTTCCCATGGCCACGCTCCCTTTTTGGACCCATGCGTAATTTTTATACATAAATCCTTGGCACCTAAATTTATGTGTATAATTTATAATTAAAGCCAATTAGCATTGGTGATTATTAGGGCCCAGTTATCAGTGCTAATTGGCTCATTATTCAATTAAATTTGCATGCACAATTTAAATCACCATTTATAGACTTTGGGGACAATCTCTACAATATATAGCAAAATTTAAAATTAGCAATTGTGCAAAAGACAGACACTCAAATAATATAAAACTTGATTACCTATTGAAGAGCAATCCTGTGTGGCTGGCAGCTAAAAAACAATCTCTAATTCAGTCAGAAAGGAACCCTCTGCCTAAATAAATGAATGGATTTTTAAATGTCTCCTAAAAAAAAAGGTGCCTTTTTGAACTGTGAATGCTAGTGGTAGCTGGTTCCATTTCCTCAGTCCGACCACAAAAAAGGCATATCTAATTTCCTCTTTGGACCTCAGAGAGTGAGCAGGTGTATATAGATGCAGTAGGTTGGTCAAATAAAGTCAGATTTATTTATTTGTTACATGTAGGGTATGCCTTTTGAAACAGGTGAGTTTTTAGTTTTTTCCTGAATTGGAGGTGATCGTACGTGGTTTTCACAGCTTTTGGTAGAGTGTTCCATAGTTGTGTGCTGATGTAGGAAAAACTGGATGCATAAGTAGATTTGTATTTTAGTCCTTTACAGTTTGGAAAGTTGAGGTTTAGGTACTTTTGAGCTGATGCAGTTGTGTTTTTGGTTGGTAGGTCGATCAAGTCTGTCATGTATCCCGGTGCTTCGCCGTAGATGATTTTGTGAACCATAGTGCAGATTTTGAAGGCGATGCGTTATTTGATTGGGAGCCAGTGTAGTTTTTCACGTAGGGGTGTTGCACTTTCAAATCGTGTTTTCCCGAAGATGAGTCTTGCCGCCGTGTTTTGAGCTGTCTGAAGTTTCCTTAAGATTTGTTCCCTGCATCCCGCATAAATTTCATTGCAATAGTCAGCATGGCTTAGCACCATCAATTGTATCAGGTTGTGAAATATTTCCATCAGGAAGAATTGCTTCACACGTTTGAGTTTCCACACTGTGAAGAACATTCTCTTTGTTGTGGATTTTACTTGTTGATTCACTAAAAGGCACCCAAAGTTGGGTGCCATTAAGTTCCATGCTAAGCATCAATACTGTAAAGGCTGCTTAGTGCTAAACAAACTTTATAGAATAGCACTTAGCACACATTCCTACACCTAACTTTGGGCACAAGGACTTATGCTTGCTAAAACCTGATGTAAATCCTTGTGCTAACTGATGGAAGTTGGGTGCATAAATCCAAGAATTCAATAACATTGCACCTAATTTCTGTCATTGGACTGAGCAAATGTAATAGCTACCACTAGCGCTCACAGCTTCCAAGCCACACCTCTTGAGTTGCTCACCATGAAATTTTGGTGCACATCTTATAGAATAGAGTGCAGGGCAGATGCGTGCATACCTACTAATTATTTACAATTAAGTGCCAATTAACTCCATTCACTGAGGAGCCCTTTTACGAAGTGGCATGCTTACTACTAAATGGGAATTACCGCCGGGATATTGCAGCAGTCCAGCAGTAGTTCCCTCCTCCAGAATGCGCCATTTTCATCACTGCAAAAATATTTCAATTTTTCTAGTGCTGGTGTGTACCCAGCAGTAATCTGCCAGGTTAGCGCGGGAGCCCTTACCGCCACCTCAATGTGTGGTTGTAAGTGCTCTCCCCCCCAAAAAAAATGGCTGCGAGGCAAATGCTCCACTTGTATGCACGGCCATTTCTTGAAAATAAAAACAAAGACCTGCCTTTTACCTGTACTATAGTAGTCAGATGCCAGTTACCCAAGGGCTTGTCCCAATTTCAATTTCTTTTGGTAAGTAATAGCTGTATATGAAATGAAATCCACCTTTATGGTATGCTTAGATTTTTCATACTTGATTTGATTAGGTTTGCTTTTAAGGAGCTGAATAATAAGTTGTACCTTATTTGAAATCAATTCTAATTCCTTGTTTAATATAGCTCAGGTTAATTACACTCAACTAGCAACAAGTGGACAGAAAAATCTTTTATTATTAAAGTAGCTTCTCTTCTGTCTGGGACTTCTCAAGCAGAGGATAAATGTGAAGGGAGAATCCACACCAGCTCAATAAGAGAAATGAAACGTAATAACTGGAGTCAAATCACAATTAATTTTAATTTTAGCAAGACAAGTAATATAGAATCAAATTCAATTTAGACCATAACAAGTGACAGTTGACTTGAAGAAACCAGATCAAATTAACTCCCTTCCAGTCAAGAATGGGTTTAGATTAAATCCAGATTGAATAACCAGCTCTAATTGGCAGAGCTTGCCTCCTTTTTCTCTACTGAATTTAACATGAAAACTTTTAGAAGAAAGGAGATACTGAGCATTTTTCTCTTCGAAAATGTTATGGAGATTTGAGTATAAGTAGGAAAATTTGAAAATCTGTTGCTAAGCACTAAATGGTCCTTTCTGCGGTAAAAAGTGGACTGCTGTAGTGTAGGTGCGTGTTTTGGGTGCATGCCAGGCCAGTTTTTACCGCATCTGCAAAAAAGGGCTTTTTTAATGGGATTGGAAAAGGGTATGCGGTAAAACTGAAACCCTGAGCCCTTAATGCCACCCATTGATCTAGCAGTAAGGGCTCACGCACTGCATGCGTGGTGACTTGTTGGCATGCGCCAACTGCTGATTACTGCCAGAAATGCCATGTGGCCATATGGGAGTGTGGCTAATCTGAAATTACCGCCAGGGGGACTGGTAGCCTGGTGGTAATCTCATTTTGGCATGCGCTGCAAACGTGTAGAGCCTAATTCTCCTTTGTAAAAGGGCCCCTAAAAGAAGGTCCAAAATGAAGAGGTTGAATTAAGACCTTTCTTCTTAATAACTTATTGTATTTCAGAAACAGATCTTGTTTAGACCTAAATCCAGGGATATGCATTAAAGTATCCAAATAGTAGGCAATAATGTTTTATCCCAAGCAGCGTCACATGTAAGTAAATGGTAACCACATCCACCCAGGATTCTAAGGTGAATCCTTACTCATTCTATCAGACCTCAGCAGCACAACTCCGAGCTCCACTAATTCATTGTTTTAAGATGTATGTGCTCTCTTGTCATTGGTCTTTAAATGCCAAAACTGTACATATGTATAATAACTTATTTAAATCAATTCTCAGAATGTTTACCCTAATCCTTAGGTAAAAATTTCCTAAACATAAGTGTAAATATTCTGAGAATTGTTTTAAATAAGTTATTATACATATGTACAGTTTTGGTATTAAAAGACTGATGATGAGACAACATGTAAAGATTCGAGCAATGAAAGAGTAGAGCTCAGAATTGTGCTCCTGAGGTCTTAAAGTATCCAAAGGCATAATATTGTGCAAGGCATAGATTAATATCTCCCCCTCAAACTAGCACAGTTCAGGTACCTATTTTGCAATATGAAACTTAACTCATAAGGTAGACAGTTGTCCATTTACCTGGCTCAGGAGTTTTGCTAAATTGAGGTCCTCATATATTATTGGCTTTTCATCACTATATTATACAATTGCAATGCACCGACCACCTGTAATCATATCTTACAATATCTCCATCAGGGCTTGGCTTCGGCCCTGTCATTTCAGGTACTAAAGTGGAATGGTTTGCTGAATTTCTAGAAAATTCACTTTTCCTCTAATTGCCTCCTGAGGAGCCAAGTGTCAACAAGAATTTCTACCAAATCTTGCATTATGATTAAAAATGAAGAAACCAAGGCAGCTGAAGTAAAGGTCATTCTATAATCTCCACTTATTGAAACAAATAGATTTAATGGAAACTTTTCATCTTTGTGTACATCTTTATGATCTATTTTTATTCTCAAAGAAATGAGTATTTCCTTTTTATTGTGTTATTTGTAATGCTTGGTTTCTAAGATGTCTCCTATTGATGGTAATGGAGTTTGATCTTATTGTTTGTGCCCTTTTTCTTCCAGAAGATGAACATTTAAGCAAGGTTTAATTGTACTTTAATGTATCAACGACGAGGGAAATATGCATTTCTAGAGTGAACAGAGTTTATTCAGTGGCAGTAATTGTAAAATTCAATGTTACCTGCTCTAATTTGTTATACCAGAGGGAGTATTATTTTTTAGGTATGAGGAAATGAATAGCTTGGTACCATGCAGCTATTTTATTACCAGCTGGCTGAACTGGTAAACATGACAGAAAGATATATAGAATCTGATGCATTTTATCTACTTAATACTAGCATGCATTGAAATGTAATTGTACTTCAACTGAATTATTTGGAAAACTATTTTTTCTCTGTGTGCAATGTTGATCAAGACAATTAAAAAAGGATGATGTAAAGGTGACAGGCAGAAGTTGCTAGACTGCTGTCCTATGTTTCATGTTCAATGTATGTATAGACCTATTTTTATATGCAAATGTACAGACCAAGTTGACAAATTTATAAACTTTAATTTGCTTTACTAACAAACTTGATAAACAGTAAAGCAAGTTAAAGTTTTCTGCAACTGGGACTGCTGACTAGTCTTTGGTGTGCCAGAGAACGAAAGAGTACCCACAGAAAAAGTACCCTAGGCCAACTGGAGTAAGTCTGGCCCTGGCATACGTCCTGCTCATGTAATTCTACCAGCGGAACTGTGTGTATGGCAGAAAGAACATTTGGATTTCATTTGTGTGATTGCCCAGTACCCCGGGTGGAAAGGTGGAATGAGACCCCAAGGTCGGAGCTCAGCTGAAATTGTGTGTGCACTGCCTGGGTGGGTTACACAAACATAAAAACAATCAAAATAGTATTTTACCCAACAGTTATCATAAGGTATTTTACTATATGATCACATAGGACTGGAAGATAAGATCCACTTGTAATGATGATGATCAGGCTGGGGTCAAAGCTTCACCTGTAATGATGATGATGATGATGATGATGATGGATTCAGTGTTGCAGTGTTCTTCTGAAGCTATAGAGAATTTGGACTGTTAGAAGCCTTAAGCACTAACTTTTAGCATGAGTGATGAATCACCTACTCTACACCAAAGGCCTAGTACACATGAAAAAGTGTGTCTTCTTTCTACATAGTGCACACTATTTCCAAAGAGTGCACCCTATTATTGGTGAATGACAACATGGCCAAATAAAAACAAATTCAATGAAAATTCCTGTAAATAGCACGAGAAACTACAGAAAACAAACAAAAAAATGGTTGCCCATCCCTATGGAAAGGTGATCTTATCCATATATTTTCAGAATTCAGGATCCAGGAATATATGCAGAACAGAAAATACATGGATAATACTGAAAAGGTTCAATCTCAGGCCTAACTCTAAGTGGACAGTGCCTGCATGATGAGCTCTCTATCAGATGTTCAAGCTGCTACCTATGCAAAAAGTGGTACTGAATATACAAATTAAGATAAATACTGACATTGGTTTATAACTTAGTTGGTCACTATGCTGGCTGAATTTCAAACTCCATTATGTGCATGTATGTAAATGAAGGAACATCCAATGCACATAAAGATTTAGAAGGCATGGAAATAGCATAGTAGATTCCTGCTGTTCTGTTTGTGTGTGCATATTAATGGCTGGAATTTAACTCCTGCTTACAACTTTTTTTTTTTTTTTTTTAGCTCAGATCCTATTTAAAGGACTTCTCTAACCAGATGCATTAGAAATAATCATAAAAGAAGGTAACAGAGTGAGAAATATTGAAGGACGTATGGAGACGAAGTCAAGGGAAAAACATGAGGAAATGAATAAAACAAGAAAGAGAAGAGGGGGTCAGGCAGCTGGGGAAAAAAGAATGGATACTTGAACACCCTTGAAAAAACTGCACATAAGATGGCATTTATTTAGACAAATATATAGATATATATTTTCAAGTCCTAAGTTCACTGGGCTATAATTACTACTGTATAAGTGCTACTATACATGTGGCAATGCTGTATTTGTTGAAAGAAAAAAAGCTCATTTGACAAGTTCTAGTTCAATTACATGACTGTGGTAAATGGAGTGGAGTCTTTAGCATTTACCACATAGGACACACACTTACACCATGGCACTGTGTTTCATGCAGCAGATAGCAAGGGAGCCCTGGTGCTCTTTGCCACTGCATACAATATTTTTATATATTTTTTTTATTACATTTGTACCCCATGCTTTCCCACTCATGGCAGGCTCAATGCGGCAGGCAATGGAGGGTTAAGTGACTTGCCCAGAGTCACAAGGAGCTGCCTGTGCCAGGAATTGAACTCAGTTCCTCAGGACCAAAGTCCACCACCCTAACCACTAGGCCACTCCAATACATTGCAGGCCCTCTAAAAATAATACAAGCATACCCACACCCACACACAACAACAACAAACCTTACCCCACTGCCGATCCCACCTCCTAACACCCCCAATCTCCAATCCACCTCACACTCCTCCCGACATCCCATTCCCACAACATCCACCAGATCTGATCATATCCACTACATGACATCTCCTCTTCCACACTGCCCAGTTTAAACCCTACCTTCAAAGTTCCAAACCCCTCCTTAGGCACAAACACCTCCCCCCTTGGTCAGACCTTCACTCCTCTCCTTATGTGGAAGGATGCCACCCTAGTGGTAGTACTGCAAAACTACTGGTAGGGTTCATGGCAGCCTTATTGCATCCTGGAAAAGTCCTAAATGAGAACCGAGGGGTACCACTCGTGCTTCACCTACTCATTTACAGTGTAGGCCCCCAGGTAGTTCCCGAGGACAGGACTTGAGGGGAGTGTATGACTTGTGGAGGAGATGTTTATATCTGTGGCAGGGATTGGAACTTTGGAGAATTGGGGTTTGAACTGAAGAATGGGAGAAAGTTACTAGGATGGGAGACCAGATCAGAGGGGTATCAAGGGGCTTGGATGTTGGGAGGCTTGGAGTGATAATTCAGTGGAGTGTCCAGAGGGGGATCAGAGATTGGGCATGTGATGTCTGGGGGAACAGATTTTGGGGGAACACCAACCTTCTTTACAACCAGGAAAGTGATACTACAACTAGAAATAATCATGAATAAATAAATAACATAGAGTGCCCTCAGAAATGTACACACCCATTTAGTAGCATAATACATTCACTGATGGGAGGCATAGCACTTCGTTGATCGGGCCACTCTTTTTTTAATATGTATTGTGCAAAATGTGCTATTTCAGTGCTCTTAGTTTTCATCCAAAGCACTTAAATATTCAAACCAACATAAACTGGCTAAACACAAAAATAATGATACTAAAAGATTGAAAATAAATGCAAAAAAAATTATCTTATGAGCCACGCGTCTTAGCAATTAGATGCCCAGGGCTCCTTGCATGCTTTCACAGGAAGTTCTTCAAACGGACTGCTCTCCCCTGTACAAAAACATCCAAATCAGTATTTTTGAAACCTATTTTTAGATGTTTTTTCTCTGAAGTCCGCAAGAAGTGCATCCAAATCTCAAGGGGAGGTGCCAGAGGCGCGTTCAGAATGGAACTTGGGTTTTCCTAAGACTTAGACATTTTTCAGCCATAATGCAACAAAACAAAAATGTCTAGGACTATAACTTAGACATTTTGAGCTACACCTGTTTTTATTACAAATAAGACACAAAAAGGTGCCCTAAATAACCAGATGACCACTGGAGGGAATCAGGAATGACCTCCCCTTATTCCCCCAGTGGTCACTAACCCCCTCCCACCTCCAAAAAATGTGATGAAAAACATTACTTACCAACCTTTATGCCAGCCTTAGATGTTATACTCGGGTTCATTAGAACAGCATGCAGGTCCCTGTTGGGTGTAGTGCACTGCAGACAGGTTGACCCAGGTTCCTACCTCCCTCTACCTGCTACACTTGTTGGAGGAAACTGTGAGCCCTCCCAAACTCACCAGAAACCCACTGTACCCATATATGGCTGCCCCCTTCACCTGTAAGGGCTATGGTAGTAGTGTACAGTTGGGGGTAGTGGGTTTTGGGGGGGCTAAGCACACAAGGTATGGGAGCAATGGTAAGATGTGTACCTGGGAGCAGTTTATGAAGTCCCCTGCAGTGCCCTCTAGGGTGCCCTATTGTTGTCCTGGGATGTCAGGGGGACCAGTCTACTAAAAATGCTGGCTCCTCCTACATCCCAATGGCTTGATTTTGTGCATTTTGCACTTGGACATTTTTTTTTTAATGGACCAAAAAACAAAAGGTCCAAATCAGAAAACATTGGAACAGTATTTTCAAAAACAAAAGATAGACATTTTTCTTTTTTGAAAATTACCTTCTTTCCTATTTGGATTTTGTACGTTTTTTGCGAAACATCCAAAGTTGGACTTAGACGTCATATCGAAAATGCCCCTCTATATATCACGCCTAAAACATTGGCACCCAAAAAAATATGCCTAAGCATGTTCACTAAACTGCACCTAAATTTAGGCATGGTTTATAGAATATGCCTAAATCTAGGCTTAGATTAGAGAATACACTCAACATCTGTTTTCTGCAACTATTTATTTTTTGTTACATTTGTACCCCGTGCTTTCCCACTTATGGTAGGCTCAATGTAGCAGACAATGGAGGGTTAAGTGACTTGCCCAGAGTCACAAGGAGCTACCTATGCCAGGAATTGAACTCAGTTCTTCAGGACCAAAGTCCACCACCCTAACCACTAGGCCACTACTACTACTACTACTAGTACTACTTAGCATTTCTATAGCGCTGCCAGGGTTACGCAGCGCTGTACAAGTTTAAACATGGGGAAGGACAGTCCCTGCTCAAGAGAGCTTACAATCTAAAGGTAAAAACTATGTAGTCAGTGTAGGTATCAGGAATGGGAAGGTGGTTAGGCACCAAAAGCAAGGGAGAAGAGATGGGCCTTGAGTAAGGACTTGAAAATGGGCAGGGAGGGCGCATGGCGTATGGGCTCAGGAAGTCTGTTCCAGGCATAAGGTGATGCGAGGCAGAAGGGGCGGAGTCTGGAGTTAGCGGTGGTGGAGAAGGGTACAGAAAGAAGTGATTTGTCCTGAGAGCGGAGGTTACGGGTGGGAACATATGGGGAGAGGATGGTAGAGAGGTAATGGGGGGCTGCAGATTGAGTGCACTTGAAGGCCAATAGGAGAAGCTTGAACTGTATATGGTAGCGGATCGGGAGCCAGTGAAGCGACTTGAGGAGAGGGGTGATATGAGAGTATCGGTTCACGCAGTAGATAAGACGTGCGGCGGAATTTTGGACAGATTGAAGGGGGGATAGGTGGCTAAGCGGGAGGCCAGCAAGGAGAAGGTTGCAATAGTCAAGACGAGAGGTAACGTGCGAGTGGACGAGGGTTCGGGTGGTCTGTTCAGAGAGGAATGGGCGAATTTTGCTAATATTATAGAGGAAGAAGCGACAGGTCTTAGCTGTCTGCTGGATATGGGCAGAGAAGGAGAGGGAGGAGTCAAAAATGACTCCGAGATTGCGGGCTGAAGAGACGGGGAGGATGAGGGTGTTGTCAACAGAGACAGAAAGTGGGGGAAGAGGAGAAGAGGGTTTGGGTGGAAAGACAAGGAGCTCAGTCTTTGCCATGTTCAGTTTCAGATGCCGGTTGGACATCCAGGCAGCGATGTCTGAAAGGCAGGCCGAAACTTTGACCTGGGTTTCAACTGTGATGTCGTGAGTGGAGAGGTAAAGCTGGGTATCATCAGCATAGAGATGGTACTGGAAACCATGTGATGAGATCAACAAGCCCAGGGAAGAGGTGTATATCGAGAAAAGAAGCGGTCCAAGGACAGATCCTTGAGGGACCCCAACAGAGAGCGGGACGGGGGTGGAAGAAGAGCCATTAGAAAATACTCTGAAGGTGCGTTGGGAAAGATATGAGGAGAACCAGGAGAGGACGGAGCCCTGGAACCCAAATGAGGACAGTGTGTCAAGAAGTAAATTATGATTGACGGTGTCAAAGGCAGCAGATAGGTCGAGGAGGATGAGGATAGAATAGTGACCTTTGGATTTGGCAAGGAACAGGTCATTGCATACTTTAGAGAGTGCTGTTTCTGTTGAGTGTAGTGGGCGAAAGCCGGATTGAAGCGGGTCGAGGACGGCCTGAGAGGAGAGGAAGTCAAGGCAGCGGTGTGGACAGCACGTTCAAGTAATTTGGAGAGGAAGGGTAGAAGAGAGATGGGGCAGTAGTTGGAAGGACAGGTGGGGTCAAGTGATGTTTTTTTGAGAAGTGGTGTGACTACAGCGTGCTTGAAGGTGTCAGGGACAGTGGCAGTGGAGAGAGAGAGGTTGAGGATGTGACAGATTGAGGGGTTAACTGTAGGAGAGATGTTGGTAAGCAGATTGGTGGGAATGGGATCAGAGGAACAGGTGGTGCACTTAGAGGAAGAAAGAAGGCGAGCAGTTTCCTCTTTGGTGATCTCAGGGAAGGAGGAGAAGGAGGCCAGGTTAGGTTGGTTGAGGGAGTGGGTTAAGAAGTCACAGGGAGGAGAAGGCTTGGAAGTGAATTCAAGGTTTATCTTCTGCACTTTATCGCGGAAGTAGTCAGCTAGTGTTTGAGGAGAGAGGGGGGGGGTGGGAGCGGAGGGTACTTTAAGTAGGGAGTTGAGGGTGGCGAAGAGGCGACGAGGGTTGGAGCCAAGAGAATTGGTTAATTGAGAATAATATTCATGTTTGGCAAGGAATAGGGAGGACTGGAAGGAGGATAGCATGAATTTGAAATGGGTGAAGTCTGACAGGGTGCGAGATTTCCTCCAGAGTCGTTCAGCAGAGCGGGTGCAGGAGCGAAGGTAACGGATACAAGGGGTTAACCAGGGCTGAGGATTAATGCGCTTAGTGGGGCGAGAGACAGATGGTGCTAGGGTATCCATAGCAGTGGAGAGAATTTCATTGTAGGTAGAGACAGCCGTGTCGACAGATTCGGAAGACGAGATGGAAGAGAAGAGAGTGGAGATGTGAGAGGATAGGGTAGGGGGGTCGACAGCTTGGAGATTCCTGAAGGCAGTGGTTATAGTTGGGCGAGGTTGAGAGGGAGGGTGATGAAGAGTGAGGGTGATTAGGTGATGATCTGAAATAGGAAGGACTGAGGTGCAGAAATTGGAAGGTGAGCAGGAAGAGAAGAGAACGAGGTCGAGACAATGGCCATCACGGTGAGTAGGGGTGGTAGAGCATAGTCGGAGGTTAAAGGAGGATATCAGAGTGAGGAATTTAGAAGCGTAGGAGTTGGATGGGTTGTCAACGTGAATGTTAAAATCACCAAGAATGAGGGATGGAGATGCGGGATCAAGAAAGACGGTGAGCCAGGCGTCGAAGTCAGTAAGGAATGAAGAGAGGGGCTTATCAGGGGGGCGGTAGATGACTGCAACTCTGAGTGGTAATGGGTAATGCCCAACAAGATAAACTCATTTTACATGGTATATGATGCTTTATATGTATACCCGAGTTTGATTTGTCCCTGCCTTTCTCAGGGCACAGAACATAAAAGTCTGCCCAGCACTGTTCCTGTACTAAACGTTCTGAAGCTTACGTCGAAGCCCCTTAAAATTTACACTCCAGCCCATCCGTATCTATTCAACCACGATCAGGGTGCAGACCATGGAAGTCCGCCCTACACTGGTTTTACTCTCCAATTACTGGCATTGCCACCCAGTCTCCACTAAGATTCTGTAGATACATTCCTTCTAAACAGGATTTCTTTGTGTTTATCCAACGCATTTTTGAATTCCATTACCGTTTTCTTCTCCACCACCTCCCGTGAGAGGGCATTCCATGTATCTACCACCCTTTCCGTGAAAAAATACTTCCTCACATTAATCCTGAGTCTGCCCCCCTTCAACCTCAATTCATGTCCTCTAGTACCCCCTTCAACCTCTTGCCCTGTGTTTTCATTATAATAAATAATAATTATTTACCTTTTGGCTTTACTCACTTAAGAAAAGCCCCATAAAAATAAATCTGTACCTTCATTATTTCTACTCCCCTCCCCCCCCCCCCCAACCACTATTTTTTTCTTATTACTGCAGAAACAGTCAAGAAGCACGAAAATGTGGTATAAAAGCCACCACCTAAATTATGCGTGGAATGGGCATATTCTATAACACTGCATGTAAATTCTAGGAATGCCCACAACCTGCCCATGGCAACGCCCCCTTTTCAGATCCGCATCTTAGAATTTACACACATCACTGTATAGAATAGGCTTAGACATTTGTGTGTATAAATTCTATTTAATGTCAATTAGTGTCAATAACTGCTTGTTAAGTTCAGTTATCAGCATTGATTGTCTTGTTAAGCTAATTAAGTTGTGCGTGCCAATGCAGAATATGGCACTATATAGAATCTGGGGAATAACATAAAATTATTCTTAAATATATATGTAATTCAAAAAGCAAGGGGTTGCTTGGTTTCATTGTGAACCCAAACATCCAATAGGGCAGAATTAACCATGGACCACCCCTGCCTCACCCACTGGGTACAGGTAAACTGCTAGTAAGACCTGGGGGGGATTGAGGGGAGTGAAGATGTGAATTGGAAATTGGGGGTCTGCTTGAGAATGTGGATTCATAGGGTAGGGGGTTGACGTCTGTTTCAGGGGCTATGTACCTGCTTCGGTTCCAGTTCCTTTCAAAAACAGCATGCCGAATTGGAAGACCCACTAGGTTTGCATTGCTGTGGCCAGGAATATACTGTATGATGTCCTGATTGCAGCAGTACAAACTGGCATTTATCTCTTTAATACCTCCTGTGATAAGTTTCAAGGGGGTAAATTACCTGGCATAACTGCAGGAGTCACTAACCTGTGATACAGAGTTTACACAGATTAGTGACTCAGACGATACATTTTGTTGCAGTAATTCAAATCACTTTTATAACTACCGCTCTCAGTGTGTTAAAAGCTACAGGATTAATGAAAAATGATGCCTTTCTCCTCTAACCACTGTCTTTTTGTTCTAATATAGTTTTCATATTGTCAGCCTATAAACACTGTATCTGAGTGGGCAGCTCTCCAGCCGATGGCCAGTTCAGCACTTTTTTCTCACTTATAAAGGTTTTTCTTGCTGGCAAAGTCTTTTTGTTGATCTGTTTTGAGTAGATAAACAACTGTCATTTTTTAGCCAGCAGTAAGAGGGAAATTCTATTACAGTGTGCCCACTATCTAGGGAATTCTATATATGGTGCTTAACATTATGCATTATTTCTGTGCCAATATTTTGCTGTAGATGTTGGGGACCCCCCCCCCCCCACCCCCAATGGCTGAGCTGTTCTCCTGCATATATTAAGGGCAATTTATTATGGTTTGAAGATTTAGGACAATTTTAATTCATTAAAATGGGGAGGGGTGGGTGCAGTGGCATAGCAAGGGCGGGGTGGTGGGGGCGGTCCGCTATGAGGGGCATAATCAAATGCGAACGCCTATCTCCATGGGTGTCTATGTCCGAAAACGGGTATGTGAAGAGGCGGGAGAGATCGTATTTTCGAAAAAATGGACGTTTTTCAGTTGGGCATTTTTTTTTTAGTGATAATGGAAACTAAAAACGCCCATCTCAAAAACGTCCTAATCTGAGCCATTTGGTCATGGGAGGGGTCACGATTCGTAGTACACTCGCCCCCCTGACATGCCAGGACACCAACTGGGCACCCTAGAGGTCAGTGCGGTGGACTTCAGACAATGCTCCCACATGCATAGCTCCCTTACCACGGGTGCTGAGCACCCAACCCCCTCCCCCAAAACCCACTACCCACAAATGTACAACACTACCATAGCTCTTAGGGGTGAAGGGGGCACCTACATGTGGGTACAGTGGGTTTTGGAGACCTCCCATTTACCAGCACAAGTGTTACAGGTAGGGGGTGGGATGGAACTGGGTCCACCTGGCTGAAGTGCACTGCGGTACCCACTAAAAGTGCTTCAGAGACCTGCATACACGCAGGACTCTAGGACTTGTTGCTGCTATATAACCTTGGCACACCAGTTGACACCTGAAGACTAATCTCTCCGAAAACATCCTTTATTGGAATAAGCACACTTACTCACAGTTAACTGCAGATCAGAGGTTGTGCCCCACTGGCATTGAGTCTCCCTGGTACTGAGATGAGCAGTAGGTCAGAGCTGGCAGAATGGTGTACAATGCCCTCTTTCAGCCACATTCAAGGTAAGAACTAAGTTCTGTAACGTGGCTAACACGTGAAAGGGATCTAAAACTGGCTTACAAAAATGGCCACTACCTCATGGGAACAAAACAGGGCACACTCTGACCCAGTAAGAAGGGGGAAAAGCACCATGGGAGTAGAGCCTACCAACTACCAACATCGTGAGCATTTGCCACAAGCCAGTGGAATCACGGAGCCCAATACCCTACACCCACCACAATGCATTGCTGATGTGACTCTGCAGTGCGCATAACAGAAAAGGTGTCACACTCACCCGAGAGCCACATCAGAACCAGGGAAAGGCTATCACAGGATAGAACACCTTCTGCTGTCATAGAGGTGGGTACGGCATTTGAGGCTGGCATAGAGGCTGGAAAAAAAGTTATTAAAGTGTTTTTTTTTTGGTGGGAGGGGGTTAGTGACCACTGGGGGAGTCCAGGGAGGTCATCCCCGATTCCCTCCAGTTGTCATCTGGTCAGTTGGTGCACTTTTTTGGGACTTGTTTGTGAAAAAAAGGGTCCAAAAAAAGTGACCCAAAATCGTGGTGAAAATGCCTTTTTTTTTTATTATCAGCTAAAGACGCCCATCTCTCCTCGGCCGATAACCACGCCTCAGTTCCACTTTCACCACGCCTCCGACACGCCTCCATCAACTTTACCCGTTTCTGTGACGGATTGCAGTTGGAAACGCCCAAAATCGGCTTTTGATTATACCGATTTGGGTGCCCACGGGAGAAAGACGCCCATCTCCTGATTTGGGTCACAATATAGGCGTTTTTCTCTTTCGATTATAAGCAGGTAAGGGTGTCAGCAGGTGGGGGGGTGCTCCGCTCCCGCTGCTCCCACCCAAAGGGCCGCTAGTGGTGCAGTCCCCACCTGCCTACCAACTCTGTCGACAGACGACAGCCCTCTTTCTCCTGCCACCACCCTGCCTTTAAAAAAAAATCTCTGCGGCTGCATCGCAGGCAGCGCCTCACGTCTGCCCTGCTTGTAAAAGAAGCAAATGTCCTCGTCATCATTGGGCCTTCCCTCACGGTGTCCTGCCCTCCTCTGAGGTAACTTCCTATTTCCGTGAGGGCGGGACACCGTGAGGGAAGGCCCGACGACGAGGAAGAGATTTGCTTCTTTTACAAGCAGGTCTGCCTGTGACGCCACTTCACAGATTTTTTTTAAAGGCAGGGTAGTGGCAGGAAAAGAAGGCTGTCGTCTGTCGACGGAGCTGGTAGGCAGGTCGGGTTGGGTCGGGGGGGCTCAGATGGGAGAAGGGGGGAGGGAAGGGGTTCTCAGATGGAAGAAGGGGAGGGGGGTTCTCAGATGGGAGAAGGGGGCTGGAACTGGAGTCTGAGAAGGGGCCATGAGGGAAAATGGGGGCCATGCCTGGGGCTGGTGGGAAAATGGGGCATGCCTGGGGCAGGTGGGAGAATGGGTCTTGGGCTGAAAAGGGAGGCCCTAATGCAAGGCATGTGGATGAAGGGGGCTGGAACTAGGGGCTGAAAAGGAGGGTAGGTGGGATAGGGGGGCTAGTACTGGGACTGGGGGTTGAAAAGGGGCAGGGGCTGAAACTGTGGGGACTGGGATGAAAAGAAGACAGGGAGAAGTGGCTGGGGCTGAAGCTCAGGACTGGTAAGAGAAAAGGGCTGGGGTTAAAACTGGGAGCTGAAAAGAGGACAGGGATAAGTGGCTGCGGGCTGAAGCTCAGGACTGGTGGGAAAAATGGGCTGGGGCTGAAACTGTAGACTGGTGCAATAGTGGGGCTGGGGCTAGAACTAGGGGCAGGTGGGATAAGGGGGCTGGAACTGGGAGCTGAAAAAAAGGGGCAGAGAGAAGAAACAGATCCTGGATAGAAGGGAGAGTGAGAGGGAGGGCAGGCCCTGGTGAATAGAAAGAACAGAAATAGAGAGCAGATGTGGATGGAAGGATTAGGGAAAGAGAGGGCAGACATGGGTTGGAAGAAACAGCAGAGAACAGATACTGGTGTGAAAATGATGTTTCTACGCCCACTCTCCAGCAAGCCTCACTAGCCTGTGTTCTCTAAACAAGACTACAACTAGTCTCTGCTCAGCATCCTGAGAAATCCAACCTCAAGCTTCTGGGCCCCTTTTACACTCAGGGTGAGCTGGTTCTCAGTATGTAAATTGTATGCAGATTAGCATGCTACCCTTTCACGCTCAGGGTGAGCTGGTTCTCAGTATGTAAATTGTATGCAGATTAGCATGCTACCCTTTCACGCTCAGGGTGACCTGGTTCTCCAGAGACAAAATTAAACAGGTCTCACCAACAGCATATTCCTCAGACAATTCTTTATTCCAGCCCCTGGGCACACTTCTTCTAGCTTAAATACTTCATACTTTCATATATCTTCACACTGAGCCTCCCCACACAGATACCTGGGCTCAGTACTAACTTCAATACGTTGGGGACTTCTAACCCCATGCTTTGCAGCCTGCTTCTCAGTACTGGTGAATTTTTTTATTTTTTTTTATTTGCTTCATTTGTATCCCACATTTTCCCACCTATTTGCAGGCTCAATGTGGCTTACCACATGTTACAACGACATTCATATTAATGGAATAAGAATTTCATAATATAGATACAGATAAGGTGCATAAGAATATCATGGCAATCATATTAACGGAATGAGAATTTCAGAATTGTTACGGAAAGATACATAAGAATACCATGTAGGAATAGGAGTGTATGATAGGTAAAACATAATATAATGATATCAGGACAAGTTATAATATACAGTGATGAGGATGTGATTAAAATAAACAAGTTAGAAGAGTTCCATAATAGTTGTATCTGGTATAATTTAGGAGTCAGATCGTTAAGGGGGATCATTTTTGTACGCCTTTTTGAACAAATAAGTCTTTAGTAATTTTTGGAAGGTTGTCAAGTCATGTGTTGTTTTTAAGGCGATCCATAGTTGTGTGCAGATGTATGAGAAGCTAGCTGGATGCATGTATAGACCTGTATTTAAGTCCTCTGGGATAATGGAGGCTTAAGAAAGTACGTGATGATCTTTTGCTGTTTCTCTCAGGTAAGTCTATTAGGTCTGGCATGTAAGATGGGGCATCTCCATTAACAATTTTATGAACCAAGGTGCAAATTTTGAATACAATTCTAACCTTCAGTGGGAGCCAATGCAATTTCTCTCTGAGGGGTCTGGCGCTTTCATATTTCCTTTTTCTGAATATCAATCTGGCTGCGGTATTCTGGGCAGTCAGGAGCTTCTTAATAGTATGTGCTTTGCATCCCGCATATAAGGAATTACAATAGTCCAAATGGCTCAATACCAATGATTGTACTAGTTTACGAAATGTCTTCCTTGCAAAGAAAGGTTTTATTCTTCTAAGCCTCCACATTGCATAGAACATTTTCTTTGTAACATTTTTCACATGGCTATCTAGATTGAGATTATGATCAATTGTTACGCCTAGGAGTTTCAGGGTATCCTCAACAGGAAGAGTATGGTTTGGTGTAGTTATTTTGGTATATTTGATTTTATTGTATTGCGATGATAGTATGAGGCACTGCGTCTTTTCTGCATTAAGCTTTAGTTGGAATGTGTCCGCCCATGAGTTCATAATTTGGAAGCTGCAATTAATTTTATCTACAATTTCTGATGTCATTTTTGAATGAAATATATATCGTCACATCATCAGCATACATATATGGGTTTAGGTCTTGGTTGGATAATGCTCTGGCCAGTGGTAGCATCATTAGGTTAAAGAGAATCGGTGAAAGTGGAGATCCCTGAGGTACACCACATTCAGGTCTCCACGGCTATGATATGATCGATTTAGATATTACCCGGTATGTTCTTGCTGTAAGAAAACTATGAAACCAATTCAGTACATTTCCTCCAATACCAAAATATTCTAGAATATTTAATAGCATGCCATGGTTAACCATGTCAAATGCACAGGACATGTCGAATTGTAACAGAAGAACATTATTGCCAGATGCAATAATTTGTTTGAATTTGGTCATAAGTGTTATAAGAACTGTTTCGGTGCTGTGATTAGCACGGAATCCAGATTGGGATGTATGTAATACTGAGAAATTACTCAAGTAGATGGTAAGTTGTTTAGTTACCAGACTTTCCATTAGCTTGACTATCAGAGGGATGGATGCCACTGGACAATAGTTAGTTATATCATTTAGTTTTTTCTTCTGGTCTTTGGGAATTGGTGTGAATAGGATATTACCTTTTTCCTTAGGAAAGGATCCATGTTGAAGCATGTAATTTAGGTAGGAGGTGAGGTCTACTATGAAACGTTGAGGGGCAGATTTTATTAGGTAGCTGGGACATGCATCTAGTTTACAGTGGGATTTGGTGAATTTGTTGATCACTTGGGCAACAATATCTTCTGTAAATAAATAAAAATTTGTCCATATTCGGTCTGCTGGATATTCATTGATTGTTGGGTCTAAGCAGTCGATGAATTTTACGTAGCTGGAGGAGTTAGTTGGTAAAGTGGATCTTAGTTTAATGATTTTCTCATTAAAGTAGGTGGCTAGATCATCTGCTGATGGGGTATCCAAATTAGTTAAGGTGACTGGTGTGGTGTCTAGAAGATTATGTACAAATTGGAATAATTCATGTAGGTCTTTATAGTTTTGCCCTATTTTGGAATTGTAGTATGTCCTTTTAGATTGTCTGATGGCATATTTATATTTTCTTAACATTAGTTTCCATGCAGTGAATGTTTGTTCATCTTTCTTTTTTATTCCATGCACGTTCAAGACTCCTTGTATGAGTTTTTAGTTTTTTCAGGTCATTGTTAAACCAAGGGAGTGAATTTTGGAGGGGGGTGTTAAAAAATGACCAGCCCCAGGTGTCAACTACTCTAGCTACACAACTGGGTGAGTGGATGGCAGCTATTCAATTTCAATTTTTTGATCCAAAGAAGGTCCTAAACAAGAAGCAAATATCATTACATAGTCCTATATGCACACTGTAGGGGCAGGCTGGGCAGGGTCTCTCAGGTAAACGATATGTCAAATGATGTTTTCTTTTTCTTGAGGTTTTTCTTTTTTTCTTACTTTTTGGATCTATTAGCTTTTTTTGTGGGTGAAGGTTAAATTTATTTTACTGTAATGATAATTTTTATTTTCCTTGCTTTATAATTTTTTTGTTTCTTGTTTATCTCATGTGTTGAGATACATTATTGTAAATGTTAATAAATATTTTACAAAAATACCAGACAAGACTACATAGCTTGATTCTGGCACCAAAAGATAAACAAATCCCCACACATCCATAGGCAATGTGTGGGGATTTGTTAGGAACTGGGCAACATTCTGGGGAAGGGGGAGCCTATTACAAAAGGATGGGCTCCACCTTAACCAGGGTGGGACCAGGCTGTTGGCATCGGCATTTAAAAAGGAGATAGAGCAGCTTTTAAACTAGAAATGGGGGGGAAGGCCGACAGTCGCTCAAAAGCGCATGGTTCGGGATAAGGTATCCTTCAAAGATATCACCAAAACAGGGAAGATAGGGTATCCTGATAGTGAGGTTGCAAAAGAGACCGCAGTAGATCAGCCAGCTCATTTTCGAAAGAGATCGCCGGCCATCTTCTGACAGAAATCGGAAGATGGCCAGCGATCTCCTGAAACCGGCCAAATCAGTATAATCGAAAGCTGATTTTGGCCGGCTTCAACTGTTTTCCGTTGTGAAGCAGGCAAAATTTCAAGGGGGCGTGTCAGTAGGGTAGTGAAAGCGGGACGGGGGCGTGCTCATGAGATGGCCAGCTTCGCCTGATAATGGAAAAAAGAAAGCCAGCCTTAACGAGCATTTCGCCGGTTTTACTTGGTCCCTTTTTTTAAACAACCAAGCTTCAAAAAGGAGCCCCAACTGACCAAATGACCACTGGAGGGAATCAGGGATGACCTTTCCTTATTCCCCCAGTGGTCACGAATCCCCTCCCACCCAAAAAAAACCCGAAGTGTTCATCAGGGACTTCCTAAATCAAAACTATTTTTGCTTGGCTTTTTCAGTAGTACCAGTGGGATTTGAACCAGCCACCTCCCACTTGGCCACAGCTCCACTTACTTGTATGTCCCTCCCTTTTGATTATGTTCCTTCAGGTCTCTCTCAGCCAATCACAGACAGGGGTCTCTTTCAGCCAATCACAGTGCATTTAGCTGTCTGTGAGTGGCTGAGAGAGACCCCTGTCTGTGATTGGCTGACAGAGGTCTGAAGGGGCATAATCAAAAGAGAGGGATACCCAAACAAGAGGAGCTGTGGCCAAGTGGTTAGAGCACTGGTCTTGTAATCCAGAGATGGCTGTTCAAAAAAAAAAGTATACATGCAGTCCTTTCACTCGGAAAAAAAAAAAAAAAAGAAAGTCCCTGACAAGCACTTGGACTTTTCCCCACTTTTTTAAGTTTTATGAAGTCGTTATTGAACATTTATCAAAACAGTATCACAAAATACAGCACTCCAGAACAAGTAAGTCATAGCATAACTGATCAGCAAGATCTAAACATCCAGAAGTACTGTATCCCAACAGTGTGGGTGTCCTCCACTGCATGGGTCCCGTGCAGCCCCAATGAGAGGTGTAGATCTCCCGTTTTTTCCATGGAGCATGGGGCCGGAAAACGGCTGTGAATCTCCTAATTAGCTCATTATAATAACCTGTAGATAATTAGCTGCTACCATGACAGGGTGCCCGGTTGGTGTCCTGGCATGTGAGGGGGACCAGTGCACTACAAATGATGTCTCCTCCCACAACCAAAGGGCTTACATTTCGCCGGGTTTCATATGGCCGGGCCCAGTTTCCATTATGGCCGAAAACTGAAGCCGACCATCTGTAAACCTGTGATCTCAACATTTGACCTAAATATTGAGATTTAGCCAGCCCCAACCGTATTATTGAAAGAAAAGATGGCCGGCCATCTTTTTCGATAATACAGTTGGCTCCACCCCTTTGCGGTGCCGGCCCCGAAGATGGCCGGCCTTATAGATGGCCAGCGCCGTTCGATTATGCCCCTCCAGGTGTCCTTAAATAAAAATAAAAATCAGACAAAAGATTGCAAATTAATGCTGTCAAGTACTAAGCATGATGTAAATAGGAACAACAAACATAGTTTGAAATGTCTATATGCAAATGCCAGGAGCCTAAGAAATAAGATGGGAGAGTTAGAATATATTGCACTAAATGAAAAATTAGATATAAAAGGCATCTCTGAGACCTGGTGGAAGGAGGATAACCAGTGGGACACTGTCAAACCGGGGTACAAATTATATTGTAGTGATAGGGAGAATCGAATTGGTGGAGGGGTAGCATTGTATATTGAGGAGAGCCTTGAATCAAATAGATTGAAAATTCTGCAGGAATCAAAACACTTCTTGGAATTAATGTGGACTGAAATTCCATGTGTAAAGGGGAAAAGGATAGTGAAAGGAGTGCACTACAATCCACCTGGCCAGGATGAACAGACAGATACAGAAATGTTAAAGGAAATTAGGGACACAAACAAACTGGGCAACACAATAATAATGGGTGATTTCAATTACCCCAATATTGACTGGGTGAATGTAACATCGGGGCACGATAGGGAGGTAAAATTCCTTGATGAAATCAAGGACAGCTTTATGGAGTAGCTGGTACAGGAGCCGACGAGAGAAGGAAAGATTCTAGACCTAGTCCTTAGTGGAGTATATGATCTGGTGCGGGAGGTAATGGTGCTGGGGCCGCTTGATAACAGTGATCATAATATGATCAGATTTGATATTAGCTTTGAAGTAAGTATACATAGGAAATCAAATATGTTAGCATTTAACTTTCAAAAAAGGAGACTATGATAAAATGAGAAAAACAGTGAAAAAAAAACTTAGAGGAGCAACTGCGAGGGTCAAAACTTTACACCAGCCATGGATGCTGTTCATAAACACCATCCTGGAAGCCCAGGCCAAATATATTCCGCGTATTAAAAAAGGAGGACAGAAGACCAAACGACAGCTGGCATGGTTAAAAAGTAAGGTGAAGGAAGCTATTAGAGCTAATAGAAAATCCTTCAGAAAATGGAAGAACGAACCGACTGAAAATAATAAGAAACAGCATAAGGAATGTCAAGTCAAATGCACAGCGCTGATAAGGAAGGCTAAGAAGGACTTCGAAAAATAGATTGCTTTGGAGGTACATTAAAAGCAGGAAGCTGACAAAAGAATCGGTTGGACCTCTAGATGACCGAGGAGTAAAATGGGCGATCGAGGATGACAAAGCCGTAGCGGAGAGATTAAATGAATTATTTGCTTCGGTCTTCACCGAGGAAGATTTGGGTGGGATACCGGTGCCAGAAATGGTATTCAAAGCTGACGAGTCAGAGAAACTTAATGAATTTTCTGTAAACCTGGAGGATGTAATGAGGCAGTTCTACAAATTGAAGAGTAGCAAATCTCCTGGACCATATGGTATTCATCCCAGATAGAACTGAAAAATGAGCTTTTGGAGCAATTGTTAGTAATATATAATTTATCCTTAAAATCGAGCATGGTACCGGAAGAATGGAGGGTGGCCAATGTAATGCCGATTTTTAAAAAGGTTCCAGAGGAGATCCGGGAAATTATAGACCGGTGAGTCTGATGTCGGTGCCGGGCAAAATGGTAGAGACTACTATTAAGGACAAAATTACAGAGCATATTCAAAAGCATGGATTAATGAGACAAAGCCAACATGGATTTAGTGAAGGGAAATCTTGCCTCACCAATCTACTACATTTCTTTGAAGGGGTGAACAAACATGTGGATAAAGGTGAGAAGGTTGATATTGTGTATCTGGATTTTCAGAAGGCGTTTGACAAAGTACCTCATGAAAGACTCCAGAGGAAATTGGAGAGTCATGGGATAGGAGGTAGTGTTCTATTGTGGATTAAAAACTGGTTACATGATAGAAAACAGAGAGTAGGGTTAAATGGTCAGTATTCTCAATGGAGAAGGGTAGTTAGTGGGGTTCCCCTTTTTAACATATTTATAAATGACCTAGAGATGGGAGTAACTAGTGAGGTAATTAAATTTGTTGATGACACAAACCTGCTTATTTTCGAAGGAGATGGCCGGCCATCCTCCGACACAAATCGGGAGATGGCCGGCCATCTCCTAAACCCAGCCAAATCTGTATAATCGAAAGCCGATTTTGGCCGGCTCCAACTGCTTTCCATCGCAGGGCCAGCCAAAGTTATAGGGGGTGTTTCGGAAGGGTACCCTGACCCTGACCCTGAGAGAAGGACGCCCATCTCCCGATTTGTGTCGGAAGATGGGCGCCCTTCTCTTTCGAAAATAAGCCTGATAGTATATACAGGTACTTATTTGTATCTGGGCAATGGACAGTTAAGTGACTTGCCCATAGTCACAAGTAACTTCAGTGTGGAATCAAATCCAGTTCCCCAGGATCAAAGTCCACTGCACTACTCCTCCACATTAGTTGTCCTTTACTAAGCTGTGGTAAAAATTGGTTTTACCACGCCCTTGCAGGGCAGGGGGTGGGGGGTGGGGGGGGGTCCTGTGTACTAAGTTCATTTATACAACAGAATAAAATGGTCATTTTTCAAGTTTTATATTAATGGTCATGTGCTAATGTTGCCATTTAGCACACTGCCATTAAAAAAAATTAATATGTGTGTACTTACCAACATATCTTTTGCAGATGGTAAGAGCTCACATGCTAATTCTGCTTAATCAGTTAGCTCGCAGTAATGTAGCTATGCTGAGTATAGCAGGAATGCCCACTCACTGTCTCCTAGACATGCCCCCTCCAACAAAAATTTTAAAATATATTTTAGCACAAGTTTAGCATGCACCAATTTGGAACTTACTGCAGGTCATCTGAGTTCATACCATAATTAGCCATTTTAAGCTGCAGTAAGCGGATACTAGCACTTATCTCAGCATAGTAAAAGGGCCTCTTAAATCTGTCTGAAATCTTGCTCACTTCAGTTAGTCATTGAGGGGCCCTTTTACTAAGACTAAGGCACCTATGTGTGTACAAAGAGTGTCAAATTAGAACTACCACCCGGCTACCGTAAGTCCCGGGTGGTAACTCTAATTTTGACATGCGTCCAGAATGCACAGCAGAAAATAATTTCTATTTTCTACCACGTGGTGCTACCTGGATGATAATTGGCAGTGTATGCATGCTGACGATTACTGCCCGGTTAATGCGTGAGACCTTACTGATAAGTCAATGGGTGGCGGTAAGGTCTCAGGCCCAAAATAGATGCGTGCTAATTTTTATTTTGCAGCGCGTCCATTTTCTGCAAAAAAGGCCTTTTTTGCAGGCATGCTGAAAATGGACCTGTGAGCGTTCAATACACATGCACAGGCCATTTTTTGGCGCACCTTAGTAAAATGGCCCCTGACTCTTTTACACCTATTGCTCCTGTACAATAATAAGATGTAGCCTTCAGAATATCTGAAAAATATAAAAAGCAGAATTTCACTTTTACTTAACATTTTATTTTAGCTGCTCTCTAGAAAGATTTATTATCTTCTTGATTTATTTCAAAATGCCATAGCCTTTCGCCAAGTCATAGAAATGGTGACAGCAATTCTTTGTCTCTCTCTCTCTTTTTTTTTTTTCGATAACTACCCTGGAGATTATACTTCTTCTCTCATATCTAAACTAGAATAATGACAGTGAAAAGTTGAGGAAATCTGAAAAAAATTGGACAGGCATCAGAATCTTTTAAAGTATACAAGGTCTCATTACCATTGTCAGAAAATATAGGTTCCATATACAGACCTGGTAATCTTTTAAAAATTAAAATTATATTTCCTACTATAAGGCAACTCCTCAGACACCTCACTAAGGGGCCCTTTTGTTAAGTTGCATTAGATACTAACACACTCAAAAAGATTAGTCTTCAGGTGTCAACTGGTGTGCCAAGGTTATACAGCAGCAACAAGTCCTAGAGGCCTGCGTGTATGCAGGTCCCTGGAGCACTTTTAGTGGGTATCACAGTGCACTTCAGGCAGGCGGACCCAGGCCCATCCCCCCTACCTGTAACACTTGTGCTGGTAAATGGGAGGCCTCCAAAACCCACTGTACCCACATGTAGGTGCCCCATTCACCCCTAAGAGCTATGGTAGTGTTGTACATTTGTGGGTAGTGGGTTTTGGGGGAGAGAGGTTGGGGACTCACCACCCATGGTAAGGGAGCTATGCATGTGGGAGCGTTTTCTGAAGTCCACCGCACTGACCTCTAGGGTGTCCAGTTGGTGTCCTGGCATGTCAGCGGGGCGAGTGTACTATGAATCCTGGCCCCTTCCAGGACCAAATGGCTTGGATTAGGATGTTTCTGAGCTGGGTGTTTTTATTTTCCATTATCGCTAAACAAAACAAATGCCCAGCTCACAAATGACTAAATCCATGGCATTGTGGTCCGTACAAACCGTATTTTCGAAACGAAAGATGGATGCCCATTTTTTTTGAAAATACAGTCTGTCCCACCCCTTCACGTACCCGTTCTCGGACATAGACGCCCATGGAGATGGGCGTTCGCGTTCGATTATGCCCCTCCAAATGTCATATATATTACTCGGGATATCATACAATCAGTTAGTGTTTTTATTTATTTTTTATTATTTTTTATTTTTTTATTTTATTTTATTGATATTTATTTTAACATTACAAGATTAACTTGCACACTGCAATACAGAGATAATCAAAATATAAGAAAATATCCATCATAAATTTCTTAGACCACTAATAAAAGAAAAAGAAAAAGGAAGGGTAGAGTATTACAGATGAGGAGATCATTAATTATAAAGAAAATATAGAAAGAAAAATGTCTAGCCTGAATATTCCATCTTATTCACATTCTTAATCAGTTATCGTTCAAACTTAGAGTCTATTTGGTTATTCATTTCGTTTCCAAGAAAGTTCGGAGTTGTTCAGGTTCAAAAAATACATATTTGTTACCCAAGTATCTTATAAGGCATATACACGGGTAAGCCAGTAGAAATGTTGCTCCGAGTGCCTTAGTCTCTTCTCTGAAAGCTATAAATGTTTTCTTCTATCTTGTGTTATCTTTGTAACGTCTGGATATATCCATATTCTAGAACCGCAGAAAATCTTTGTTGAGTTCTTAAAATACAGCTTTAATACTGCATTTAAGTCTTGCTCAAATACAAATGATGCAATTAAAGTTCGTTGTATTTTAACTTCTGATATTGATTGTTCAAGTAAAGCAGTAATATCAAGAACTCCTAAATCAGGGACATTTTCTGAAGGCAAACATTCTAGAGTCTCGAATCATGCTCCGGGTTGCGGTATTTGAGGGAGGTAATAGACTTTATTTAATGGAGGAATAGCCTTGGAAGGGAATCGAAGAATCTCTGTTAAGTATTTTTTAAAGAAATCTGACGCATTCATTCCTTCCAACATCGGCAAATTCAACAGTCTCAAATTTAACCGTTGATTAAAATTTTCTATTTGTTCTATTTTACGTGATGTCAAAAGTTTATCTTTAACCAAAAGTTCAGTAGTAGTTCTTATATTTGAAACCTCTGATTGCAATTAGGAAATTTGGTTAATTGATTCTTGCTTTACATTGTCAATAGATAAAGTTAAAGCTTCAACTTTACTTACAAGAAGAGATGTGTCTTGGGCAGCTTTTGTAACTATTGTAGATAATTCTTGTATCGCTCCCCAAATAGTTTCTAAAGTTGGCACCAAGGGAGTTTTGTGCTCCAGGGTCACTTCATCTGCAGCCTGGGGTAGAGTAGTGCCGTTCAAGGCTTCAATGATATCGACTTCCGATTCGACTAGGCCTTCCTCTAAATCCCTCAGGTTCCCCGCAGGACATGGTGGTGGATTAGGATCCGGAGGAGATAGCGATGTTTCAATCCCCAGTAGTGCCAATGCTCCTCCGTCGGCTCTAACAGCAGGGCTCAACAAACCGGCTTCTGATGAAAGACTTGTTGTGTATCGATGGAGAGTTTGTTGGATCGGGGACGAGGTTCTGGTCAGCAGCATTTGACCTTTTACCATCCCTTTTCTCTTAGTATGCGGCATTAAGTTAAAAAAAAAAAGAATATTTTAGTCGAAAAACAGAGCTCCACAAACTTCCTCCAAACGAGTCACAGCAGTCAGGCCGCCATCCTGACTCCTCCCTTCCCAGTTAGTGTTTTTAAACCGATTTGTTTGCCATTTAAAGTGAGTCTGGTGCCAGAAAAAGAAATTTCACATACACTGTAATGTGTGAAGGGAAAATGACCAACAGGTCCTCCCCTTGCTAACTGTGAATAGTGGTTAGAGCACTAGTCTTAATGTCTACAGGTGACCAGATCAAATCCCACTGCTGCTCCTTGTGATCTTGGCAAGTTACCTAACCCTCCATTGCTTCAGGTACAACATTAGATTGTGATCCCTCCAGGGATAGAGAAATACCCAGTGTACCTGAATGTAACTCACCTTGAGCTACTACTGAAAAAGGTGTGAGCTAAATATAAATAAATAAATAAAATTTGAAAGATAGGAGGAACCAACATATCCTTAGGATTCTTCCCCCATTTAAAGGCAACAGAGATAGTGATGTAAAATCTTGATGTAAGCCCAAACTATGTCAATGCTTCAAAATAGCTGACCTTGCCATGTTCACACCAGAGAGGAGTGGGGTAACATCAGTGGTGTGCTGGAGCTGGCTCGCACCGGCTCACAAGAGCCGGTTGTTACATTTTGTACCGACTTGCAAGCCGGTTGTTTCCTATTGTGAGCCGGCTTTCCTCCCTCCCACCCGCCCGCCTGATCCGGTCCCTCACTGTCACCGACCTGACTCTTCAAATTCTTCAGCGGGGCAGGCAGTCTTGCCTGCCCGCTATCAGCGCTGACTCTCCCCTGCCGGTTCGCGCTTTAAAAATGGCCGCCGAGACTTCCAGAGGTGGCCTCGTGAGACTTCTACTGAAGTCTCGGCGGCCATTTTGAAGCGTGAACCGGCAGGGAAGAGTCAGCGCTGGTAGCGGGCAGGCAAGACTGACTGCCCCGCCGAAGAATTAGAAGAGCCAGGTCGGTGAGGGACAGATCCGGAGGGAGGGAGGAGAAGTCGCTGGTGCACAACTCGGAAGGGGTGGCAGGGGAAAGAAGGGAGTCCCTGGGCATGGGTGGATGGAGGGGAGAGAACCAAGGGTCGCGCTGGGTATGGGTGCATGCAGGGCAGGAAAGAGGAGGGTCACTGCTGGACATGGGTGGATGGAGGGCAAGGGAGAGGAGGGTCACTGCTGGACATGGGTGGATGGAGGGCAGGGGACAGGAGGGGAGAGAGAAGAAATGCTGGACATGGATGGAGGGGAGGGAAGAGTGAGGAAGGAGATGAGATGAGGGAAAAGGAAGAGAGGAGAAAAACTGCACATGGATGAAGAAAATAGGCAGAAGCTGAGGACCAGAAATGAAGAAGAAAGGAGGAAAGGAAAGAAATAAATGGAAAGGAAGCCCTGGAAATGGAGTTAAGAGGACAGATAGCAGCAGAATCGGATACTGGGCCAGCATGATCAGAAAAACAGTCGCCAGACAACAAAGGTAGAAAAAAATCATTTTATTTTCATTATAGTGTTTGGAATATGTTCACTTTGAGAATCAGGTGCTCAACATTAAAAGTTTATATTTATTTACTTATTTATGGCATTTTATCACGCATTAAACATGAATTAGATTGGAACCTGGGATCATTTAATTTTTTTTCCTGGAGTAATACATTGCCACCCCCCCCCCCCTCCTCAGGCTCTCTCCCTGGCTATAGCCAGCTCTGCAAATTGAGGGGGGCGCAGAGGGGGACAGGGGGGCGCAGAGGGGGACGGGGGAGGGGCACAGACGGGGACCGGGGAGTGAGCCTGTTGTTAAACATTTACCAGCACACCACTGGGTAACATGCATGCAATGTGTTCAGAGGGTTTCATCAAAGACGGTAGTACTAAATGTGTGCATTCAGCTCACTAGGCTCTTTTATGAGCTCTTCTTAATACAGAGCCTGGATAGCCTCACTCAATAAATCTGTGAAATAAATGCTGAGCTTGACGTTTAAATTCAGTAGAAGATGAACAGATAAGCTTCAATTTCAAGAATTTCCCCATTGGAATACTTTCCAATAATTTGCATGGATGTCCACTCTGAAAGTACAGAAGTGTATTTCTGTCAGTGGGTTTGTGAAAAATAGAGTAGGCAAAACTACATTCAGACATGATAATTTGTAAATCCAAAAAGGTAATTTGATGTGCCTCAAAACTATAGGAGAACTGTAAATTCTATTTCAAAGCAGTGTGCATGAAATCTCTTTTTCTGGCACTGTACTCACTTTAAATGGCAAAAACAAAATCTGTTTAAAAACACTAACTGATTGTATGACATCCCGAGTAGTTTAAAACATACAGTGTCCTTGCTACTAGTTTATGTTGGCAAAATATTAAGAACTTTGAACAAAAGGTTCCTGGATCTTAAAACCTGACTTTAGCAACAAGATCTAGCGGCTCCATTCGTGGAATACTGTGTGGTTGCAGGCCATCTTTTTGGACAGCTGAGGTCAGTAATACTGGAACAAGTTTTTCCCCTCCCCATGGGAGGTGGTTTAAATGCTATTTTGTTACTCAGAGTGCCACTGGATAAATTTACTATCTCTTTTCTATCTGTTTGACCACCTTAAGATTATCAGATATCATCACACCAAAGTCCTACTCCTCTTTCATGTTCAGAAGTTCTTCATCCAGATTTTGGTATTAACCACAAGGATGCAAACCTTACCAGACACCAAACTTTGCGGCGTACCAATGGTAACATCCTTTTCCTCAGAGTGAGCTCCATTTACCACACTCTTTCACCTTCCACTCAACCAGTTCCTAACCCAGTCAGTCACTTTAGGGCCCATACTGTGAGCCCTCAGTTTATTTATTAGTCATCTATGTGGAACTGTGTCAAAGGCTTCGCTAAAATCTAAGTATATCACATCTAACGCTTTCTTTCTATCCAATTCTTTGGTCACCCGTTCAAAGAAATTAATCAGATTTGTCTGACAAGATATGCCTCTAGTAAAACCATGCTGCTTTGGGTCCTGCAATCCATTGAGTTCTAGCTTTTTTATTATTCTCTGATTTAAAGTGTTTCCATTACTTTACTTACTACCAGACGTCAGACTTACTGGCCTGTAGTTCCCAACCTCATCCTTACTTCTGCGTTTGTGGAGAGAGACTTCATCTGTCCTTTTCCAGTCCACTGGGACTACTCCTGACTCTAAAAAAACATTGAAATGTTCAGCCAGTGAAGTTGCCAGAACTTCCCTAAGTTCCTTCAATACCTTTAGATGTTTGCATCTGGCCCCATTACTTTGTCTACCTTTAGTTTAGCTAGCTCCTCACAAACACAGTCCTCTGAAAATCATTCAGGGACTACCACAACTTCATTCCTATTTGTGTTTGGCTTCTGCGGTCCTGCTCCTGGCCCTTCAGCTGTGAACACAGAACATAAATATTGTTTTAATCTATTTTGCATTATCTTTATCACCTTTTACATATTCATCCCCTTTATCTTTGAGTCCCATAATGCCACTTTTGCAGTTTCTCCTATCACTAACATAAGAAATGTCTTGTCATCCCCCCCCCCCCCCCCATTTTACTACAGGTTTATTTTTTCTTTCATTTGCATTTTTGCTTTTCTGAGTACTCTACCAGCTTCTATTAGCTTTGACAGATATTTCTGCATCCATGTTGTTGACCTGGTGTTCCATGTCTGCACCAAAATCTCATACCTGCATATGCATACATTAGAAAAGTCATACTGGGTCAAACCAATGGCCCATTTAGCCCAGGGCACAAGTACCTATTATAATCCCAAAGAGCAGCAAGATTCCATGCTATCAATCCCAGTGGCTTTCTCCATGTCTATATTAATAGCAGAATATTGACTTTTCCTCCAGGAACTTATCCAAACCCTTTAAATTCCAGATACTTTAATTGCATTTTCTTCCATTAATGTCTCTGTTTATTCTAAAGAAAATTTCTGTTTTTTTAATTTTTGTGGACTTTCTCAAATGACAGCATGGTTGCAGCTAGCAGACTCACAAGTTTTAGAGACATGTTCCCTTTGGTCTGTCTTCTGCTCACATTCTGCTTCCTACAGGAAAACAATCTTTACTGCTACACAACACAAAGCAATGACAACTCTATTTATGATATGGTATAATATGACAATACTTAACTACAACGAAAATGAAATGGATAAGGAGTCCAAATGAGCTACAAATCTCAAACAAAAACACTGACCCCTTGTAATAACTAAACTTGTGTGACCAACCAACATCAATAATAGATGTTTAAATATCAGAAGGAAAAAGCCTCAAAGAGCTCCAGATTCCAAGATCTATAGAGTTGAATTGATCACAAATGATTCCCTTGCTTTGGGCTATGCTGTATTGATACATTCATACTAGAATGTTTTGCTGTTCTATGCATAGGTGCTGAAATTGATCTGAATTCATCCACTTATTAAGTAAGTACACTACAGTTACCTTATACAAAATAATTTGCTATTATGCAATATGGATGAAATGTTCACATATATCCAGTGTACCTGAATGCAACTAACCTTGAGCTACTACTGAAAAGGTGTGAGCAAAATCCAAATAAATAAATAATCTCTACTTCAGGAAGCAGGTGAAAGCTTGGCTCTTCAACCAGGCCTTTAACAGAAGAAGTAAATGACACCAGCTACACATACCATAGCAGGACATGTTTATCCACTTGAAACTAGTTTCTTATTTTCTTACTCCTGTTACTCCACATTATCTATCTATATGTTCCATCTTTGTTTATACCCTATGCTATCTATTAAATTTTTTTTACTGTGTATTGTGTTGACAATGTACTGTAGCATACTATGCTGTACTTTGTATTGTTGTTTGGCTATTTTTACTACTGTAATTGTCTATTGCTTACATTTGACTTATTCTTGCTGCACACTGCCTTGAGTGAATTCCTTCAAAAAGGCAGTAAATAAATCCTAATGAATAAATAAATATCATTTCATATCGGGGTCACTGGATGCTTGGCATACATTCATTATGCCAATGATGTTGTGTATCTAAAGTCTCACATCACTTCTTTTTGTTTTCATTTGGACTTCCACTAATTTTTCTTGTTATAGCCATTTGCATTCCCAGCAGATCCTAGGAAATCCATCCAAAATGTCACAGTATTACAACACATTAGAGAAAACAGACACTTCTGTTAAAATTAGTGGCAGGGATATTAATAATAACGTTGGCAATGTAAGTTACCTGCACCTTCCATCACGACTCAGTGCTCAATTGTGTCTAAACATTTTCTTCCAGTGGTTTTAATAGCAAGCTTTGCCAATTATTGTTTTCATTAAAAACAAACCTGCAGAATAAATATTTTGTCAGGCAATTAGATATTCCCATGAAGCAAGATTATATCTTACCACAGTGAATACTATTTTTAATTGATCAATCATGCTACTCTAGAAATAACTGATGGTTTAGGATTTGCTGTGCCTCTGAGGAAATTAAATGCAAATCTGTGTCAGTCATCTGTTAACAAAAGCTATTTTCAGTAATCTTCAGGAATACAAAATCTTACACCCCACAGCCATTTCGATACACTATTATTTTGTTTCCTGTAGATGAATCTCTCCCTTCGTGTGTACAAAATGTGATTATTGCTGAATTTTGGAAAAACATAAGCATTATTCTATATTACTGATGACCTCTCAGGCAAACACAATGGCTTTCTCTGAGCTCAATTGTATATTAAAGTATTACATAAAGTGCCAGTGATAACATATTTTATATTGATTGCACAACTGTGGTGCCTTTTCCTTTCATGACTCATGATTACAGTCAGGTGATGGCAGATCTTCTTTCATTTTAGGTCACAGTGAGTTCCCTTTGTTTTGCCCTATTTTTATTTCATTCAATATTCAAAGAATAGTTGATTTACTGCTTTGATAGTGTTTTTTGTCAAATATCTGTGTTGCACAACAGTGTGTCCTACATAAACATTGTAATTATAATGAAAACAGAAGTGTGCAAAACTATTAACACAGACTGACACTTAGAATATACCAGGGATGTGCATAGAAAATCAGAAATGTCATGTTTTTCTGTGTCATCAATAGTGCACGCTAGTGCTCAAATAATATGCCCCATTTCTCAATAATAGTGGGTCCCTTTTACTAAGCTGTGGCAAAAAGGGGGCCTGCGCTAGTGTCCCACTGAGTCTCCCCTTTACTGCAGTGGGTAAAAGGTAGGTCTTTTTTTCAGGAAATGGCTGTGCACGTTCAGGGCAGGACTACCACTGGTGGCTACATTGGGCAAGTGATAGTCCCAGAAGAGCGAGCGGTAAGCCCACATTGGGCTTACTGCCACTCTGTAAAAGGGCTCCTAGGCGCACTAAGCCTTTAGTGCATGCTAAAAATTATCATGTGCTAATGCTAGAGACACTGTTATATTCCTATGGGTGTCTCTAGTGTTAGCGTATGCTAATGTTTAGTGCATATTAAAAAGTTAGTGTGCCTACAGCGCAGCTTAGTAAACAGGACCCCAAGTTGCCCATAGGAACATAAGGGTGACTCTAGTATTTAGAGCATGCTAAAACCACTAGTGTGGCTTAATAACCAGGGCCCCTAGTGTCTATCAATTCTTGTAATTTTTCTGTGTGTGTGTGTGTGCCTACTTGTGAAGATAACAGTGAACATGGTCATTCCCTTTCTGTTCTGAGGATGAGGGATTAGTGTATGGTGTCATAAACAAGGGGTCTTTTTGAGTACCCACTATGTCCTGTGAAGATCAAGTGCACTTATTTGTCACACAAGCTTACATGTGGATAAATTAATTGATATGCTTAATACATGATAGTCACCTAGCAGACAGCCATCTGCTTAGACCCTGTTGTGCAAACTTCTGTGGATAGAAGAGTCCCCCATACTAAAATATTCATGTGCTGACTGTGGGAATTTGACTATCACATTGGTGAGATAAGCTGTGCAGTGATGGAGTGAAACATTTTTCTATTATTAAAAGAAGCTTTCCTTTTCTGCTTATGCATGAAGAGCTGTATCTGCATTAGAAAGCCCTACTATAGTGTGTGTGTGTGTGTGTGAGGGGGGGGGGGTGTAGGGGGAAAACAACGTGTTTTGTGCCATCAAAGTGATGTTTGGGCTCCACAAAACATACCAGCTATGAAATTCTTTTGGAATTTTTTGTCTCCAATTTTAAATAAACATCACAGGTACATATAAAGGGCTTTCCATTGTTTACAAAGTCTTAAGCTTGGTGCGTTACCCACAGTGATTAATTTTCAAAGGCATTTACATGGAGGGTAATTATATAAAGACATTTTCAAGTGTATGTGATAGTATACATGTGTAAAATGCTTTATAATTTTCCCTCACACATAAAAGTACATTAAAAATATGCATACTTTTAAATGAATTGATCAGAAAGTGATTGGAGTCACAATTTGCATGCTTATTTTTAAAAATATGCGCATTCACAGGCACTTCTGTCTGATCATTTACACCTGATTCCAAGCAGGCATTGATCCCCAGGGTTCAATTTAGCTGTGATTTCTGCAGTTTTGCTAGGAGAGTTTAGACACTTAGGTGCCTTTCTTCTGCTCTCAACTATGGGTCATACACAGATTGTACTCTTTTTTGGGTGCATTTGGGGAATGTGACCCTCAGCATAAATTATGGAAAAATATGAAACAGCAACACTTTGGTATAAGATAGTGTACTGTCTGGATAGTAACTGCATTCTGTTTATCTATAGACCCAAATTCTAAAGCCCAAATATACTAAAAACACTGACACCATAACCAAAGATATAAAAATAGAAAATAATTAATTTACATAGCAGCAGAAACAGTGAAAGGGATGCAAGAATAATGACAAAGCTGATCTTATCTTTATTTAGCTTAAAGCAAACACACATGAAAGCCTTAGATAGGCTTCTAGTCTAGCCGGTTATTCTAGCCCAACAGCAACAACACAGCAGCTATACAAACTGGACAGGGATGGCACATGATGTCCAGCAGGTGGCAGAGTGTTCCTCAAGCAGATCATTCAAGCAGGCAGAGTAGGAAAAGCACTTCCAATCTGATGGAGAGCAAAGCAGCCTTTTCCTTGGATAAGAACCTTCATTTTATACAGAGTTTACAGACTGCAGTTGGGTTAGTGACATGCATTCTGGCCTTGCTATTGATGCACCACCTCCAATGTTTAGCATAACAACTTCATCTATTTCAGACGTTGTGACTTGAAGACCCACGATACTGTCCAACTGGTGCTGTGGTGCAGGGTCACCTTAACTATTAGCCATGGTTCCATAAACAATATGCAGGTTTTGTCCCAGCCACTGTGTCAGTCCAGCTGACAAGGAAAATCCTGATCTCCTTCTCTTTTCTGACCTAAGGCATGTAGTCTACCTGGAAGGCTTTGTTCCAACATGTATCAGGATGTTTGAATGAGCCTGTCTCTGAGTTGTGGTGCCATATATTATAGATATATATAGCTATGTTGTATATAGCAGATGGTGCTATATATAGGGATCCTTTTACTAAGTCACAGTAAAAAGTGGCCTGCAGTCGTGCGAGCATGGCTTTTGGGTGTGTGCTTGGCATTTTTTACTGTCTCTAGGTAAAAGGGCCTTTTTAAGGGGCCGGATAATGGACGTGCGCCAAAATTGAAACCAGCGTGAGTCCATTTTCGGCCTCAGACCTTACCACCACCCATTGACCTAGTGGTAAGGTCTCACGCACTACCCATGTGGTAAGCATGCAACTCCTGTTTACCACCAGGTAGGCACCCTGCAGTAGAAAATAGAAAATATTTTCTACTGTGTGTTTTTGGTGCGTGCCAAGTTCGGAATTACCTGCTGGGACACGCGATAGCAGGGTGGTAATGATGATTTGGTTCACGATGGACACGCATAGGCCCTTACGTGCCTTTGTAAAAGGGCCCCCAGTGCTTTAAGTAGGGGTCTTTTGCTCCCACATAATCTAGGTGCCCTTTTATAAAATTACCCTCATTGTAAAAATAGTGTTGAACTTACGCCAATCTGCAGTTCCAAAATGACTCATATAAACTGTTGTTCAAACTCTACTTTCTGTAGAAAACCTACCCAAACCAAATGCAGATGCTTTGCACACATCGCAAATTTCAAACAGAAATGCATTCATGCACTCTTTCATTCATGCATTGGTGATATGAAGATTACATTTTGCTAACGTAATCTATTTAGGTATCTTCAGATTCCTTAAAACGATTACAAACTTTGCGGCTGTGAGAATTTTAGCTAAGGCACAGGTTAAGGACCATGTAACCTCTCTGTTAAAAATATAGCTCTGGCTTCCAATTAAATATCATATTGAGTTTAAAACCTTAACACTGGCCCATAGAGCACTCTATGATGCAAGTCCTTCTTATTTAGTATCAATGGATATACCATATATACCTTCTAGACCACTCTGATAATTCCCCCATTTATCTAAAGCCTATGAATTATGGAAAAAAAACCGGCCTTTTGAGCTCTGTAATAAAGCTTCTTTAAAGAAATTTTAAATTATTTTAAAGACTCATTATTTTAAATTGGCTTTTGGCCTTTCTTGTGATTAACTGCATTGTTTGCTAGAGATTTATTAATTTATTGCTAAAGTATGAATGGCAACGTAAATGATTCTTAATAGTGAATTTGATTGTTTTGCTTTCCTCTCAATTTTATGGTGTTCTATTTCTTTCTATATGTTATACTAGCCGTTGAGCCCGTAAAAATGGGCTGGTGTTGGGGTTTTCCTTCCCCCCTCCCCCCCGCGAGGTCGCCACCGCTGCCCTCCCCCCCCCCCGCGAGATCACCACTGCTCCCCTCCCTCGGAGTCGCCGCTGCCACCCCTCCATCCGGCCCGGGCCCTCTCTTCGCTTCTGAACTTACACATCCATTTGCCGAACGCAGCAAGGCACATCAGCTGAGCTGCTGTGGGCCCTTCCTTCTCTGCCTGTGGCCCCGCCCTCCTGTGATGTAACGTCAGCGAGGGTGGGACACAGGCAGAGAAGGAAGGGGCAGCTCAGCTGATGTGCGTTGCTGCGTTCGGCGAATGGATGTGTAAGTTCAGAAGGGAAGAGAGGGCCCGGGCCGGGTGGAGGGGTGGCGGCGGTGGCGGCGACTCCGAGTGGGGGGGGAGCGGTAGCAACCTCTGCAGCGCAGTTTCCCTCTCTGTCCCGCCCCCCCCCCCCCCGTCATCACGTATTGACGCAGGGGTGGGACAGAGAGGGAAGTCTCTACTGCGCATTTGCGAGTGAGTCGGTCACTCGCCGTTTATATGTTTGATTATACAAAATCCTCTATTCTGCATGTACCAATAATTAGTTCAGTGTGGATTAAACAAAACTGGAAACAATTATCCAGGAGCCATGATCTACCAGTCTCATACTATCTGATTCTAAAGTAATACAGATATACTAAGTAACAAAGATTTTAAATTACTACCAACCTCATACTAATAAGTTCTTAAATAGTACATGTTTGTCAAATAACAAAGTTTTAAGGGACTTTTGAAAAACCAGATAGTTTGTGAGTGCACAGCTCTGTAGAGGTAGGGAATTCCACACCAAAACAGTTTGGTAATAGAAAGAGAAATCAAACATTCTAAGAAATTTTATCTGCCTTATTGAAGGAAAACATAGCAGCATCTGATTTTGAGTTCTACCAACAGAACCACTATGAAAAAGTGTGACCCAGTCTCTCACATACAGTGGAGCATCATCATTTAAAATTTTATGATTTTAAAAATGATAGTACAGAGTATGAACTGTACCCTGGCATTCACAGGTAGCCAATGCAGTTCTCTTAGCAATGGAGTAACTGAATCAAACCTACTGGCTGAGTAGATTAATCATGCCATTGTGCTCTGAATAAGTTGTAAACACTTAATCAGAGTTTTCAAGCATTCAACGTAAATGACATTACAGTAATCTGCATAGGGTTATGCCTGAACTAGAAATATGAACTTTGTAGGCTCAAAATAATTGAATATCACCCTCAATTTCCTCAGCATATAAAAAGATTTTGTTTTTAAATTAAAGGTGTTACATTAGAAGGAGAAGTGGCCTAGTGGTTAGGGTGGTGGACTTTGGTCCTGGTCCTGAGGATCTGAGTTCAATTCCCACTTTAGGCACAGGCAGCTTCTTGTGACTCTGGGCAAGTCACTTAACTCTCCATAGCCACATTGAGCCTGCCATGAGTGGGAAAGCACAGGGTACAAATGTAACTAAAGTAAAGAGACTACCCACCTCCACCCCTGGGATCCTGGAATAAAATTCAAAAGTGTTCCAATAGAAAAATGGTGGGGAAATTTGGGTGCAACAGATGGACCCAACCACAAAAGAAATTGTCTTTTCATGATTCAATTTAAGTCGATAGGCTGTGATCCAGTGTTCAGTCAGTTGCATACATGTGATAATATCATTCAATGTAATAGTTAATCCCTGGATACAGGAAACAGTACAGTAATGTCATCATCATAGATTTTGTGACCTAGTTGTGACTGAAACAGGTCTATACAAAAGCAAACTTCTTTCTTGACCTACACCGTTTTTTCTGTTCCATTATTACTGAAAAACATACAAATTGTAAAATAGCTGTGTATTGTCTCAAAGTGATAGTTTGAAAATTGTTCAGCAGACCCCAAACTACATATATCATTACAACACAAGATTCCTATTTAAAATTTTGAGGTATTTCACTAAAGACTAGGAGCCCTTTTGCTAAGTTGTATTAGCTGCTAATATGCCCCTAATGTAGCAAAAATGGCCTAGTGTGAGATGCATTAAAGCCTTATAAGTACGTAAGTACACAAGTGTTGTTATACTGGGAGAGACCGAAGGTCCATCAAGCTCAGTATCCTGTTTCCAACACTGGCCAATCCAGGTCACAAGTACCTGACAAGATCCCCAAACAGTACAATATATTTTATGCTGCTTATCCCAGAAATAAGCAGTGGATTTTCCCAAGTCAATTTTAATAATGGCTCATGGACTTTTCTTTTAGGAAGCTAGCCAAACCTTTTTTAAACCCCACTAAACTAACTGCTTTTAACACATTCTCTGGCAACGAATTCCAAAGTTTAATTACACGTTGAGTGAAGAAATATTTTCTCCAATTCGTTTTTTAATTTACTACTTTGTAGCTTCATTGCGTACCCCCGAGTCCTAGTATTTTTGAAAAGAGTAAGCAAGCATAATCAGTTGATTTACAATATAGCAATTTATTTTTTATAAATAAATAAATAAATATATTTTGCATTAAACAGACAATGCAAAAAAATTACTATAGAGACTGGCTGCATTTATGACATAATCCTGCAACAGGCCATCGTGTGAACAGAAGAACATAAGTGTTGCTATACTGGACCAATCCAGGTCACAAGTACCTGGCAAGATCCCAAAAATTACAGTCAACCACAGTGGAACGTGAACCTACAGCCTCCAGCTTTATGCTCTGGTTCTTAGCTGGTTACTCCAACCATTAGACGACTCTTCTACATGTTCAAAGTATTCAAAATTTTGAAATTTAATCAGTTCTGCACATTCCCTAATATTGTGCTTGTTTATTTTTCACACATTGCACTTTTTTCCTTTAAATCAATTTACATTTTTGTTCTTTGGCTTCTAGGTCAAATACAAGTCCTTCAGAATAGAACAAGAGAAATGATGAGTATAGCCAGCATTATCAGGCAAAATTAAAACAGAATGTGTTATTTATCAACCCAGGGTTGAGTGAAAGAGTTCTACAGGAAGTAGAGCTTTTCTGGTGTTTATTCAATCAAGCATCTATTTTAATTGTTTTGCTTTTAGAGTGTTTTATCCATATTCAGGACTTCTGATGTTAAGTTTTAACTGATAATTGTACTATACTATGATTTTTGCCTCTGACGTGCTCTTACAAACTAACCCATATCTTATCTTTACCTCCCCACTCCGCTTATCCCCCCCAATTTAGTGTACTCGCCTATTTGATCTTTAACTGTTGTAAGCCACATTGAGCCTGCCAGCGGTGGGAAATTGTGGGGTATAAATGCTGTAAAATAAATAAATAAATAAGAACTTGGAATAAACAGACAAGATGCCAGGTTGCAAAGATTCAAATGGTAATACAGGTTAACACTGCTAATGTGAGATGTAAGGCACTGGATCTGAAGGTCTTGTTGGTCCTTATCTGCCATCAAATTATATCTCAGATTTTGTATTATAATGAAGCTGTACTGCAAAACTTCTCTATTTACCTACAGTGGTGTATAGCACAGAAACCTTTTTTTAGACATATTTGTGGTATATGATACATCGCAATCTTCAACACTGGCATACAAAGTGATGCATACGTACTTGATATATCAATAATATATTTTTAGGATTTAAGCACAGATTACAGTTTAGTGTAAAGAAGGACAAAAATAGTGATTTCCAAGTGTGATCTTGAACTCTATTTAAAATCCAAATATTTGCCCAATGATGAGGTTTAGTTGATTGCATCTGAAACTGTTAAAATTCACATTGTCTAAGACATCACTGTTTTCCCTGCAATTTTCTCAGATTGCTTTTTCCTTGTTTGTAGCTTGATCTTTTGGCTTCAATTACAAAAGTGTTATAGGGTAAGACATTTGAAGCAGGAGGACAATTAAGAAAGGAAATGTTGATGGATAGCTTCTTAGGATGTTAGAAATGCATTAGAAATTTTGGGAATAAGCAGGAGAGAAAGGAGAAGAAAGTCAGATGAAAAAAAGTCTCTTTCTTTCTATCCTTGTCATAAGTTAATTATGAAGTAAACAGAGACATTCACAGATTAATAGGAATCTGGTAGGACCCACAATATAAATATAGGCATCTGATCTTACATTTGAACTAGTGTTATAGAGGTATCAGGCTCGATAACAGTGGACAGTAATATATTACTAAATAATGTATTACTGGTAATATTACTTTAAAAAGTAATAACATGTGTCGCCATACTGGGACAGACTGAAGGTCCATCAAGCCCAGTATTCTGTTTCCATCAGTGGCCAATCCAGGTCACAAATACCTGGCAAGATCCCAAAAGAATAAAATAGATTTTATGCTGCTTATCCTAGAAATAAGCAGTGGATTTCCCCCCAAGTCCATCTTAATAATGGATAATGGATTGTTCTTTTAGGAAATAATCTAAACCTTTTTAAATCTTGCTAAGTTTACTGCTTTTTACCATGTTGTCGAGCAATGAAATCCAGAGTTTAATTACTAATTGATTGACTAAACATTTTCTCCAGTTTGTTTTTAAATGTACTACTTAGTAGCCTCATTGCATGGTGCCTAGTTCTAGTATTTTTGGAAAGGGTAAACAAGCAATCCTCGCCTACCCGTTCCACTTCACTCAGTATTTTATAGACCTCTATCATATCTCTCATCAGCCACCTCTTCTCCAAGCTGAAGAGCCCTAGCTGATTTAGCCTTTCTTCCAAGGGAATTCGTCCCATATCCTTTATCATTTTTGATGTCCTTCTCTGTACCTGTTCTAACTCCTCTTCAAAGAAATGTAGTAGATTGGTGAGGCAAGATTTCCCTTGACTAAATCCATGTTGGTTTTCATCCCAGAGTAATGATAGAACTGAAAAATGAACTTGCAGAACTATTATTAGTAATATGTAATTCATCCTTAAAATTGAGCGTGGTATCGGAAGATTGGAGAGTGGCCAATGTAACGCGGATTTTTTAAAAAGGTTCCAGAGGTCATCCAGGAAATTATAGACCAGTGAGTCTGATGTTGGTACCGGGAAAAATGGTAGACATTATTATAAAGAACAAAATTACACAGCATATTCAAAAGCATGGATTAATGAGACAAAGTCAACATGGATTTAGTGAAGGGAAATCCTGCCTCACTGATCTACTACATTTCATTGAAGAGGTGAACAAACGTGGATAAAGGTGAACTGGTTGATATTGTGTATCTGGATTTTCAGAAGGCATTTGACAAAGTACCTCATGAAAGACTCCAGAAGAAATTGGAGAGTCATGGGATAGGAGGTAGTGTCCTATTGTGGATTAAAAACTGGTTAAAAGATAGAAAACAGAGATTAGGGTTAATTAGTCAGTATTCTCAATGGAGAAGGGTAGATAGTGGGGTTCCCCAGGGGTCTGTGCTGGGACCGCTGCTTTTTAACATATTTATAAATGACCTAGAGATGGGAGTAACTACTGAGGCAACAAAATTTGCTGATGACACATAGTTATTCAAAGTTGTTAAATCGTGGGAGGATTGTGAAAAATTACAAGAGGACCTTACGAGACTGGGAGACTGGGCATCTAAATTGCAGATGACGTTTAATGTGAGCAAGTGCAAAGTGATACATGTTGGAAAGAGGAATCGAATTATAGCTATGTCATGCAAGGTTCCATGTTAGGAGTCACGGACCAAGAAAAGGATCTAGGTGTTGTCGTTGATACGTTGAAACCTTCTGTTCAGTGTGCTACTTTGACTAAGAAAGCAAATAGAATGTTAGGTATTATTAGGAAAGGAATGGAAAATAAAAATGAGGATGTTATAATGCCTTTGTATCACACCATGGTGCGACCGCACCTCGAATATTGTGTTCAATTCTGGTCGCTGTATCTCAAAAAAGATATAGTTGAATTAGAAAAGGTGCAGAGAAGGGAGACGAAAATGAAAAAGAGGATGGGATGACTTCCCTATGAGGAAAGACTAAAGCGGCTAGGGCTATTCAGCTTGGAGAAAAGGCGGCTGAGGGGATATATGATAAAGGTCTGTAAAATAATGAGTGGAATGGAACAGGTAGATGTGAAGCATCTGTTTACGCTTTCCAAAAATACTAGGACTAGGGGGGGCTTGCGATAAAGCTACAATGTAGTAATTTTAAAATGAATCGGAGAAAATATTTCTTCACTCAATGTGTAATTAAACTCTGGAATTCATTGCCAGAGAATGTGGTAAAGGTGGTTAGCTTAGCGGAGTTTAAAAAAGGTTTGGACACCATCCTAAAGAAAAAGTCCATAGACCATTATTAAATGGACTTGGGGAGAACTACTACTACTATTTAGCATTTCTATAGCGCTACAAGGAGTACGCAGCGCTGCACAAACATAGAAGAAAGACAGTCCCTGCTCAAAGAGCTTACAATCTAATAGACAAAAAATAAAGTAAGCAAATCAAATCAATGTGTACAGGAAGGAGGAGAGGAGGGTAGGTGGAGGCGAGTGGTTACAAGTGGTTACGAGTCAAAAGCAATGTTAAAGAGGTGGGCTTTCAGTCTAGATTTAAAGGTGGCCAAGGATGGGGCAAGACGTAGGGGCTCAGGAAGTTTATTCCAGGCGTAGGGTGTAGCGAGACAGAAGGTGCGAAGTCTGGAGTTGGCAGTAGTGGAGAAGGGAACAGATAAGAAGGATTTATCCATGGAGCGGAGTGTACGGGAAGAGGTGTAGGGAAGGACGAGTGTGGAGAGATACTGGGGAGCAGCAGAGTGAGTACATTTATAGGTTAGTAGAAGAAGTTTGAACAGGATGCGAAAACGGATAGGGAGCCAATGAAGCGACTTGAGGAGAGGGGTAGTATGAGTAAATCGACCCTGGCAGAAGACAAGACGGGCAGCAGAGTTTTGAACCGATTGGAGAGGGGAGAGGTGACTAAGTGGGAGGCCAGCAAGAAGCAGATTGCAGTAGTCTAAACAAGAGGTGACAAGGGTGTGGGTGAGGGTTTTGGTAGAGTGCTCGGAAAGAAAGGGGCGGATTTTACGGATGTTGTGAAGAAAGAAATGACAGGTTTTGGCGATCTGCTGGATATGAGCAAGAGAAGGAGACTGCAACAGTCCCGGACACCTTCAAGCATGCTGTGGTCACACCATTCCTCAAAAAAACATCACTTGACCCTACCTGTCCCTCCAACTACCGCCCCATTTCCCTCCTACCCTTCCTCTCCAAAATACTTGAATGCGCCATTCACAGCTGCTGCATTGATTTCCTCTCCACTCATGCCATCCTCGATTCGCTTCAATCTGGCTTTCGCCCCCTACACTCGACAGAAATGGCACTAAGGTCTGCAATGACCTGTTCCGCGCCAAATCCAAAGGTCACTACTCCATCCTCATCCTCATCCTCCTCGACCTATCCGCCGCTTTTGACACTGTCAATCACAACCTACTTCTTGACACACTGTCCTCCTTTGGGTTCCAGGGCTCTGTCCTCTCCTGGTTCTCCTCTTATCTCTCCCATCGTACCTTCAGAGTACACTCTCATGGTCCGTCCTCCTCCCCTATCCCGCTCTCTGTTGGAGTTCCTCAGGGATCTGTCCTTGGGCCCATTCTTTTTTCAATCTACACCTCTTCCTTAGGCTCCCTGATCTCTTCTCATGGTTTCCACTATCATCTTTATGCTGACGACACCCAGCTTTATCTCTCCACACCAGAAATCACTGCGGAAACCCAGGCCAAGGTATCGGCCTGCTTATCCGACATTGCTGCCTGGATGTCCAACCGTCACCTGAAACTGAACATGGCCAAGACTGAACTTATTGTTTTCCCACCCAAACCCACTTCTCCTCTCCCTTCACTCTCTATCTCAGTTGATAACACCCTCATCGTCCCCGTCTCATCTGCCCGCAACCTCGGTGTCATCTTCGACTCCTCCCTCTCCTTCTCTGCGTATATCCAGCAGATAGCCAAGACCTGTCGCTTCTTCCTCTATAACATTAGCAAAATTTGCCCCTTCCTCTCCGAGCACACCACCCGAACTCTCATCCACTCTCTCGCCTTGACTACTGCAACCTACTCCTCACCGGCCTCCCACTTAGCCATCTATCCCCCCTTCAGTCCATTCAGAACTCTGCCGCACGTCTTATCTTCCGCCTTAACCGATATACTCATATCACCCCTCTCCTCAGGTCACTTCACTGGCTTCCGATCAGATACCGCATACAGTTCAAGCTTCTCCTACTCACCTACAAATGCACTCGATCTGCAGCCCCTCCTTACCATTCTACCCTCATCTCCCCTTATGTCCCTACCCGTAACCTCCGCTCTCAAGACAAATCCTTCCTTTCAGTACCCTTCTCCACCACCGCCAACTCTAGGCTTCGCTCTTTCTGCCTCGTCTCACCCCATGCTTGGAACAAACTCCCTGAGCCCATACGCTGGGCCCCCTCCCTACCCATCTTCAAATCATTGCTCAAAGCCCACCTCTTCAATGTTGCCTTCGGCACCTAATCACTACACCTCTTCTCAGGAAATCTCAACTACCCCAACTTGACATTTCGTCCTTTAGATTGTAAGCTCTTCTGAGCAGGGACCGTCCTTATTCGTTAATTTGTACAGTGCTGCGTAACCCTAGTAGCGCTCTAGAAATGTTAAGTAGTAGTAAGAGTCAAAGATGACCCCAAGGTTTCGAGCTGAGGAGACAGGGAGAATGAGAGAGCCATCAACAGAAATAGAAAATGGGGGGAGTGGGGAGGTGGGTTTGGGGGGAAAAATGAGAAGCTCGGTTTTGGACATGTTTAATTTCAGGTGGCGTTGAGACATCCAGACAGCAATGTCAGACAAGCACGCTGAAACTTTGGTTTGGATGCAAGGTGAGATATCAGGGGTAGAAAGGTAGATTTGGGAGTCATCAGCATAGAGATGTAGGAAAAGCCATGGGATGAGATTAATGAACCAAGGGAAGAAGTGTAGATAGAAAAGAGGAGGGGACCAAGAACAGAACCCTGAGGTACGCCGACAGGCAGAGGGATAAAAATAGAAGAGGATCCACCAGAGTGAACACTGAAGGTGTGGAGGGAGAGGTAGGAAGAGAACCAGGAAAGGACAGAGCCCTGGAATCCAAGTGAGGACAGGGTATCGAGGAGTATGCTGTGATTGACAGTGTCAAAAGCAGCGGAAAGATCAAGAAGAATGAGGATGGACTAGAGACCTCTGGATTTAGCCAGTAATAGGTCATTGGAGACTTTAGTAAGCGCAGTTTCGGTTGAGTGGAGTGGGTGAAAACCAGATTGTAGTGGGTCAAGAATAGCATGTGAGGAGAGAAAATCAAGGCAGCGGTGGTGAACAGCACGCTCAAGTAATTTGGAGAGGAAAGGGAGGAGGGAGATGGGTTGGTAATTAGAGGGACAAGTAGGGTCGAGTGAAGGCTTCTTAAGGAGAGGTGTGACCACAGCATGTTTAAAGGCAGTAGGGACAGTTGCAGTGGAAAGTGAGAGGTTGAGAATGTGACAGATAAAAGGAATAAGAGCAGGTGAGATGGCATTAAGAAGGTGGGTGGGAATGGGATCAGAGGAACAGGTGGTACATTTTGAGGAAGAAAGGAGAAGTGTAGTTTCCTCTATAGTAACTTCAGGAAAGGAGGAAAAGGAATGAGGGGAAGGAGAGAGAGGGGAAGGAGATAATCCACTATTTCTGGGATTAGAAGTATAGAATGTTTTGTACTTTTTTGGGATCTTGCCAGGTATTTCTGACCTGGATTGGCCACTGTTGGAAACAGGATGCTGGGCATGATGGACCTTTGGTCTTTCCCAGTATGGCAATACTTATGTACTTATTATTTTCTTTGGATCGTTAGGCCCTGTTTCCAGCAAACTTCCTTTTGAGTGAAATTGTTCAAGTGTGCAAACAGGGTGATAACTAAGAAGGCTATTTTTTTTTTATATTTAAGTGCTCTCTTTATGTCAAAATTTTGTATTTAGTAAGTGAAAAAGATATCAATATCTATGTTAGATGAAAGTTGTGTCTAGTAAGCCACAAACCTAAGAGTGATGAAGTTACATCAGTGCCAGCAAAGAAATAGTCAGGTTCAATCAATGATATCAAAGTGTTAGACTGAAGTGGATGACCTCATCATAAACTTTCTCATAGAAGATATAAAGGCATTCAGCATTATTAAGCAGCCAACTTTTGTTAAACTCAGTGATTTTTTTTAATAGGAAAAAAGATACTGGTACTTATACAGGGCACTCTTAGGGAAGGGGTCTCTATCTATAGCTCCTCCCGTACAATAGCCACACTTCCACAGTAACCACACCCATTTTACCAGCCATGGAGCATATAGAAAGGCATTATTGAAAATATTTTCTCCAATTTGTTTTAAATTTACTACTTAGTAGCTTTCTTGCAGACAGAATAATAGAATGTAGTTATATCATGGGAGCAAGTAGATGGATATGTCTGAAACAGATTAGCATATATACCCAACTGGCCATTTAGAAGTCTGTCCTTTAATGATGCTGCATGTTCAGACATTGTGGCTATAAGTATAGGCAGTTATTCAAACATTATCACATGCACACACCAGAACAGGCATCCATACACACACTGCAAAAGTAACAACAACTTCTACAGAGAACATTCAAATTTTAATTTTAATTTTCTCATTTCCATCTTACAAAATTCTGGACAGCAGATATATAGATCAGTAGGACCCAAAGCAGTCCAAAACAATTAAAGTCAGAAACAACACAGTTTATACCTATCTGTTTAACCACCCTTAAGATTCAACTTTGGGTTTAGAAAACAAAACCATGTGCATGTAAAGATTGGATAAACAAATTAAAACAAACATTTAAAGTAAGTGCCCTTAATATGTAATACTTGGTAGCAATAATGGAACAGTGATGGAATATTCACATAGTAAGCAGTCTGAGCCAATAGATTTATTTTCCACTGAACATAATAAATTTTGTATCAACTTGGCTACTAATAGTGTGCTGAAATGGACAATGTGGGCAAATTTAGACTGACTCTGAAAAGAACATCTGCACGAAGGAAGCCCTTCCCGCATTATTCAGTACTTCTCTGTGAAACAGTAGTAACAAAAAAAGGCAAGAACATTTTTATAATATACCACTGCATTCTACAAAACAAAAGGAGCAAGTTCCAATATGACATCTTTTTCTTTCGATGTAGGGCACAGGGGAAAAAAAGATATTAAATGCTCCCATGTTTCAACCTAAGTAATGTTTTTTTTTAATTGCACTTATAAATAGTAAGTCTGATTGTTAAACACATGATTCTCATAACCAGCCCCTCCAAATAGCACAATGATTTACAGTTTAGAACTAATTACTATTCTAACTGATGAAACCAATACTTCCTCTGTGTATATCCTTATGCTGCCCAAGCCGGCATGTTTGAAAATATAAGTGAAATTGAATAAAAATGCTATCAACAAAAAGAATGAAAATATGTATAGAGCAGCTCAGAGGTTTGCTTGCTTTGTTTTGGGTGAATTGGAATGAAGGCTGAGCAGAGAGGGAAATGGAGACAAACTTTGATGTCATGCCATCTCCAATTCTCAATCTAACCTCCTTAGAGGGAACAAAGGCAAAACATTCCTGAGCAAACTTTCCAGCCATTACTTGCCTCACAAGCACTCTCCCCGCAGTTAGCCAGTCCTCTAAATCTCTTTCAAACCTTCCCTCGCCTCTCATCTGGCAGCCCCCCCCCCCCCCCGCCCTGGTTTACGTTTCAGCTTGTTTCTGTCAAACAGCAACAGCAGTGTTACAGAGAAAGTTGGCTGTGCTGGACCCGAGTCCCCTCTCTGCTGCACCCCTGCGGAAACAGGAAGTTACATCATGGGAGCGGTGGGGGTCGGCAGAGGGGAGACTTCAGGGCGGCACAGCCAACTTCCTCAACACTGTATGACAGAAACAAACTAAAGGGTAAACCTGAGGAGCTGCCATGGCACCTGTGGCTCCCCTCATTCTGACACCTATGGACAGGGAGCAGGTTAAAAAAGGTGCTGGTACACCGTACAAGGCATACCAGCACAAAAAAAGCCCTGGTTAAACTTGTCACTAGGTTGCAACCAGTGAGATCAGTTATGAATCAGATAACTCTGGTTGAACGTCTTGAGGATAAATTTGGCATAATCAAGGAAACACGGACAGCTCATTTGAGCAAAACTCCATATGTTTGCACAATTGCCGATATCTGGGCAAGTCATAATCACAGTTTCTTCAGTGTGACTGTTCACTGGTTTGACAAATCTTCTTTATAGTATATAACTCTGCTCATCTTACATGTCAATGTATAAAGGGGCAACATACTTATGATCTGTTAATGCCGACTTTTGAGACTGTCCACAATGGACCAAATTCTAGAAATGGTGCCTTAAAATGTGGTGCTGAACAACCATGCTCTTAGTTTAATTCTATAAACTACGTCTAAAGTTCGGCATCATTTATAGAATACTAGTAAATAAGGCCCGTTTCCGACACAAATGAAACGGGCGCTAGCAAGGTTTTCCTCGGAGTGTGTATGTTTGAGAGAGTGTGTGTGTGAGAGTGACTTTGTGAGAGAGACAGATTGAATGTGTGTGGCTGCAAGTGTGTCTGTTAGAGAGTGTGTGTGTGAGATTGACAGTGTGTTTGAGTGGGTATGTGAGCGAGAGCGAGAGTGTATGAGAGTGATAGAGTGTTTGACAGTGACTGTGTGACACATAGAGAGTGAATGTGATCGAGTGTGAGACATAGCGTGTGTTGTAGACAGTGTTAGAGAGTGAGAGAGACAGTCAGTGTGTGAGAGAGAGAGAGAGTGTGACGGAGATACATCCCCCCCCCTCCCTATGTTGGCTGGAAGGACCCCCCTCCGTCTGCGTCTGCCACTGTGTTGTCGCAGGACCCCTCATCTCCTTGTCTGGTCAGTCTCCCCCCCTCCTTTCAGGTCTCCCTACAGCCCTTCTCTCAGGACTGTGGGTCGCCCCTCCCCCCTTCACCTGTGCTGTCAGGACCCCCTCCTCCGCCTCCATCTGTGGTCTGTGTACCTGTTCTGGCCCTCATCCTCCCCTCCTTGTGCCTGAACTGTTGCTTAGCCTGTGGCAACAGTGGAGAGAGCTGTGCAGGACCTCCTGTTCCAACCCCCTTGTCATGTTTGTAGAGAAAGAAAAGAGGGAAAAAGAGGAAAAGTGGCATAATGTTTGTAAAAAGGAAGAGGGGCACGGCAGGCAGCGACCAGCTATCAGCTGTGCAAGTGTAAACAAAAGAAAACAAAAAGGAGTTTTGTGCTGCCTGTTCAGTCCCAGCTCGTATTCTCTCGTATTCACTGCTTGAAAGGATAGGAGGGGAGGGTGCACAGCAGAAGCTGACTTACTTTGCCAGATGCGAAGCAAAAGCTCCTGCCCTTGTTAAACAAAACAAAACAAAAAGGAGTTTTGTGCTGCCTGTTCAGTCCCAGCTCGTATTCTCTCGTATTCGCTGCTTGAAAGGACAGGAGGGGAGGGTGCACAGCAGAAGCTGACTTACTTTGCCAGATGCGAAGCAAAAGCTCCTGCCCTCGTTAGTTCTACATTAGAGAGCTGCATGGCTTCCGTCCCCGCGGGAATCCCGCGGAACCCGCGGGATTCCCGCGGGGACGGAGGCAGTTCATGTGGGGTTCCCGCGGGGATGGAAGCAGTTCTGCGGGGTTCCCGCGGGGACGGAGGCAGTTCCTGCGGGGTTCCCGCGGGGATGGAACCAGTTCTGTGGGCTTCCCGTGGAAGTGTAAGCTGCACCTGCACCAGCCTCTCATCTACCGAATACCAATTTATTTGAGTGCTGTCTCCTTCTCCTCTTCTTCCTTGCTTTAACAGCATAAATGTGGAAAGTCTTCCATTAAGGAGGTGGTAGAGTCACAAATGATGACGGAATTCAAAAAGGCGTGGGATGAACACAGAGGATCTCTAATTAGAAAATGGAAGTTATATAAAAGCTAACCTTAAATGGCTGCATGTGTGTGGATGTGTCAAGTGACGCTTAGATGGCGACTCTGGCTGTGATGAACTAGAGCTGATACCTGGCAGACTTGTATGTTCTGTGTCTCATACATGGCAATCTGGTGTAGGATGGGCTGGAAAGGGCTTAGACAGCAACTTCAGTGGCTGGATCATGAGGACAGTGCTGGACAGACTTTTACGGTCTGTGTCCCACAAATGAGAACATGAATAGGCTGGAGTGGGCTTCGATGGCAACTCCAGCAGTTAGAACATAAGGATGGGGCCAGATAGACTCCTATGGTCTTTGTTCCAGAAACACGAAAGAAAGACCATAATCAAGTATATAATATCACACTCGTTGATTTAATGATGAATTGATCATGAGTGTGACTATTGGGCAGAGTGAATGGACCGTTCAGGTCTATTTGCTGTCACTTACTTTGTTACTATTAATCCTCTTTGCTCCCAGGCAGGTGCACAGACCTCAGCTCTGACACAGGCACGAGAATCAGATGTCACCTGACCTACTGGCGCGTGCATGTGGCGGCCTCTCAGCACACAATCCCAGTGAATCAGAGACAAATCTTACATGTGCGCACCAGAGTGTTCCAAGTTCCAACTTCCGGTTTGTCCTTGCCTACAGTGCTGTGGCTCAAATCCAGAAAGGGAACTGACTGGAACTTTCTTTTATGTACTATTAAATTCTTACGGGGATGGGTGGGGATGGGTTAAATTCTTGCGGGGACGGGTGGGGACGGGTTGGGATGGTTTAAATTTTTGCGGGGATGGGTGGGGACGGGTAAGATTCCAGCGGGGATGGGTGGGGACGGGTAAGATTCCAGCAGGGACGGGCGGGGATGGGTAGGATTTCTGTCCCCGTGCAACTCTCTATTCTACATTCAGCTGCCAAGGCCACCGGAGAAAACAGAGGGAGGAGAAACGGGTGCAGAACTCCTCCAGCACATGTGCACAGCAAAGCGAGTGACGCTCCTCCCGAGTGAGCCCTTCGCCTCTGACGCTCCTCCCTTCTTCTATTTGACTTCCCTGATAGGTCCCTCATTGGTGTGATGCTCCTCCCTTTTCCTGTTTCAGTTCCCTTTGATAGGTCAGAGCGGTGCAGCTGTGACGCTCCTCCCTTCTCTGATAGGTCAGGGCAGGGCAGAGATGTACTCTGATAGGTCAGGGCGGGGCAGATTCAGATCATGGCGGCGCACAGATGGACTGTGGTTAAAAGTGGTTACAGAGCTTCGAACATACGAACTTTTGAAGCCTCAAAGTGTGGTTCAGAACGTTCATGGTGCTTTTTATGTCCAGTTGGGGCGTGGCGTAGGTCGCAGATGGGGCGTGGCTGAGGGCGGTGGTGAGTAGTCCGAATAGCCAGGAGGACTACAGCAGTTCAGGACTTCACTGCCACAGTTGGAGGGAGCTTCAGAACGTTCAAGGTGGGATTTATTTATATAGATGCTTAATGGCCATTTTTACAACTAAAATTTAGGCGCACCCATCTAGGCCACCTAAAACTAGGCCTAAATACCTGTGTATAACTGGCACAGATCAGGTGTATTCTATAATAATGCGCATAATATTTTTGAAAAACCCACACCTCGTCCATTCCACACCCATGGCCATGCCCCCTTTTTGGCTGCACACATTAGAATTTACGCACACCACATTATAGAATAAGCCTAGAAAGTTAAAAGTCAATTAGTGCCACTAATTGGTTGTTAAATACCAATTATCAACACTGATTGGCTTGTTAATCAATTAGGTTGTGCGTGCAATTTGGTCATGCAGCCAAATTAGCACATACAACTTAAGGCACAATTTATAGAATTTGAGGGAATAAATATAATCTGACAGCTAAAGTGACAATTACCTTCACTGAAAATGGCTCTACCTTTGTGAAAGCTTTCAGTTTGTTTTCAGATGACTCAGCTTTGTTGATGGTCTGGATAGAACAAAAGAGCAGTATGCCTTGCCACCGCACTAATGATGTGCTACACACACTCGAACCCTCTGTTTACTAAGCCACACTTTGAATGTGTTGTGTTGGCATTGCCACGAGGCAGCCTCTAGCATGGCTTAGTAAGCAAGGGGGTAAATTTGGTAGCTGTGACCCGGAAGATGCTTGTAAGGAAATAGCATACAAGAAGATTTTTTTTTTAAGGTCAGTAGTGAATTATGGAACAAGCGTTATGGAACAAAACACATTGAAGTGCTCAGGCAGCTGATATTGTACATGAAAAATGCAATATGCAGCTGATCATTCCTAATTCAATGTGGTGGAATTCTTTCTTCTATGCTGTTAAGAAAACCTATTCCATTGTTGACAAAACCATGGAGAGATAGATAGATAGATTACTGGGGTCCCTGTTTACTAAGGTGCGCTAGCATTTTTTAGCACTTGCTAAAACTTAGCATGCGCTAACTGTGTAGATGCCTATGGAAATATTATAGTCATCAACATGCTTAACATGCACTAAAAACAGGGCCCTGAATGAATCACACTCAGCTTTGGGAGTGACTGGATTCAGACAGGAAGAAGTAATTTTTTCTGGGTGAGTACTGCCATGTCATGAGCCTACTTGCTCTGGACATCCTACAAAGTGAAGCTAAATGCTACTTGGGCTTTTTGCAGCCCACTTTGGTCATGTTGGAAACAAAGCTGATTTAAAGTTGGTACAGACTTTAAATATGCCTCAATTCTGGTTTGCACCTAATAGACACTCAAGGTTGCTTAATAAGTATCCACCAAAACCAGTTTCTCCACATTTGCCTTATATTTACTAATGTGGAAGGTTGTAACAGATGTCAGTGGTGCCCATTAATCATGACGGGGCCATTGTGGACGGACGATCAGACAGGTTTAGAAATACAAGCTAGGGGATACACTTCCTGTATTAGTTCCAATGTGGTTTACATTATACAATGTCCGTGTAAACTGATATACGCTGGATGAAAGATTAACACTAGGACTGAACAGGCTCCTCTGGTCATCCATTGAATATCTAAAAACCATTTGGTGGCAGATCTCCGGTGGAGGGACATTGATCAGGTTAGGATCGGGTGGGAGGGTGGAAACTATGAATCGTGGCTGAACTTTAAGGAACAACAATGGATATTCATGTTAAATACTGTTGCCCCTAGTGGCTTAAATGCAGAGGTTGAGTGGATGTCTTTAATATAGATGTCCCTTTAAAATTGCCTGTCCTGTGATTGGTGGGGAACCATGAGTCCTGAACCTATAAGAACTCATGTAGTAGATGCCGCCGCCATCTTGATTAAAGCAGGATGTCAGCGGGCTGGAACAAAATGATCATTAGGTGACTAAATGAAATGGAATAGATAGATGGTGGGTTAATTTAACAGAAATGGGTATATTTAACATTTACCCTTGTGTTTTGTAGGGGAACTCCTTGATAAAGCATTCGCGAAACATGTGCCATGTCGGAGCACTGTACCCTATGGCCGACTATATATTTCAATCTCACATTTAAGATGAGTATAATTCTTAAAAGAATATTAAGCACAAAGGTATTTTAATTGAGTATTAAAATATAGGAGGATGGTGGGGTTGTTGAGCCAATGACGAAATGAGTGCATAAGGCTCTGCGCATAAGTGTATGGATGCAGTACAGCAAGATTGAGGTTCACAACCTTCCACATTAGTTAATATAAGGCAATTGTGGAGGGAAACCGGTTTTGGTGGATACTTATTAAGCAACATTGAGTACCTATTAGGTATGTGAAGGAACCAGTAGAAGGTGATATCACGCCAGAGAGTGGTCGATTGGTCATTTCTGGTTTGTGCACTTCAATGTGGGTTCAATTAGCATTTTGATCATTATCTTGACCACCAAGGTTTGATTCTGGCTGCAGTTATGCTACCACAGTTTCATCTTCATTGGGTTGAAGATAATGAAATGAAGATGAAATACAAAGAACTTATTTTCAAAGCAATGAAGGCAGTGAAGTTGTCATCAGAACAAACTGCACCAGCTATATCCAGCAGTGATTGTGGTGATGAGGATGACTTCTTTTTTTCTGTGTTCAGAATATTGACAGCAGCGACAGAAGTAATGTTACTGCTGAATTGGACCTATTTCTAAATCAGTGTATCACAAATCCCACTGCTTTTGAAGTATAATACAGGTTTGCTTTCAAGGGCTCCTGTTGAAAGGCTTTTCAGCATGGGCAGACAAATTATGACTCCAAGACGATGCAGATGAACTTTTTGAAATGCAATTGCTCCTTCAATGTAATAGGAAACTGTTTAGTTAAAGCATTAACAGATGTTATATTTCAAAAGCAGTGCCTTCGTGCACAGAAACTGTCATTGGACCTATTTCAAAATGACACTTCAAAAACTGGAACCCTGTGAGCAACCATTCTTATTGAATACGTTTTTGTTTCTTTGCTGGCATTGATACCAGAAGACTCTGACACCGAGGACTGCTGAATATAGATAAAGTTTGATTGATTTCTGCACTGCTCATATGCTAGTTATTTTCATGTTTTTCCTTATTTGATTTTAATATTCCACTAATTGTATTGGATCCCTATATTTGAGGACTTGAACATTTTCTATTTAGATGTTTTCTTTGAAAATGGATGGCTTTCTAATTGCTAGAATTAATTTTATGTAATGTCAAAACAACTGTTTATATCCAAGAATTAAAAAGTAACTAACGGTAACATATTACTTTTTTTTACTATTTATGTTTGCAAATTTTTAAATTACAATTCACAAGTATCACACTTGCTACTGAAATATAGAAGATAATAAGAAAAATACAAAAAAATTACAAAGAAATTAAAAGCAAGAAACAACTTCCCTTCTTTCTTAGACCACAATAATGGGAAGTGGTACCACTAAGGTTAGGAGAAACAAAAAGAAGAAAAAATATGTTAATGGTTTCAAAAGTACATAAGTACATAAGTAGTGCCATACTGGGAAAGACCAAAGGTCCATCTAGCCCAGCATCCTGTCACCGACAGTGGCCAATCCAGGTCAAGGGCACCTGGCACGCTCCCCAAACGTAAAAACATTCCAGACAAGTTATACCTAAAAATGAGGAATTTTTCCAGTCCATTTAATAGCGGTCTATGGACTTGTCCTTTAGGAATCTATCTAACCCCTTTTTAAACTCCGTCAAGCTAACCGCCCGTACCACGTTCTCCGGCAATGAATTCCAGAGTCTAATTACACGTTGGGTGAAGAAAAATTTTCTCCGATTCGTTTTAAATTTACCACACTGTAGCTTCAACTCATGCCCTCTAGTCCTAGTATTTTTGGATAGCGTGAACAGTCGCTTCACATCCACCCGATCCATTCCACTCATTATTTTATACACTTCTATCATATCTCCCCTCAGCCGTCTCTTCTCCAAGCTGAAAAGCCCTAGCCTTCTCAGCCTCTCTTCATAGGAAAGTCGTCCCATCCCCACTATCATTTTCGTCGCCCTTCGCTATACCTTTTCCAATTCTACTATATCTTTTTTGAGATACGGAGACCAGTACTGAACACAATACTCCAGGTGCGGTCGCACCATGGAGCGATACAACGGCATTATAACATCCGCACACCTGGACTCCATACCCTTCTTAATAACACCCAACATTCTATTCGCTTTCCTAGCCGCAGCAGCACACTGAGCAGAAGGTTTCAGCGTATCATCGACGACGACACCCAGATCCCTTTCTTGACCATTAATATACAGTATCATGCTGTATTATCCATTATTAACCAGTCTGCTACAAAATCAAACAATTTTCTTAAATTCCAGAAAAGACTAACTGCTCAAGGGAAAAAAAAACATATTTGAACACCCCCCACAACCCCCCCCACACTACCACCACCACCACAACCATACCAGACATTTAAAAGGATAAACCAACAAAAAAGTTGTTCCAAGATTAAGCATCTCTTGTCTTAATGCTAGAAAAGCCTTCCTACGTTCTTGTGTAACTGTAGTAACATCAGGATAAAGCCACACTTTGTCTGTAAAATGGAATTTGTGAATTATGGAAATAAAACTCCATAACATTGTTCAAATCCTGTTCCGAAAACAATGAAGCCACCAAAGTACATCTCTGGGTTGTCTCTGTTATAGATTGCTCCAAAATAGCCTAGATGTCGTTTAAGTCTGGACCATGCTCAAATGAAACCTTTCCCTGGGAATTTTGGGGCCCTTTTACTAAACTGAAGTAAAAGGGGCTCTGTGCTAGTGACGGCAGACATTTTTGCCACATGCTAGGGCCCCTTTTACTGCAGTGGGTAAAATGGCCAAAAATGAAATGGCCCTGTGGTAAGTTCTCACTTGCCGCATGGCCATTTTGGCCATTTGGGGGGGAGGGGGAGCTCTTACTACTACCCACTGAGGTGGCAGTAAGGGCTCCTGCGCTAACATGGCAGTAACACGCTGCCCGATTACCACTAGGCAACCCCCTGCAGAAATATCTTTCAAATATTTCCACTAACGGCAGAAATGCCTCTCGTGTTGGGCAGGTGGTAGTTCCAGATTGCTGCATGGCAAGCCCGTGATGGGCTTACCGTTGCTTAGTAAAAAGGCCCCTTTGTAAGGAAACATTGTTATAAAATACATTATTTAATAGGGGAATCAGTTCTGAGGAAAATTTTAAGTCTTCTGTAAGATACTTAAACATATCCAAAGGTAACATTCCAGGGGTCTTAGGAAAATTTAACATATGAAAGATTGAACCATCTGATGAAATACTCTATTTGCTCATACAATGTTGCACCGGCAATGAAGTATAAGCTGGCAGAGGAGCAGATCTCACCACTTCCTTCCTCTTGGTATGGGGCATGATTTTAGCATCAAAATTTGTGAAGCAGCTTACTAGGTACATGCCACCATCTTGGGTATTCCCTATCTCTAACATATTACTTTCATAGTATAAGTACATAAGTATTGCCATAGTGGGACAGACCAAAGGTCCATCAAGCCCAGCTTCCTGTTTCCAACAGTGGCCAATCCAGGTCAGAAATCTCTGGCAAGATCCCCAAAAAGTACAAAAAAAAGTTCTGCCTATCCCAGAAATAGTGGATTTTCCCCATGTCCAATTTAATAATGGTCTATGGACTTTTCCTTTGGGAAGCTGTCCAAACTTTTTAAAATTCTGCTAAGCTAACCGCCTTTACCACATTCTCTGGCAATGAATTCCAGAGTTTAATTACATGTTGAGTGAAGGAAGAATTTCTCCAATTCATTTTAAATTTACTACTTTGTAGCTTCATTGCATACCCCCTAGTCCTAGTATTTTTGAAAAGTGTAAACAGACGCTTTACATCTACCCGTTCCACTTCACTCATTATTTTATAGACCTCAACCTATTACTTTTATTAAACAAGTAACTAGTAACTATGATATATTATTTTTTCTTGCAATAGCTAGTAACTTTAAGGGCTTATTTTCAAAACAGAAAAACAAGCAAAAATTGGCACAAAGTGGCAGATGGATGTTTTTTTGTCCAAAACATCAAAATCGCTATTTTTGAAAAAACAATTTTAAGACATGTTTTATGTAGTTTATATGCAGTGCATCCTAATCACAAGGGGGGGGGGGGTGTTGGGGCATGTTGAGGGCAGGATTTGGGCATTTCCAAAATGTGGACATTTTTCTGCCATAATGGAACAAAGCAAAAACATCCAGGGATAAAAACTAGATGTTTTGGTCTAGCCCTGTTTCAATCATGCCTAATTCACAAAATGTTGCCCTAAATAGCCACTGGAGGGATTAAGGCATGACTACCTTACTCTCTCAGTGGTAACTGACCCCCTCCCATCCCCTACTCCCCAAAGTTGTGAAAGAAACATTATATAGCCTATATGACAGCATCAAGTTATGGACAGCATCATGCTATGGACAGTCCTATTACAGCACCAAGCAAGTCCCTGTAGTAGCCTTAGTCAGTACAGTACACTGTAGAAAAGAGGACCCAGGCCCATATCACATTCAAACTGTTACACTTGCGGTGGAAAGTGTGAGCCATCCAAAATCCATAAAAAACAACTGTACCCATATATAGATTACACCTGTAGCCATGAGGGCTATTGTAGTGGTGCATAGTTGAGTACAGTAGGTTTTGGGTGAGTTTTGGAGAGACCTTAGAATGATCTCAAGGTGGAAAAGCACTGTGACAAGGTTGTGATCATGACCAGAAGGATGCTAGGCTGCATAGAGAGAGGCATAGCTAGCAGAAGAAAGGAAGTGTTAATGCCCCTGTACAAGTCATTGGTGAGGCCCCACTCAAGCCCTGATGCACAAAGCTTGCTGTGCTAGGAACATCTGATTTTGATTGTTCAATCCAGTTTAGCATGCACATTGTTCTGAAAGTAATGCATAAAGGGGTCCTGTATGAATTTTAACATTCATGGTAGCAGCCAACAAGACTCATATGCAAATGTATTACAATTAGTTGATTAGTCTTTAAATGTGCATTGTGGGTGATGTATAACTGTTTCCAGGTAATGCACAGAAAGGAGCACCTACATTTAATGAGGACATATTTACAGGAGGTCAGGAGTTGTCATATCATGATGGTGACTTCTCAGTGGAGCAGTCTGCTCTCATATTTAAATAGTATTTGCGTATGTGCTTGCTCTGTAAATAACAGTACTGTGAAAAAGTTGTCTTGGTACAAAAAAGCATGTTGTGGAGGCATGTCCATGGCACTCGAAGTTTTGAAAAAAAGCTACACACAGCTTTTATACATGAAAGCAAGCGACTCCCTTATATAGTGTGAAGCACTGCCCAGCGCATGCCAGGATGAACTGGGCAGGGCTGGGCATCGCCATTTTCCAGGCGAAGCTGCTGGAAGAGGAGAGAGTGTACTACCTCCCTCCTCCAATAAAGGTACAGGGGCTAGACCACCAGATTGGTGGGGCTTGATTTGTGGTCCACTGGGTCATCAGGTCTTTTTTGGGGGGGGGGGATGCTAGGGGGCTGGAGACCTACCAGATCTCCAGCCCAAATGAAGTTGTGTTGGGGGGGGGGGTTGAGGGGACTGGAGGTCCGCTGGACCTGCAGTCCCTGTGACGCTGGATCATGGTGGGGGAGTCAGCGTTCCTGCTCCTGCGGGGGGGGGGGGGGGGGTTGTATTGGAGGGAATGTGGGGCCTTCTAGTTTGCAAATGCATGCTGTACAGGACTCACCTTTCCTCCCCAATGGTTTGCAAACCCTAACACCACCTCTGAGCTGGCATAGGTTTTGCAGCAGACAGCGCACCAATGTTTGGCACGCTGCTACCTGATCATCGGGGAGAAATGTTTTTAGCATGCATTTGCATGCTACTTGCGCTAAGAGCCCTGTTTTACCCTCTGGTGGTAATTTTGGATTCGGCGCATGCTCATTCCTGCAGTAGAAATTAGTTTTTTAATTTTCTACCATGCGCGGTGCTTCCGGAAGTAATCGGCAGTTGGTGCATGCTAAACAGTTACTCTGTGTGTAGCATATAAGCTCTTACCACGAGATCAATGGGTGGCAGTAATGGCTTAGGCTGTAAATAAGCACGTACTAGTTTTAATTTTAGTGTACGTCCATTTCCTGGCACATTTAAAAAATGCCCCTTTTCCCAGACACGGTACAAAATAGCCCGGTGTGCATCAAAAACATGTGCCCACACTACCACAGGTCACTTTTTACTGTGGCTTAGTAAAAGGACTCCGTATTGAATGCCTGTATTTTACTTAGTCTTTCCTCTCTCTTCCTATATGTAGGAATAACCAGAAAAAAACTGAAGTCTGTATAAGAGACTTGAGTCCCTCCCCAAGCTTCAGGAATACTCTGTGCTCCAAACTTGCTATTGTTGGCCAGGGATAAGTAGTTGTTTTCCCCATATATAGCTTAATATCAAACCTTTTTAAAACTCAGATTCACTATCTACTGTTTTACATCTTTCAACAATGAATTCTAGAGCTTAACTTTTCTCCTATTTGTTTTGAAAATACTGCCATGTAACTTCATGGAGTGTCCCCCTGCTCTTTGTACTTTTTGAAAGAGTAACCATTCAATTCACATTTACCCATTTTACTCCACTCATGATTTTGTAGACCTCTATCATATATCCCCTTAACTGACTCTTTTCCAAGCTAATGAGCCCTAATCTCTTAAGCCTTTCCTCATATGAGAGGAGTTCCACTTCTTTAATCATTTTGGTCACCCTTCTCTGAAGCTCTTCAAATTCTGCTATATCTTTCATTGTGTACAATGATCAAGATTAGGGTAAACCATGGTGGCAATACAGAGGCATTATAATATTCTTTGGCTTATTTTCCATCTGTTTCCTAAGAATTCCTAGCATTCTGTTTGCTTTGCTTGGCCACTGCCACAAACTGAGCAGAAGATTTCAATGTATTGTCCATGTTGACAACTAGATCTTTTTCTTGGGTGGTGACTCCTAAAGCGGAACCTAGAATCAGATAACTATAAGTTGGATTATTCTTCCCAATGTGCATCACTTTGTACTTGTCCACATTAAATTTCAATTGCCTTTGGATGCCCAATCTTCCAATTTTCTAAGGTCCTCCTGCAATTTCTAACAGTTTTGACAATTCTGAATATTTTGTGTCATCTGCAAATTTAATCATCTACCTTGTCATTCTGATTTCCAGATCATTTATAAATATTAAATAGCACTGATCCCAGTACAGATCCCTGGACTATGCAACTATCCATCTTTCTCTATTGAGAGAAATGGCAGTTTAACTCTACCCTCTGTTTTCCACCTTTAACCAGTTCTCAACCCACCACTGAACATTGTCTCCTATCCTATGGCAGTTTAATTTCCTCAGGGGTTTCTCTTGAGGGACTTTGTCAAAACCTTTTCACATGGAATGGGTGCTGTCAGTATAAATGCAAAGCCTTCTGCTTTCTTTGTAAAGAAACATTGTACAGGATTCAGCACACACACTAAGTCTTAGAAAAGAATCATTTTTTCTTGTGTTTCCTTGATCTTTGAATAAACTCAGTCCTCTTCTGTCTTTTGCTGTTGGTGGTGATGGCAGGCTGGAATAAAATGTGCATATCATGCCAACTATGTTGATTTCTAGATTTTTAATGCTAAAAGAGGTAACAGTGCAAGTACTTTTTATGATAGTTCAAAATATTGTGTGAAAACCTAAATTAGCACCACTTTATTTTTCTTCTATTAAAGGAAATGGAATGGATCATTTTGTGGTAAAACAAATTTCCTCTGATGCCAGAGAAAGCTCTCAGAGTGATGTGCACCTTGCAGGACCAGATGAGACACTTTCCAAAAAATCAAGAAGCAATGATAGTGAGCACACAAATGTGTCACTACCACCAAAAATATGAAAATTTGAATGAATGAATGAATGTATTTATCATATGGATTTGCATCAAACCAGAGCATTCCTTCCTAAGCTCTATGTGTGATAAGTGGTGAAACACTATCCGGTCACTCAATGAAGCAGTCTCTTTTGAATAGGCACCTCATTACTAAACATCCTAAAGTAAAGGCCAAACCAGTCGATTTCTTTAAGAGAAAATGGGAAATTATGGCAAAGACAAGTACTGCTATGAAGTCTTATTCCACAACATCTTCACAGGCTTTCCAAGCATCCTTCGAAATTGCACACATGGGAGAGATTCTATATATGGCACCTAAAAATTTGGTGCTGAAATCAGTGCAGACTAAGTGTATTCTATAATCAGTGCCCAGATTTAGGTGCCGAGTATAGAATATGCTTAGTTGATATCTTAGTGTCTAAATCTACGTGCATCCATTTACACCCAGGGCCATGCCAATATGGTAAGCTGGGTAAGCAATGCAGGAGGACGCCTGCCTTCAAGGGCGCCGCACACTGTGACTCTCACTTCCCTGCCACAGCTCCGGCTTTCTTCAGCCTTGCGGCTCCTTCAGCTCAGCTGCCTGCATTTCCAGAGAAAGGAGGGGGAGGGGTTTTTCCGAGTAAGGACATCCTTCACAGATGAAAGAGGAAGCTTTGCAAGTTTCACTCTAACTTCGGATCTGCTGCTAAAGGTCACACTATCAAGCACAGCTCTCCTCCCCCAGGTCCCCCTGATGTGTGCAGCCTGCTATTTTCCTGTCACCGCTGTAGGGGGCTGGCACTCTCTATTTTTTTTCCCCTGGTGGTGCTTATAGCCCAACACCTCCCCCTTCCCACCAGAACTGAAGTTTTTGCCTGTTTTTAATTCCCTCCTTTCCCCCACCCCCTCTCCTCACACAACACACACACATACACACACACATATCCTGCTTTGCTGCCTCCCCCCACCCACACACATAAAAACCCTGCTTTGCTGCCTCAAACAACTGGCTACAAGAAGCGAGGGACTCCTAGCAGCTCTCTCTCTCTCTCTCACACACACACACACATATATACACACTCTCACTGTCTATCCCTCTCTTAACAACTGGCTATAAGGAGCGACTGACTCTGCACTCTCCCTGAGATCACTTAGTTTGGGGCCCATCTGGTCAGTCCGGGAGGATGGCTGGGTCAGAGCCTCTCACTCTTCCTCTCGCTTGGAGAAACTTGAGACTGATCATCAGCTGGCAGAAAACTGGCACTTACATTGGCCAGTTTTCTGTCCTGCAGACCACCAGCCTCCTTTTGGAAAAAACAGCCAGGCTGGCCAAAAAGCAGCTGGTTGGGAACCAGTTACCACTTGTTGTCTACAATGAAACTAGATCTTTTTCTTGAGTGCTGAATAATGGGGGGGTGGGGGGGGCGCCAACTGATAGTCTGCAGGGGGGCACCAGAGACCCTAGGCACGGCCCTGTTTACACCAATGAAAATGTGGCATAAATCCCAGTGCATAGCTTTAGGTGCACTGGACCATATTCTATAAATAGGCATGTAAATTTTGGAACGTCCACAAAATGTCCATTTCCCCACCATTTAGCTACGCCCCTTTTTGCCTGCACACTTTAGACGTTTGGTGCACATCATTACAGAACATGCTTAGGAAGTTGTGCGCCTAAATTCTAATCAGTGTCAATTAGTGCTCATTATTGCTTGTTAAGTGCTATTATCAGTGCTCATTAACTTATTAAGTCAATTAAGCTGCGCGCATTTTTATAGAATCTGTGCCGATTCTGGTGCGGATCTCTAGGCGCACTATATAGAATCCGGGAGATGGTTTCAAACCCCCCCCCCCAAAAAAAAAAAAAAAACCCCTCATACCATTGCTGAAAGTCTCATCATTTCTGCTGTAAAAATCCAGAAGTAGACAAAATAAAAACAATTCCGCATTCCAGTGGTACTATCAGCAGAAGAATTGATAACATGAAAGAAGTTACAGTAAAGCAAATATCACAGAAATAATCCTGCAATACCATTTTCCTTTACAAAAAACTAAAACTACAGATATTTCAAATTCTGCCCAGATAATGATATTTGTCTGGTAAATTGATAGAGAATGCGGACAAGAGATACAAGAAGTAATATGACTAAGCAAAGAATTTAGCAGTGTTCTTGATACTGCTGTGAAAACTGTCAGCTTTATAAAAGCAAGAGCTTTAAATTCACATCTTTTCTAGGCAGTGTACTGGATATGGGAGCTGATCATATAACAGTTCTGCTTCACACAGAAGTTTGGTGGTTATCACTTGGATGGCTTCTGAATCATCTCTTTGAGTTACAGAATGAAGTGATGGTTTTCCTGAGAGATGTGAAAAGTGAGCTCATAAGTCATTTTGAAGATGAAATGTGGATTTGCAAACTTGTTTACCTTAGTGACATTTTTGACAAAATCAATGACCTGAATCTGCAACTGCAGGGGTTTTTCACGTTGTAAGATAAGGTGAAAGCCTTCAAGAAAAAAACTGAAGTTTTGAAAAACCAGGGCTTTATGAAGACCTTTATGAAGAAAATGACCTCTCTTTGGCTGAGAGTGTTAAAGACAACATCAGTGAGCATTTGACAAATCTGGAGTCAAATTTTGAACATTATTTTTCAAGTGTTGACAAGAAAGAAGATGCACACAAAATTTGGATTACGAATCCTTTTGATGAGCATGGTATTATTATTATTATTATTTATTACATTTGTACCCCGTGCTTTCCCACTCAAAGCAGGTTCAATGCGGCTTACATAGTAATTGGGATTACAAAGTATTGGTGGAGAGAAATAAGTTGAGTATTATCGGAGTAATAAAAGAATGAAGAAATGCAGGGATGAGGGGAGTAGGAGAAGTATGAGCAAGGGTAAGTGAGCAATTGGAGGGGTAGATGAGGCGAAGGGGGATGGACAAGAGTGAAGGGAGTAGGAGAGGTGTGAGTAAGGGTAGGTGAGCATTAGGGGAGGGATCGATGAGGCGAAAGGGGATAGAACAAGGGATAAGCAGGAGAAAATGTAGCAGGAGATGTAGTCTAGGTCGTTGTCATTGTCTCCTGGATATGTGATGAATAGATGGGTTTGTGGGAATTAATCTGGATCGTTTGGGTAGGCTTGCCTGAACATATGGGTTTTTAGTGATTTCCGAAAGGGCAGATGGTCACTGAGTGATCGAATTGGTCTGGGGAGGGCATTCCAGAGTTGGCTGCCTAAGAAGGAGAAGTTGGATCCATAATAGGTTTTGTACTTGAGTCCTTTGCTTGAGTATAGAGCAGAGGTTCCTAAACCTGGTCCTGGAGGCACCCCAGCCAGTCAGGTTTTAAGGATATCCACAATGAATATTAATGAGAGATATTTGCATGCACTGCTTCCACTGCATGCCCATTTTCCTCTTGAACATTCACTGTGGATATCCTGAAAACCTGACTGGCTGGGGTGCCTCCAGGATCAGGTTTGGGAACCACTGTAGAGGAAGCAAGGATTCCAGATGAAGCAAAATAAATCCTGAACTTTTTTTCTGACAATACAACACTGTAAAATGAGGGCCTGAGAAATACTGCAGCATTTTGGCAGATGCAGAAAAGGCCACAGCTAAGAAAAATGACTCTTACGGAACTTCTCTCTTTCGCCTCAACTTACTTATGTGAACCAGTTTTTCTCATCTAACAATTCACTGCTTGTATCCAGAAAATGACTTGACTGTAGGAATCAGTACACTGAAACCAAGATTAGTTTGCTTGTTTCATCTAAAAGATCCCAGGACTCTCATTAGAACTATAACAGCACACGTGTGCCTAAACAGTCATGGCCAAAAGTTTGGAAATAAAACTCAATTTAAAGCTCATTTTTATCAGTCCTACATTTTATATAGAAACAGTCATGCATGTCCTTTGTTCATGCCTGAATGTACCCTTCCAGTCCTGAAGGAGTGCACCAACTTTCAGAAGTATTCTGTTATGATTTCAGCGGATATTTCTGAGATCACAACAGAATATTGCTGATACTTGTTACACTCCTTCGGGACTGCAAGGATACATTCAGGCATGAACAATGGACATCACTACAAATACTAAAACCTTACTGTAAATGCCCCAAATGTGGCTTACAATGCAAACATTAACTGCTTTTATGTTTTGCATTGCTGTTTCTATATAAAATATTCAATAAGCCTTAACAAATGTCAAAATTGTGAAAAAATAGAACTGACAACTAAATTGAACTGGGGGGCCTTTTACTAAGCCATGTAGGCACCCACATGTGCCGAACACACGCCAAACTGGAGTTACTGCCTGGTTACTGCATGGCCCTTGCGGTAATTTCAATTTTGGTGCGTGTCCGCTACTCGTGTCTGAAAAATATTTTTATTTTCCGGCGCATGTAACAGACGCGCACCAAGTGGCATTTGACATGCGTAGGTCATTACTGCCCAGATTCTTTACCGCTAGGTCAATAGCTGGTGGTAAGGTCTCAGACCCAAAATGGACGCACAGAATTTTGATTTTGCCACACATCCATTTTCAGCAAAAAAAAAAAAAAAAGAGGCCTTTTTTACAGGGGCGCTAAAAAATTGGATCGGAGCATGCCCAAAACCCATGCCTACACTACTGAAAGCCATTTTTCAGTGCGCCTTTGTAAAAGGACCACTGAGTTTTGTTTCTAAAATGTTGGCTATGACTGTGTTTCACTATCAGGCTTATTTTAGAAAGAAAAGGGCGCCCATCTTTCGACACAAATCGGGAGATGGGCGTCCTTCTCTCAGGGTCGCTAAGAGATCAGTAAGGGAAGGGCTTTTTCCATTCAGTTAGTGCATCAGTTAGTCCACAGCAGTGCCACCTAGGGTCCCCGGTTGGTGTCCTGGCATATCAGGGGGACCAGTGCACTATGAATGCTGGCTCCTCCCATGACCAAATGAGTTGGATGTGGTCGTTTTTGAGATGGGGGTCCTCAGTTTCCATTATTGCCGAAAACTGGGGACGACCATCTCTAAGGTCGACCATCTCAACATTTATGTAGACCATCTCTAAGGTCAACCTAAATGTTGAGATTTGGGCATACCCAACTGTATTATCGAAACGAAAGATGGACACCCATCTTGTTTCAATAATATGGGTTTACCCGCCCCTTCAAGGGGACGTCATGTGAGGACGCCCTCAGGAAAACTTGGGTGCCCCGTTCGATTATGCCCCTCCACGTCTTCAGTTCACACTTTGGGTTTAAGTGACTGTGATTGCATTCCTTGTATGTCCTGAAGATAGATTCTACTTCTGTGTCATTACTATTTATTTTTAGTTTTCCCTTTGTATGTGGTGAAATTGTCTATAGTGATTTCTAAACAGTGCTTATGTAAGTGTTAAAGATGTCATTGCATTTTGAGGGGGGAGTGCTAGGAATGGAAAAGACAGGGGCACAAAGAAGAAAGAGCTGAATATGGTGGAAATACAGGGGCTCAGAGAGGAGAGATCCTGGACATGGGAAAAAGACAGGTGCACAGAGAGGATAAATGGATGATGGAGATGGAGAGAGAAGAAATGTCAAATGGACAAGAAACCTTGGCAAAAGAAAAAAAAAGAAGATAGAGGAAAACATAAACAAATACTGGGACCAATGAGATTAGTAAAATGATCATTTAACAAAGGAGGAAAAAGTAATTTTATTTTCCATGGCAAGATTAGAAAATGTCAGTTTTTGGAATGTACATCTGCCAGAATTAATGCTTAGACATGAGCATGAAATGTAACAAATATTGCTAATTATGCTGAGCTTCTAAGCTGAGAGGAGTGAATTCTATATATGGTGTTAAAAAAGCACTATTCTATAATCTGTGCTTAAAGTTAGGCACAGTTTATAGAATAGCGCTTAAGCCCGAGGATCACACCTAACTTTAGGTGTTGCCATTTGCACCTACTGAAACATGATGCAAATGTATGTACCTAAATTGGGTGTGTAGCCGTGTATCCCCTGTATTCTATAACAATGCATGCAGATGTTATGAACTCACCCATTCCACCAATGACCCTCCCATTTCCACTCCCCTTTTTTTTACTCACGTGTAAAATTTAGGTGTGAATCCTGCACCTAAATTTACTCATGTAAGTTCTAATTAAATCTATTTAGTACCAATAATTGCTTCTTTAAAAGCCAATTATTGATGCTAATTAGTTCATAATTCAATTAACTTGCGCAAATTTATGCACCCAATTGTTGTCGACTTTTATAGAATTAGGGGGAGAATGGTAAAAGAAGTAACCAGCCACAATTTGAGTTTAAGTGGCTGTGGTTGCATTCTTTGCATATTCTGAAGACAGTTTGCACTTCTGTATCATTACTATGTATTATTTATTTCAAGTTTTTATTTGTTATGTGCACAGAAAAGTGCCTTGGTTCATTGGGGACTATTTATTAAGAAATAACATGAAATTTCTTCACAAAAGTGGAGAAGTTGACCATTGTGACTAATCAAGTTTCATCTTTTATTCTCTGGGAAAATGAAACAAGGAATCTGAATGGTCACTATAAAGAAGTTCTTCACTTTTGTGGAAAACTTTCTTTTCTCCTGTTTGTATAAATAGATCCCATCTGTAAGTCTTATTGTTCATTTTTACTCAATTTGTAAGATCAACAAACCAGCTGTCAAGGGGCCAAATAATTTATATGGGAGTGCAATATAAGTGTGACCCCAATATTCAGACCATGGGAGATAGCCGAGCTGTCTCCCACAGTCAGCACTAAACCCAGATATTCAATGCCGGTGCTTTTCCGGTGAACGGCATTGAATATCCGGTTTAACTTTGGTCGGCTCAATTTTAACCGTCCAGCGCTGAATATCAGTGAGACCGGCCAAAATTATTCCACCTATTGACATTATTCCACCTATTGTTGTGGCCAATTATGGCTTCCAAACCTGGGTGCTCTCACTTTAAAAATTGGCAGATAGCCATTTAAGTGACATTTTAGCGGCCATTTTCCATTGAATATTGGGTGGCGTGTCTTATTCTGAATACCATTTCCAACTTTCTGTGCATGTTATATATATTGCCAAGTTAGTTAACTGTTTAATAATAAAATGTCCATGGGGTATTCGGTTGAAATGTATTAGACTTAAGAGGTACTTGGCTTAAAGAAGTTGGGAAACACTGAGTTACAGGAATCAAGCTGCAAAGAAACATAGATAGCAACAATTATAGACTCAGATGATGTAGGCAAGCCTCACTCTCATTTCAAAAAGATGGCAAAATAAAAAAAAATTCTGCTTTATACTAAAAAGAAATTAACAAATGCCTTACATTCAATGGCTACATTCAACCCAGTTGGTTCAATAGTGTTAAGCGAAAAAAATCAATTTCTATTACTGTGGACACAGAAGCTGACACCTATTACCCTAACATTGTGCGACTGTCAATTGCTCCAAAAAATACAATGAAAAGAATAAAAAGTATAATTTTTCTCCACACTCAGTGATACCAATGGCTCCATTATTTTCTGCACCAGCAAACAATGGCAATGTTTTACAAGTCTAATTTTCAGCTTCCTTGCAGTTTGACTCGTATAACATAAATCCCGAGGACAGCACAACAAAAATATAACATTTGTAGACTGACAAGTGCTGTAGTAACAGAACACAGAGGACATATTTTGCCAGAGCATTCATCTTAAAAATTGTTATTGTGTATGTCCTTTGCAGCCATTCTGGAAGCTGACTTTTAAAGAAAATGTTCATGAAAGCTGGGATGTGAAACAGGAAGTCCCTTTTGGGAATGTGATAAAGCTGTAACCCTGCCTCTTAAGTGAAGATATACCAGCTTCTCATCAGATATGTTGGGTTATAATATCTTTATGTATAATGACTAATTGAATTTATATTGTAAAGAGGAGGGGAACTGTGATCTGCCTCTCTTTTTTGTTGACATATGTATATATGCATTGTGAGAAATTTGGCTGGTGAGCTTTTTGAATAACAATTGGAGTGGAGATTTTTATGATTAATGATTATATTGAGCCACTTGAAGACAGTTTTTACAGCATGTGTTCCACTTTGAGTGAGGTCCTTTCCTACACTTGTTATAATAGGAATTTGTGTTGTGTTTATGTGACCATTTCATAATACCATTTAACAGACTCTTCATTTTAGATTTTGAGTCTCTGATCTTTTGGTTGATGGTTGTTAACTATATAATGATTTCAATTACCCCAATATTGACTGGATAAATGTCACTTGAGGAACTGATAGTGAGGTAAAGTTCTTAGATGAAATAAATGACTGCTTCATGGAGCAGCAGATTCAGGAACCAACAGGAAATATGCTATTTTAGATCTGATCCTTAGTTGAATGCAAGACTTTGTATGAGAGGTAATGGTGTTAGGCCCATTAAGCAACAAGGATCATAACATGATCAAATTTGAGGTAATAACTTGAGTGCCAACACTATGGGCTCCTTTTACTAAGCCATGATAGTGATTCTCATGCAGAATATGTGTCAAAGCCCATTAAATTCCTATGGGCTTCATCACATTTGCCATTCAGGAATTACTACTACGGCTTAGGAAAAGGAGCCCTAAGGAAATCTACTGCAACAGCATTTAACATTTGGAAGAGCAACTATGATAAAGTGAGAAAAATGGTTTTAAAAAATCTAATAGGAGCAGCTGTAAAGGTTAAGAGTTTAAATAAGACATGGATATTGTTTAAAAATACCATCTCAGAAGTCCTAACCGGTTGTATCCCTTTTATCAAAAAAGGTGGTAGGAAGACCATATAACAAATGGAATGGGTATAGGGTGAAGTGAAAGAGACTATTAGAAACCAAACAACCTTTTTCTAAAAATCAGAAAAGGAATCAAATGAAGAAAACAGGAAACACTACAAGCACTGCTAAGTTAGATGCAAGGCACTGATAAAGAAGGCTAAAACAATTTGAAAATAAGCTTACTGTAGAGGCAAAACTCAAAGCAAAAAAGTTTTCAGGTCCATTAGTGGCAGAAAGTTTGTGAAGCAGACAGCTGGACTGTTAAATCAACAAGGAGTTAGCCAGTCCTATTAGAAGCTGGTCCCTGGAGTAGCCTAGTAGTTAGTACGGTACACTGTGGAGAAGGGGACCCAGGCCAGTAATGCACTCTGACTGTTACACTTGTGGTGGAAAGTGTGATCCCTCCAAAATTCACCAAAAACCTATATAGGTGATATCTGCAGCCTTAAGGGCTATTGTAATGATGTAAAAGTCTGTTCAGCCCTATCCTCGGGTTGCAGCCACTGAATTTGCTGTCAAAGCCCCTCCCAGCCCATCCTGAACTGGATTGTCATATATGGGACACAGACCCTACAAGTCTGCCCAGCACCGGTCCTAGTTCATCACAGCTGAAGTCACCATTTAAGGATCACACAACACATCCACACACATTCAGCCATTTAAATTTAGGGATTTTTTTTTTATATCATCAATTTTCTAATTAGAGATTCTCTTTATTCATCCATTTACATTTTGAATTGTGTTACTGTTTTTGTCTCTACCACCTTTCTCGGGAGGGTATTCCAAGCTTTGACCATCCTAAGTCTACCGTCCACCAACCTCAATTCATGTCCTCTAATTTTACCATTTCCTCTTCTCTGAAAAAAGATTTGTTTCTATATTATTAATACCTTTCCTCTAGGGTATACACATTCAGATCTTCCAGTCTCTTCTTATATGTCTTTTGGCACAAACCCCATAACATTTTTGTCACCTTCTTCTGGACTGCTTCTAGCCTTTTAAAATTCTTAGCAAGTCAAGGCCTCCAAAACTAAACACAATACTCCAGGTGGGGCCTCACCAACGACTTGTACAGGAGCATCAACACCTCCTTTCTTCTTCTACCTCAATGCAGCCTAGCACCCTTCTGCCATGTTATTTCAAGAAATATACACTATTCACAGAATTCTATATATCGAACCAAGATTTCCACATAGAAATCAAAGCTTATTCCATAACAATGTGCATAACTTAGATAGCAAGCTAATCAGTGATGATAATTAGATGTTAACAACCAATTATTAGCACTTATTAGCATTAATTAGAATTTATACACACTACTTGCTAAACTTATTCTGTAACATGGTGTGCATAAATATAAGTTTCATAGTTGAAAAATGAGCATGATTATGGGAGTGGAATGGGTGGGTCATAGGCATTTCTAAAATCTATGCCTGTTGTCACACAGTGCACCTGCTCCATGCCTAATTTAGGCATCAGGATTTACAATGGGTTTTACTTGGTGTAATTGACCATAAGTAAATTTAGTCCCATGGACCAGTGCTCAGCATATTTTATAAACTATATGAAAGTTATGCTTATTCTATAAAGTATGCCTAAATTAAAGCGTACTTTATAGGATACACAAGCAAATTGTATTTCAGTGCCAAATGTTTAGGCATGATATATAGAATCTAGTCCTATGGAGTAATTCTATAAATTTTGCTAAAAAATGGGCACTGGAAAAGGTTGGAACTAAGCACTATTCTATAAAGGGTGCATGTCTTTTATAGAGTACCACTTAGCACCAATTCTCACACTCAACTCTGGGTGTCAGACTTATGCCTGCTCAAACCTGGTGTGAATCCCTGGGTCCAAGTTGGGCACAGTGACCGTTGTTCTGCTGCAACTTTTTGGAATGCCTCTGATCAATCCTTACCCCTCCCATGGCCATGCCTCCTTTTGGGTTGCAAGCTATGGGAATTGGGTACCCAGCATTATAGAACAGGACACACCAAATCCTAATTGGTGCCAATTAACATGAACAATTGGTTGCTAGAATCCACTTACTGATGATTAATAGCTTGTTAGCCAATTAAGTTGCATGCGTATCTTGAAAGCACACCCAAATCTGGGCACCATGTATAGAATCCAGGGGTATATCAAAACAACAAAATTGTACTCTGAATAGGTATAAATGAAAACATTTAAAATAAATGCTGACATGTTGGAAGGTTAGGGGCATATGTTGCTGGGCAATGTGGTCAGATGGAGGGGGGGGGTCTCTGGACAAATTCATAAAAATAGGATTATATATATATATATATATATATACAGTGCTTTTTTTGTGCCGGTACGCAACGGTACGGCGTACCGGCACCTTTTTTATTTTGCTCCCCCCGCCCCGTGACGGGCGCAGTGCCAGCCCCCATTTCCGGCCGCTGCTGCTTCTCCTGTTGAGCAGCAGCGGCCGCTACACAAAGAAAAAGATTTTAAAAAAAACTTCAAACCTGGCTGAAACGCGGCACCCCGGCACTGTAGACAGTCATTAGGCATTGGCTGTTGTCCCGCAGCTGCTCCTCCTCTTGCCTCTACGTCACTGCGCTCCTCCGGGGTCTTCCTCCAGGGGCAGTGACGTAGAGGCAAGAGGAGGAGCGGCTGTGGGGCAACAGCCAATGCCTAATGACTGTCTACAGTGCCGGGGTGCCGCGTTTCAGCCAGGTTTCAAATTTTTTTTTAATCTTCTTTTCTTTGTGTAGCGGCCGCTGCTGCTCAACAGGAGAAGCAGCAGCGGCCGGAAATAGGGGCTGGTGCCGCGTGCGTCGCGACTTCGCGCCGTTCGCGGGAAACTTGGCAGGGAGAGGGAAACCAACAGAGGGAAGGATTGGGGAGAGAGAGAAAGAGGGAAAACAACAGAGGGAAGGATTGGGGAGAGAGAGAAAGAGGGAAACCAACACAGGGAAGGATTGGGGGGGGGGGGGAGAGAGAAAGAGGGAAACCAACAGAGCAAGGATTGGGGGGAGAGAGAGAAAGAGGGAAACCAAAACAGGGAAGGATTGGGGGGGAGAGAGAAAGAGGGAAACCAACAGAGGAAGGATTGGGGGGAGAGAGAGAAAGAGGGAAACCAACAGAGGAAGGATTGGGGGGAGAGAGAGAAAGGGAAACCAACAGAGGAAGGATTGGGGAGAGAGAGAAAGAGGGAAAACAACAGAGGAAGGATTGGGGAGAGAGAGAAAGAGGGAAACCAACAGAGGGAAGGATTGGGGAGAGAGAGAGAGAGAGAGGGAAACCAACAGAGGAAGGATTGGGGGGAGAGAGAGAAAGAGGGAAACCAACAGAGGAAGGATTGGGGAGAGAGAGAAAGAGGGAAACCAACAGAGGGAAGGATTGGGGAGAGAGAGAGAGAGAGAGGGAAAACAACAGAGGGAAGGATTGGGGAGAGAGAGAGAGGGAAACCAACAGAGGGAAGGGTTGGGGAGAGAGAGAGAGGGAAACCAACAGAGGAAGGATTGGGGGGAGAGAGAGAAAGAGGGAAACCAACAGAGGGAAGGATTGGGGAGAGAGAGAAAGAGGGAAACCAACAGAGGGAAGGATTGGGGAGAGAGAGAGAGAGAGAGGGAAAACAACAGAGGGAAGGATTGGGGAGAGAGAGAGAGGGAAACCAACAGAGGGAAGGGTTGGGGAGAGAGAGAGAGGGAAACCAACAGAGGGAAGGATTGGGGAGAGAGAGAAAGAGGGAAAACAACAGAGGGAAGGATTGGGGAGAGAGAGAAAGAGGAAAACATCAGAGGGAAGGATTGGGGAGAGAGAGAAAGGGAAAACAACAGAGGGAAGGATTGGGGAAAGAGAGAAAGAAGGGAAACAACAGAGGGAAGGATTGGGGAGAGAGGGAAAACAACAGAGGGAAGGATTGGGGAGAGAGAGAGAGGGAAAACAACAGAGGGAAGGATTGGGGAGAGATAGAAAGAGGGAAACCAACAGAGGGAAGGATTGGGGGGAGAGAGAAAGAGGGAAACCAACAGAGGGAAGGATTGGGGAGTTAGAGAAAGAGGGAAAACAACAGAGGGAAGGATTGGGGAGAGAGAGAGAGGGAAAACAACAGAGGGAAGAATTGGGGAGAGATAGAAAGAGGGAAAACAACAGAGGGAAGGATTGGGGAGAGAGAGAGAAAGAGGGAAACCAACAGAGGGAAGGATTGGGGAGAGAGAGAGGGAAACCAACAGAGGGAAGGATTGGGGAGAGAGAGAGGGAAACCAACAGAGGGAAGGATTGGGGAGAGAGAGAAAGAGGGAAAACAACAGAGGGAAGGATTGGGGAGAGAGAGGGAAAACAACAGAGGGAAGGATTGGGGAGAGAGAAAGAGGGAAAACAACAGAGGGAAGGATTGGGGAGAGAGAGGGAAAACAGGGGAGAGAGAGGGAAAAACAGATGGAAGGATGGGGTGTGAGAGGGAAAAACAGATGGAAGGATTGGGGAGAGAGGAGAAAAACAGATGGAAGGATTGGGGAGAGAGGGGAAAACAGATGGGAGGATGGGGAGAGAGAGAAAGAGGGAAAACAACAGAGGGAAGGATTGGGGAGAGAGAGAAAGAGGGAAAACAACAGGGAAGGATTGGGGAGAGAGAGAAAGAGGGAAAAACAACAGAGGGAAGGATTGGGGAGAGAGAGAGAGGGAAAACAACAGAGGGAAGGATTGGGGAGAGAGAAAGAGGGAAAACAACAGAGGGAAGGATTGGGGAGAGAGAGGGAAAAACAGATGGAAGGATGGGGAGAGAGAGGGAAAAACAGATGGAAGGATTGGGGAGAGAGGGGAAAACAGATGGAAGGATTGGGGAGAGAGGTGAAAACAGATGGAAGGATTGGGGAGAGAGAGAAAGAGGGAAAACAACAGAGGGAAGGATTGGGGAGAGAGAGGGAAAACAACAGAGGGAAGGATTGGGGAGAGAGAAAGAGGGAAAACAACAGAGGGAAGGATTGGGGAGAGAGAGGGAAAACAGGGGAGAGAGAGGGAAAAACAGATGGAAGGATGGGGAGAGAGAGGGAAAAACAGATGGAAGGATTGGGGAGAGAGGAGAAAAACAGATGGAAGGATTGGGGAGAGAGGGGAAAACAGATGGGAGGATGGGGAGAGAGAGAAAGAGGGAAAACAACAGAGGGAAGATTGGGGAGAGAGAGAAAGAGGGAAAACAACAGGGAAGGATTGGGGAGAGAGAGAAGAGGGAAACAACAGAGGGAAAGGATTGGGGAGAGAGAGAGAGGGAAAAACAACAGAGTGAAGGATTGGGGAAGAGAAAGAGGGAAAACAACAGAGGGAAGGATTGGGGAGAGAGAGGGAAAAACAGATGGAAGGATGGGGAGAGAGAGGGAAAAACAGATGGAAGGATGGGGAGAGAGGGGAAAACAGATGGAAGGATTGGGGAGAGAGGTGAAAACAGATGGAAGGATTGGGAGAGAGAGAAAGAGGGAAAACAACAGAGGGAAGGATTGGGGAGAGAGAAAAAGAGGGAAAAACAGAGGGAAGGATTGGGGAGAGAGAGGGGAAAACAGATGGAAGGAATGGGGAGAGAGAGGGAAAAAGAGATGGGAGTATTGGGGAGAGGGGAAAAACAGATGGAAGGATGGGGAGAGAGAGGGAAAAACACAGATGGAAGGATTGGGGAGAGAAAGAAAAACAGATGGAAGGATGGGGAAAGAGAGAGGGAAAACAGATGGAAGGATGGGGAGAGAGAGGGGGAAAACAGATGGAAGGATGGGGAGAGAGAGAGAGGGAAAAAACGGAAGGATGGGGAGAGAGAGAGGGAAAAACGGAAGGATAGGGAGAGAAAGAGGGAAGACGCTGGATGGAAGAATGCAGAAAGAAATAGGGGAGACACTGGAAGGATGGGGAGAGAAAGCAGAGCTGCTGGATGGAAAAGGGGAATAGAGAAAGATTGGAGAATAAGAGGAAGGGGCATGGGGAGAACAAGGGTGAGGAAAAGATGAAAAGCCACGGGTAGATGAAGGAAATTAAAGAATGGATAGTAAGAATGAATTAAATCTGGACAGAGAGAGAGCCTGAAAAATATTGAAGAAAGCAAAGAAAAAGGAGACAAAAAATGACAAATGGCACAGAAGAGTTAAGCGAAAACAAAGGAAAGGAGAATCACAGACTGGGACCAATATGGAAAGAAAAACAGTCACCAGACAACAAAGGTAGAAAAAAATCATTTTATTTTCATTTTAGTGTTTGTAATATGTCCAATTTGAGAATTTACATTGGCTGTCTTATTTACTGCTACTACTTAGCAAATCACGTTATTTTTTTCTCCTATAGTACTGTAATATTTTCAATGATGTCTGTTTATATGCGCCATGGCTGGTATAGGGGGTGTGGTTAATGTGGGTGTGGCTATCATAGGGGTGGAGCCATATGTGGTGACCCCGCCCATAATGAGTACCGGCACCTTTTTTTCTACAAAAAAAGCACTGTATATATATATATATATATATATATATATATATATATATATATATATATATGTGTGTGTGTGTGTGTGTGTGTGTGTGTGTGTGTGTATAGAGAGAGACAGAGGGACAGAGAGAATTAGCCAGATAGACTGTAAGTAATTGCTTACTCTTTGAAATGACATACGAGGAATTTTTGACATTTGGGTACCTGTTACCTGGTCTAGCTACTATCAGAGGAAGGATGTTTATCTTCATTGTTTTCTTACTACACCATGTTTCTCTTTTTTTGTCAGGGGTTTAGAATAAGAACAAATAAGAAAGAAGACCTAAGAAAATGCAAAACAAAAGTCAATAGATTTTTGTGTGACTCAGTATTGTTTATCTTATGTTCTTAGAGTCTTTGTTAGAATCTTTGCTAAAAGATTGGGCTCCTTTTACAAATCTGTGGTAGTGATTCCTAGGGGCTTCATTGCATATGCTATGTAGGAATTATTACTGCAACTTTGTAAAATGAGCCCATTGTTAAAAGATACCTAGAATTAAAAAAAAAGTTGTAGATGGAAATAGCCATCTTGTGATGTCTAACAAACACTAAGGGCTCCTTTTACTAAGGCTCACTAACAGATTTATATTCCCCCCTCCTCCATTTACAAAGCCACACAGCAATCCTGACACAGCTAATTCAGAGTTAATGGGCTGTGTTGACATTTGCTCACTGGCAGCCGCTACTGCAGCTTAGTAAACAGAGTGGTTAGCGTGCACTATTTTTTGGCATGCACTAAGGGGCCCTTTTACTAAAGGATTGGTGCGCAGCAAGAGGCTTGCCACATACCAATCCGGAACTACCACTGAGCTACTGCGGGAGCCCAGTGGTAGTTCCCACCCCCAGTGCACATAATTTCCGATGCTACAAAAATAATTTTTATTTTTGTAGCGTCGGTGCTTACCCAGCGGTAATTGGGCAGTGCTGCACACTCCCTGGTTACCGCTAGATTAGTGAATGAGCCCTTATCATGACCTCAACGGGTGGCAATAAGTGCTCCCCCCCAGAATAGTCATGCGGCAAGTGGTTCACTTGAGTTCACTTGCCGCATGGCCATTTTTTTCCAGAAAAAAAAATACAGCCTTTTACCTGCTGCAGTATAAAGGGGCCTCAGCATGTGTCAAAAACACACAATGATGATAGTGCAGCCCCTTTTTTCCCACAGCTTAGTAAAAGGACCCCTCAATCTTTTAAGGTTCCTTACTTAAATGACCCCTAAATTTTGAATCAGAAAGAAAATATAATAGCTAAATTCTTCAGTAAGATTCAAATAGAAAAAATGAATACAATTGAATGAGAAATGGTCTTAAACTATTTACAAGGAGATTTTTTTTAAAATATAAATGTCTAAAAATTGTTACATTAATAAAACAACATTATTTGTACTTTTAATACTGACTCATCCTTTCCCACTATATTTAAAAATATTTACATGCAGAGTGTTAAATGTGCTTAGTGTATTTTAGTTTGCAGATTATACAAACACAATTAAGACAAATTATGTTGATGGTAAATTTGCATTAGATAATTATCTTAGTCATTTACTAAAGTAGAGATGCTGCTTAGAATATTAAGACAAGCATTAATGACTCTAAGCTAAACTATGTATTAAATATGTAGGTTTTTGAGAAATATGATTTCAAATGCTAGTCCATATCAAAGGGCTCTGGTTCAAGAAATCTTTCAATTTTTGAATAATCCAAAGTTTCAATTAAAAAAATGATAAATGTTGTCTTAGTAATAAATGAAAATATTCTCAGAGTCATCAGTGATCACAATATTAAATTATATGCATACTAGATTAAAAAAACAATTAGACATCACTCATGGTCAAGCACTTTACAGTCCCTGAATGCTGTAATTTCAAAGAATTTATGATGAGAGTCAGAAACAGGGCAGAAACACCTGCTTCAGTTTCCTTTAAAGTTTTAGACATAAGGGTGAAATAATTGAGATAATTTTGACAAGTTACCATAGCTAACCTTTCCAACATTAGCATGGGGTGAAGGGAAGAATTTTACTGATGTTTATGCTGTGTACTTAATTAAAGAGAAATTTTGGCCAACAACAATAATGATGAAAACCTATTTTGGATAAATAATAGAAAGACACAAAAACAAAGGGGAATAGCTAGTGCAACTTGTTCCTAAAGGACACTTGTGGACTGGGTTATGGGTAATAATTAGTCAGATGTTAATCAGCTGTTGCAGTAGACAAGGGGATGAAACTGTTACTATGAAAGGGAAACCAGTCCTCTATGGGGATAACTCTGTCTCAACTCTGTGGGACAGACCAAGAAATAGTTTCAAGCAATGCCAACAGGTTTGACTTTTATATACTGTACATAGGAGAAAATCCCCATAGGTGTCCACAGGACGCATTATAGTAAATTTATGAAACACTCCATACTTTAAAACTGTAGGCAAAGCAGAACATCAGTACTTCACAAAATCATACTTTTTGGAAGAGATATTTAGGGGTAGATTCAGTAAATGATGCTTAAAGGTAGGTGCTGAGATACAGGGCACTAAGAATTATTATACTGAGGCTGATATTCAGACCACAGAAGGTAACACTGAGCCCGTATATTCAGTGCTGGGCTATTTCTGGTGACTGGTATTGAATATCTGATTTATTTTTGTTCGGTTCAAACTATTTTTGTTCGGTTCAAACTTAACTGGCCGAAGTTATTCCAGCTATTGATGTGGCCTGATTTGGCCACTAAACTTATCCAGCGATGTTCTGGAAATAATTAGATAGCTGGTTATATTGCATGATATAACTGGTTATCTGCTAAACGATAACCAGGGATATTCAGTAGGGGACAGCCAGCTATCTCCAGCTGAATATTGCCAAATAGCCAACTAAATCAAAGGATGAAAGACTAAGGAGAAGAAACTAAGTACTCATGATAAAAACATTTATTAATAATAATTAAAAAATAACTGAAAATGTTGAAAATTAAGAATATGGAAAATAGACTATATGAAAAATACACTATGGATTGAGGACAATTACATGCACATCCTTTACATTGCTAGGCTCAAGTATAGCCTGATGGATGGAAGCATGCGTATTCGACAGATCCATATCTATTCAGTGTATTTGGAGATTAATTTTATAATGGCATCTTTGCATGGATCTGCTGTTATAGAATACTAGTTTAAGTCCACATTCTCATGCCTAGCTTTAGATGCAAGCATTTTTGGCTTGCATAAAATGTTCACACCTACCAACTGTCATTTAGGAGAGTAAATGAATGTATTCTATAAAACTGGAACTAAATGCTGTGCATGCCTCTGAGCTGTCTATGCCCACTTAGAGGATGCACACTATAGAAATTAGGTATATTGTGTTCCTGGACTCCCGGGGAGGGGGGGGGGGCTCCTTCTCTGTCACCTGGAGCAGAGATTGCACCTACACCTCAGTTATAATTGTCTTCCACATCTCCCTTCAGAGTCTCTTTTGTGTTGGAATGTATTATAGTTTAAATATTTTTTCCCAGAATAGTGGCTTGGTCATTAGCTTCTGTTGTGGACTAATATGGGAGGCGAGAGTGTATGTTGGGGGTAGTGGTTTCCTGTGTAAAGATGTACTTACAGTTCTCCTAAGTTGTACAAGAGGTGTTCTTGGTACTGTATATATGAAATGTAGAAATAAAGAAAAAAAAAAAAGAAATTAGGTATATTGTTTATAGAATAGAGGCGTAGATTAGTTATATGTGTAACTCCTAATTAGTGCCAATTAGCACTTGTTATGGCCAATTATTGATTGTTATTGCCAAACATCAATTAAGCCAATTAGTTTATGTGTGCAAAGGACCTTATTCTATAACAACATGTGCAATTGCTGTGTGTCAGGCAAATGGGACAAGTTATATGCATCTCAGTTCTTGGTTTGGGCTGGCAGTGTGACCTAACTGGGGGAGGTGCCAGAGAGTGAAGTAACAGAACAGACTGAACAAAATGTTCAAGCCAAGCTAGATGATGCTGGGGACATAGATGATAATGGACAGTTAACCAATTCAAATAAGATCCACGAGCTTACAGAAAAGACCATAGCAAATTATGACGCAGAAGTACACAAGTACCTCCTTCTCCTGGAAAGACTCTGGCTCAAAGTAGGGCAGAAAATAAGAAAGGTTAAAAAAAAGGCAAAGCTGATATCCTCCATAAACAACCATTACAGTCAATCTATAAGCAGTACCAACACAAGTCAGAAGAATATTGCCAGTTTTTAAGCAGCAAAGGCACAGAAGGTAGCTAAGCCCAAAGAGAGTGAGATAGCAAGCTACAGATCTCACATACCAGGCCATGGTGACAGAGGCAATTAAAGACATATAATCTCACACAGATCCTGCAGGGGAGAATGAATCTCAAAGCTCATTCACCTCTAGACAGCTCTAGAATCTTTAGAAGTCCTACAACTTCAAAATTACACAGGAACAGCCATTCCAGTCAGTCTATAACTAGTACAGCAGCCATCCAGGTCTGAGCAAGGCTGAGGCTGCTAAATCATGTGTTCTTTATAGTCAGCAAGAAACAGCCATAAAAATTGAAAAACTTAGACTAGAAGAAGAGGGAAAGAAAGCAGCTGCTGCTGCCACTTCCATTGCTGATGCCACTGTCGTTGTCACTGCTGCTGCCTCTGAATGCAGGAAGGCAGACTTAGATATTGTCTTGGAGGTGCTCCAGCAAGAGAAGCAGCTACTATTGAGGCTGAAGCCACAGCCCTTAAAATGAGTATAAGGCAGGATGGTGAGGAGAGTCAGCTTAGCCACATTACTTTGGAAAATCATGAGACACCTAGAAGCTATCCAAAAGGTACTGATGAAAAGAATAAGGAGTTTCCCCAAGTAGAGATAATGACAAGTTACAAGAATTAAGAGATCTCATCCAGGAACTAGAAGCAATCAAAGCTGATCTGAACCTTCCAGGCTTGTGTAACTTGGCTACTGCTTGGTGCATAAATGAGATTATAACAAAGCTCTAATACTAAATAGGAGAAAAACAAACTCTATTGAAATACTCTAACTCTCTAAAAGGAGTTTGTTATATATAATTAGTTTGTGAGTGTCCCTTTAATTGTGGAAAAAGCTCCACTTATATTATATTACAAACAATTGAAACCTCAAATCTCCAAACAGGAAAGAATACAAAAGTATTTATACTATCCTTGTTATGTCAGGAGTAAGTTAATATCACTGGTTTCTTGAGAAGGACAAAGAGAAAAAAACCCTAGAAGCAAAAAACTCACAATTAGTGAGAAAAAGCAAATGAGGTGAAAAACTCTCTTACCTTCTTAAATATTAACCAATAAAGGGGCACTCACCCAAACTAAACCATAACAGACCAATCCCAGCCCTAAACTTGCAAAAAAGGCTAACTACGGAAAACCACCCCAATCGGAGGACACGGCAATCTTAACAGTTCATTGAGCAGGCATTGACTTAAAGTTCCTCATGCTGGCTTTTACTGTCAATCAACAAACTATCTCCTCTAAAGTTTGGTACTTAGCTTTAATTAGGCAGACAGTCTCAAGTCCCGAGATCCTGATGGTATCTGATGCTGCTGTAAATTGCTAAGGACTGTGGGCTGCAGCAAGCTATGAGTTCCTGTCAGCTGCTGTAAATGCTGAAAGCCGACACTCCTCCTAAGGGGCTCCGGAGCTCTGCAAGTATTTTTTCAAACAAAAAAGAAAAGCATTAGTCCTTCAATTCTTCCACCAAGCAAAAAGGACATCAGCCCTTCAACAAGAGCGCCTTGTTTCGCCAGATTTATGGCTGCTTCAGGAAGGGCGCTTCAAAAGATCCATCTGAAGTTCAACACCGCTACAATACAAGCTGAATCTGTGTCGTCGAAACATAACAAAGATGGAGCCAATTTCAATTGTTTGTAATATAATATAAGTGGAGCTTTTTCCACAATTAAAGGGACACTCACAAACTAATTATATATTATAACAAAGCTGCCATATGACATAAGAGAGCAATAGTCAAAATTAGGCACAAAGTATAAAAAGGACAACCAAAAGAAGTTTCCTCCATTTCCAGTCTTTGTGAAGTTTATCTAAAATTTGGCAAAGAGGAGAAATGATCCAAGTTTCATGTCTGATGCAACTGAAGCAGGCTACTTCCTGAATGAAAGGCCGGTCAACAAATACAGCAACATCAGGAAACCTATAGCTGTACACCTGACAGATGTGTCACCCACAGCAACCCCACTGTCTCACTGTGAAGTCACTGGTACAGTGTCCTGGTCCTGTAAAATGTTGACCAACAGGTGTGGGAACCCTACTGGCACCAGCATTGTTCATGTGATGTCTATGTAAATTGAATCTTGTCTTAAGCAGTAAAGATGCATGTCATCACAGGTGAGCAGAACAACTAGTCCCTAGCAAGGACAGAATTCTTTGACTTATTTGTGATCTAAGGAGATAGCTAGCCCTACAACTTCAAGACTTGTACAGGGATAACAAAGAGGATGGGGAGAAGAGCAAGTGGATACATGATAGAAGCAATGGAAGGCAGCAATAAGACCCATCTATTGACTCTTATTGAATGAAATCAGATACCTGATAACAGGGAGGAAATTACCACACCAGAGATTGTGCAACATCTCCCTCATTTGCAACTTATAGAAGAGTATCTACAGCCTTTGGACCCAAATGCTGAGGTCTTACTCTTATTGGGAAGAGATGTACCAAGATTGATCAGATTTTGTGAGTCACGTAGAGGTCCACCCAATGCTCCATATGCCTACAGACTTGCCTTGGGTTGGTTGATAAAAGGTGGTGTCTGCCTTTACAGATTGAGGAGACAAAGTATAGATGTATATAGCCAGATTTTGAAGGAGGGGTGAGTTGGGATGGGGAGAAAGAGAACTAACACCTCAGAAGTGTGGAAACTTCAAAGAGTCTAATTACCCTGCCTCTCCCTTTGAACTGTAAAGGTCCTGTATCATGGGGCAAAATGTCCCTTCTACTAAAGCAACAACAAACAACAGCAAAACCCAGAAAGTTTCAATTTTAAAACCCACTTTAAAAAAAGACTGTCAGAGGTATTTAGGGTCTGGAGACTTATAAAACTCTGAAATTCAGATTATAGGGCAGTCCAGTTATCTAACACCTCAGAAATGTTGTGACTTCAAATTAGAGAAACAGAGACATGTGGAGGGGCATTTTTGATACGAGGCCTATTCAATTCCTATGGGCTTCCTCTCATTTGCCGATCGGGAATCGCTAGCGTGGCTTTGTAAAAAGAAGCCCTAAATGTTTATCAATATTCAAAAATACCCCAAAAAACTGTTTTGAAAGAAGACATCCAGAACATTCCCTAGATTTCAGAAAAAAGAAACATTTCCACCAATAGAAAATACCTTATGCAAAATATGAAATCACAGTGCTGGTTCCTGTGTCCCAAAAACATCCATGGCAATTGCAGGGGGTTAGTTCACAGTAAGTTTAGCATGCTAACTGCTAAACACCTTTCATGCCCACTTTCTATCCATGCCTCACCCTTACTGGTGCATAAACCAGGCATTAACCCCTGGATTCTATAAAGGGTACTCAAATTTGTATGTCCAAATTTGGGCACAATCCCAAGATGTGTGTGCAACTAAATTGGTAACAAACCAATTACAGCCAATAAATGGGTGCTAACAATCAATTATCTTAGTTAATTGCCAATAATTTGGATTTTTGTGCACATCTTGCTATGCTCTGTTCTATAAAACTACATGTACAACACCCATAGAGTGCAATTCAAAGGGGACATGGCCATGGAGGGTATGGGCAGGTTAGGAGCATTCCGGCAATTTGCATGCAGTGTTATAGAATACCGCAGATGTGTGCCCAAACTGGGCACTAGAATTTACACCTGGTTTCAGCAGGCATAAGTTCTGGCTCCCAAATTTGGGTGCGGAAATTGGCACACTATTCTATAAAGGAAACTTAGCCCGGAGTCCTTCAAGGAATACCACTGGGTGCTGATTTTTTTCAGGGTCAACATTTGGGTGCCATTTACTGAATCTGGGACTATGTGTTTAGCACAGTTTAGTAAAAAAAAGCCCCATAGTCTCTTAGACATCTTTCACCCAATATTCAAAATCATTTAACTGGCCAGGATTGGCACATGGCTGATTAAATGTCCCATAACTGGCTAGCCAGTGATATTCAGCGGGGAATAGCCAACTATCTCCCACTGAATATCACCAGTGAGCAGCTAGCCAGTTATATCAGCTGACATAACTGACTACCTGCTGATTTTCAGTCCCACTTTAGTGGCTATATTTGGCCATGTGAATATGTGGAATATCTTTGTCCAGTAAGAAAACAACCATTAAGTCTAAATATCAACATAGCTGGTTATCTTCTACCTGGCCAAAATAAACTGAATATTCAATGCTGGTCATTGTAAACAGCCCTGCAATGAATATCTGGGTTTAGCGGTCACCACGGAAGTTAGCCTGGCTAACTCCCGTGGTCTGAATATCAGTCCCCCTGATTTCAAATAGAAGAGCATTCCAGCATAAGACTGCTTGACATACAAGAGATCCAATTTCATGTTTGATTTAGTAGTTCAGACCTTTAATTTGAAACCTCCAAAGAAACAAGGGATTTCATCAAAATCATCCTGCCTCACTCACACTCAAATAAGGTGTTCCAGACCCCTTGTCCCAACACCCAAATAAACATTCTTCCATTTGTATTCACCAACACCTAAAAAAGCAATGTACAGTACTACTATTAATTAACCTCTTAAACCCCTAAAATCTAAAAAAAAAAAAAAATACAGTGCAATCCGCTTAAGTGCAAGGGTCTGGGACCAAAGAAATACATACAGTTAACCAGAGCGTGCATTTAACCGTTGTGACCCAAAGAAGCTTGACATCTAATAAACATATGGACAGTACTGTTTATTATATATACAGTATACAGTCTCCGTTAACTAACGTTAGGCTTACTTGAAGTAATCAGTCATAGTCCTCTGTACACTCTTGTGTCTGTGAGTTCCATAGACTATGTCTGCCAGACAGTAAAAAACGTCATAGCACTGACATCCAGTGGCCTCCAGCTAGGCCCGCACAGTGTTGAGACTCTCCAGTGCTCTTGCAAAAGTGATAGGAGGTTGTTGAATTTTGTCAGCATGTGCCTCGCTGCTCATTTCTTCATCTGTTTCATCATCAGCCATTGCCTGTGTGTAGGCGCATATCTGGACATCAGTGCTGTCGTCAGCTCTTTGTAGATCGTAATCAACAGCTATGTAGTGATGAAACTCCTCTTCAGTAACACCGGCTGGGATGTCAATAACCTGTTAATCTGACACGTTTGCAACAGCTGCATCTGTTTCGTCCCTCTCCACATCCTTAACAAAGTTTGCCCGCTTGTAGAAGTTCACAATGGTTGCCTGTGTGACATGATTCCAGGCTTCTTTCTGCATATGTAGGGAATCCAACAGTGATAGATTACAAGCCAGTTCAGCAGCACGTTTATCCTTGCCAGTCTGGTCATCCATAACGCTCATCAGACGACATAGCACAAGAGCCCGGTAATGTTATTTGAAATTGGCTATTACGCCCTGATCCATAGGTTGGATCAAAGAGGTAGTGTTTGGTGGCAGGAAGACCACCTTGACATTAGACAGCCTGACATCATCACTGTGTGCAGCACAATTATCACAAAGCAACAAAATCTGACGCTTTTGTGCCTGCATTCTAGTGTCTAACTTCTTTAGCCACTACTTCCAAATTTCCCCAGTCATCCATGAATTTGCGTTAGCCTCGTATGACACAGGAAGTCGCTTAACATTCTTGAAGCAATGAGGCTGTTTGCTCTTTCCAGTGATGAGTGGTTCCAACTTCTCACTCCCATCCATATTGCAGCAAAGGAGGATCGTCAGTCGGTCCTTCGACGTTTTACTTCCTGTAGTTTCAGCTTGTTTGAAAGCAAGTGTTCCATCAGGAATCGCTCGCCAGTAGACACCGTTTTCGTCAGCACTGAAAATGTCACGAGGTGCAAACTCGTTCAAGATGATAGGAAGAACTGAAACAACCCAATTTTCAGCACCAAAGTCATCAGTGTCTTGTTTTTCACCATGCTGTTTCTTGAATTTTATGTTGTTCCTCTCCTTCCATCTTTCCAACCATCTAACAGTGGCTTTGAATTCAGTTAGTCCAAGACTTTCAGCTAGCTGATTAGCTTTCTCCATAAGCAGTGGACCTCTGACAGGAAACTGTCTGCTCCTGACTAGAGAAAACCACCGAAGAAGAGCACCTTCTACATCCTCAGCTTTTCCCGCCCGTTTTCGTTTCCTGTGTGGATTTGTATTGTTTTGCCAGTCTTCCAGAAGCTGAGCTTTCTGCTTCAAGATGCGTGAAATTTGACTGGGATTGACACCATATTCTTTAGTAATAGATGCTTGACTTTGTTTGTTTTCTAATTTTTTAAGAACTTCTATTCGTTCAGCCAGTGTTAAAGTCTTACAGTTCTGCCGCGATGACAACGATCCTAATGCATGCTCTAACAGCATTCTTTCACTTTTTCTGCCTGTGGCAGTTAACCAACGAGATTTCAAATTTACCTTTGTCACATGCCAATCAGCTTCCATATTGCGTGCATGCACTTTTGCGGAGTCTTTCCTGCAGAGGAGCGGTCTTAAACCATGTATATAAGCAAATCTTGCACTTATCAGTGGTGTGCTAAATAGAAGTTTGTTCCCATAAAAATTGATGGCGCCAAAAGTGGGACCGAAGTACGCATGCAATTAAACAGAGCATGCACTTATCCGATGTGCACTTAAATGGAGTGCACTGTATACATATATATATATATATATATATATATATATATATATATATATATATATATATATATACAGTGGGGGAAATAAGTATTTGATCCCTTGCTGATTTTGTAAGTTTGCCCACTGACAAAGACATGAGCAGCCCATAATTGAAGGGTAGGTTATTGGTAACAGTGAGAGATAGCACATCACAATTAAATCCGGAAAATCACATTGTGGAAAGTATATGAATTTATTTGCATTCTGCAGAGGGAAATAAGTATTTAATCCCTCTGGCAAACAAGACCTAATACTTGGTGGCAAAACCCTTGTTGGCAAGCACAGCGGTCAGACGTCTTCTGTAGTTGATGATGAGGTTTGCACACATGTCAGGAGGAATTTTGGTCCACTCCTCTTTGCAGATCATCTCTAAATCATTAAGAGTTCTGGGCTGTCGCTTGGCAACTCGCAGCTTCAGCTCCCTCCATAAGTTTTCAATGGGATTAAGGTCTGGTGACTGGCTAGGCCACTCCATGACCCTAATGTGCTTCTTCCTGAGCCACTCCTTTGTTGCCTTGGCTGTATGTTTTGGGTCATTGTCGTGCTGGAAGACCCAGCCACGACCCATTTTTAAGGCCCTGGCGGAGGGAAGGAGGTTGTCACTCAGAATTGTACGGTACATGGCCCCATCCATTCTCCCATTGATGCGGTGAAGTAGTCCTGTGCCCTTAGCAGAGAAACACCCCCAAAACATAACATTTCCACCTCCATGCTTGACAGTGGGGACGGTGTTCTTTGGGTCATAGGCAGCATTTCTCTTCCTCCAAACACGGCGAGTTGAGTTCATGCCAAAGAGCTCAATTTTTGTCTCATCTGACCACAGCACCTTCTCCCAATCACTCTCGGCATCATCCAGGTGTTCACTGGCAAACTTCAGACGGGCCGTCACATGTGCCTTCCGGAGCAGGGGGACCTTGCGGGCACTGCAGGATTGCAATCCGTTATGTCGTAATGTGTTACCAATGGTTTTCGTGGTGACAGTGGTCCCAGCTGCCTTGAGATCATTGACAAGTTCCCCCTTGTAGTTGTAGGCTGATTTCTAACCTTCCTCATGATCAAGGATACCCCACGAGGTGAGATTTTGCGTGGAGCCCCAGATCTTTGTCGATTGACAGTCATTTTGTACTTCTTCCATTTTCTTACTATGGCACCAACAGTTGTCTCCTTCTCGCCCAGCGTCTTACTGATGGTTTTGTAGCCCATTCCAGCCTTGTGCAGGTGTATGATCTTGTCCCTGACATCCTTAGACAGCTCCTTGCTCTTGGCCATTTTGTAGAGGTTAGAGTCTGACTGATTCACTGAGTCTGTGGACAGGTGTCTTTCATACAGGTGACCATTGCCGACAGCTGTCTGTCATGCAGGTAACGAGTTGATTTGGAGCATCTACCTGGTCTGTAGGGGCCAGATCTCTTACTGGTTGGTGGGGGATCAAATACTTATTTCCCTCTGCAGAATGCAAATAAATTCATATACTTTCCACAATGTGATTTTCCGGATTTAATTTGTGATGTGCTATCTCTCACTGTTACCAATAACCTACCCTTCAATTATGGGCTGCTCATGTCTTTGTCAGTGGGCAAACTTACAAAATCAGCAAGGGATCAAATACTTATTTCCCCCACTGTATATATGTATATATATATATATATATATATATATATATATATATATATATATATATATATATATATGATAGGTCCACAGGGAACTTGTGTTTGAAACTGTGTTTGCAGACACAAGGGCACAAAGGAACTACAGCCATGCAAACACCTCACTGGATTTCAAAATTACCCTCAAAATAACATAAACTAGATACTTTGAGAAATGAGTTGTAAAATACCTCAGTGGAAATGTCCAAGGGAAGTTACATGTGGTGTCCAGATTTTATATTTTTAGGGTCCTTTTACAAAGCTGCAGTAAGCACTAATGTTTGCTTACTGCAGCAACAAAATGGCATACTATGGGCTGCACGGAGGCATCCTGTGGTAATTTTGCCATGTGGCAGAACTGGAAGAGACATTTTTAAATACATATTAAACTAAACCCTTACAATACTATTGGTATATTGATGACATTTTCATGATTTGGATTGAGGGAGAAGAGACTCAAACAATTTTACAGTTCCTTCAATACATACCATCCTACAATAAAATTGAAAATTGACTATTCTCCAGAAAAAGTTAGTTTCCATCAGCAATGGCTATGTACAAACATCAATATACAGGAATCCTACAGACAAATGCAGCTATCTCCACAACTCCAGCTTCCACCCTTCACATACAAAAAAAAACAAAAAAAAAAACATTATACACAGCCAAGCCACACAATGCCATCATATCTGCTCTGGGCCTAGAGTCAGAGATAAACACCTGAAAATCCTGATTCCTTCAAACAAAAATGCTACAACCCCAAAATAATCTCCGAGAATATTGCTTCTTCCCTTAAAATATCTAGAGAAAGCTTACTGCAGTACAAAGAGAAGCAGGCCACAGAGAGAATCCCTCTTATAGTGACATAAAATCCAGAGCTAGAAAAATTGAGAAGAATCACTACTCCAGGAGGTTGAAGGTATCCCCAGCCCCACCAATACTGGTCTTCCGACAGCCACCTAATTTGAAGCAAAAATTAGTGAAAAGCCAACTCCCAATAGAAGCTCAAAAAAGAAGAGAATGGCACACACCCTAGCTGCAAATTGTGCCAACACGTTTTAACAGGATCCTACAGTCACTCACATGGAAAAACATTCAGAATGAGGGGATCATTTACATGCTCATCCTCCAATTATGCATACGTCATTCAATGTAAAAAGTCTGAAGAAGGGTGCTATATTGAAGAAACAAGCCACATGCTAAAGACATGGCTTAATTTATACACTCCAATGCCAACCAGGATGCCACCTCTGTGGGACAGCACTTTACAAAACCAGATCATTACATCAATGATCTTATGGTAAAAATAATAAAAGGAAATTATAAGACAATCCAGGAACGTAAGACCTTTGAATTCAAAATGATGAAATATTTTGACACCCATCAGACAGAACTTAACAAAGATCTGGGCTTTCTATCCCACTATAAACCATAAAATTCTACTGCTTTATCATTCTCTTATCTGCCATACATCTCTCTCTTTCTCTCATCCACCCAGCTCTCCCTGTTTCTCTCCTAACCTACCCCTCCCTTTTCTTGTGAGACTGTCATTGGAATGCCTCTGTGTTTCACTTTATATTCTGATATTTGTCAACATTTGCTTATTTATGATCTGAAGAAGGGTTACCTTCAAAAGCTAATCAAAAGATGTATTAAATTAGTCCAATAAAAAAGGTATCATCTTATTTTATTTTCTGTGTTTTGATTTATTTCTATTTATTACCTTTGAAAACTCCAAAATCTTGCTTACTTCTGCTCAATAAAAATATTATAATGGGAGCAATTTCCAAACTGCTTTTATGCAAACTCTATTGGCGCTTTTTCTTGTTATTTTGTACTGTTTCACTTGTTTGATGTTTTTACCTGGGGACTTTACACCAAATTTGAAAGGGAAAGTATACTTGTATGCTTCCTTTGAATTAAAAGACATTTGCACCTGTTTTTATGAATATTTTTTTCTGCAAAATAACATTAATGATATAACTTTGTAAATAGAATCTTTAATACTAATAATATAGCTACGAAAATGGAATCTATACCTACTAGTTTCTGATCCTGCCTAAAACAAATGCATGTTCTAATACTTGGAATAATTTAGGTACTTTTAGCTGTATTTACTCGGTTGGAGGGAATGGGGAATTTCTTTTTGGATAGCGGAGTGTGGTAGCCGTGTTAGTCCACTCTTAAGGTTATCAATAGAAATCAAACAAAATAAAACATGGAAAAGAAAATAAGTTGATATCTTTTTTATTGGACATAACTTAATACATTTCTTGATTAGCTTTCGAAGGTTGCCCTTCTTCGTCAGATCGGAAATAAGCAAATAGGCTAGCTGACAGTGTATATAAGTGTATATAAGTGAAAACATTCAAGCATTACTATGACAGTCTGACAGGGTGGGAGGATGGGGGTGGGATGGCATAGCTGCATGTGGAAGACTCCTAAAAAAATCCACACTGGACCATCAATACTCACTAGAAACTATTACAAAATTAATCAAATTCATTTTAACTCACAACTACTTCCGCTTTAACAATGATATCTATCTACAAATAATGGGCACTGCGATGGGCACCAGGACAGCACCCCAATATGCCAACCTTTTTATGACTGAGCTGGAAGAGACATTTCTGAATACACACCAGACCAAACCTCTAAAATACTACCGGTACATCGATGACATTTTTATGATTTGGACGGAGGGTGAAGAAACTCTGAAACAATTTTATTCTGCCTTCAATACATACCATCCTACAATCAGATTCAAAATTGACTACTCCCCAGAAAAAGTCAATTTTTTGGACACCACGGTCTCAATCAGTGATGGCTGTATACAAACATCTATATACAAGAAACCCACAGACAGATGCAGCTACCTCCACAACTCCAGCTTCCATCCTTCACATACAAAAAGATCCATCATTTACAGCCAAGCCACAAGATACCACCGTATCTGCTCTGACCCAGGGGACAGAGACAGACACCTTAAAAGCCTGACTGCATCCTTCAAACAGAAAGGCTACAACCCCAAAATAATCTCCAAGAATATTGCCTCCTCCCTTAAAACACCCAGGGAGAATCTGCTATAGTACAAGGAGAAAAAAATCCACAGACAGAATCCCCCTTGTACTGACATACAATCCAGAGCTGGAAAAACTGAGGAAAATCATAAGAGATCTACAACCTATACTCCAGGAGGATGAATTACTGAAAGAGATATTCCCATCCCCACCAGTACTGGCCTTCCGACAGCCACCCAACTTAAAACACAAGCTAATCAGAAGTAAACTTCCATCACAGACTGAAAAGGAACAGAAGGGCACACTTCCCTGTAATTTATCCTGTTGCAAACTATGCCAAAATATTTCACAGGACCCCAAAGTCATCCACAAAGGAAAGATATTCAACATAAAGGGATCTTTCACTTGCTCATCTTCCAATGTGGTATATATTATTCAGTGTAAAACATGTAATGAAGGATGCTATATTGGAGATACAGGCCAGATGCTTAAGACAAGATTCAATTTACATAGACATCACATGAACAATGCTGGTGCCAGTAGGGTTCCCACACCTGTTGGTCAACATTTTACAGGACCAGGACACTGTACCAGTGACTTCACAGTGAGAATCCTGAAAGGTAACTTTAAAACCATACAAGAACGTAAGACCTTTGAAGTCAGAATGATTGAATATTTTAACACCCAACAGAAAGGACTTAACAAGGATCTGGGGTTCCTAGCCCATTATAAAGCATAAAGCTGTATGTCTCTGTTGATCACCCCACCCCTCACCTATCCACACCCATCCTGTTAGAATATCAATGATATGCTTTGATGTCCCCATGCATACCTCCTACCCACCCCCATCCTCCCACCCTGTCAGACTGTCATAGTAATGCTTGAATGTTTTCACTTATATACACTGTCAGCTAGCACATTTGCTTATTTCCGATCTGACGAAGGGAAACCTTCGAAAGCTAATCAAGAAATGTATTAAGTTATGTCCAATAAAAAAGGTATCATCTTATTTTCTTTTCCATGTTTTATTTTGTTTGATTTCTATTGATAACTTTTTGGATAGCCAATCCATGCTCATAAATTGTCTTTGCCATGGATAAATGGCTTTAAATATTAGGGAGCTCAAAGATTAAGTCTGTGAGCTCATAACAGCAGCTGAGTATAGCCATGCTGTTTTGGTGTGGGTTGGGGGAGGGGAGAAGGACAGGAGATCAAGGTGGTAAGGAGGAATGATCAGTAGGGACATGACGTGGCAGGTGGGGCTTGGTGGGTTATGGTTTCAGTACCTCTCCATTTTTATCTCTCCCTACACTTCTCCCTGGGAACTCTGTTCACTGGATAAATCTCTCTTATCTACACCCTTCTCTTCCACCGCTAACTCCAGACTCCGTTCCTCTTATCTTGCTGCTTTTATCTTGCCTGGAATAGACTTCCTGAGCCGGTACGTCAAGCTCCATCTCTGGCCGTCTTCAAATCTAGGCTAAAAGCCCACCTTTTTAATGCTGCTTTTGACTCCTAACCCTTACTCACTTGTTCAGTACCCATGTTTTATCATTCCCACCTTGGTAATTCCCTTATGTCTTGTTTGTCCTAATTAGATTGAAAGCTCTGTCAAGCAGGAACTGTCTCTTCATCTCCAGTGTATAGCACTATATACATCTAGTAGCACTATAGAAATGATAAGTAGTAGAATTAGTAGTAGTAGTTGCGTGGGAGAAGTTAGAGGGGAGCTTTTGGCAGGTAGCATTATTGTTTGGGACAGAGGTGAGGAGTGGGGGCAGGTTGGATGATGAGGTGGTTACCCACTCTGCCTCCCTGTCAGGTGTGTCAAGGGTTGCTGTGGTGGTGTGCTTTGGGGATGTTTGGGTGGGTTTTTCGCAGCTGGTGGTTGGTGGAAATATGGGGGTTGTGATACTGTTGAGGAGGCCTTTTGAATGTGGGAATTGGTTTAAGCATGAATATGCTTCATCGTTTGCGCCTCCGCCATGAGTATTTACAGGTCCTGCGTCACTGCAGACTTGCGGAAGGTGGGGGTATGCAGAATGTAAAGTGATGGATGAAGCTAATTTAGCACTGACTGGCTTCAGGTGTGAGGGAAAAAGGACTCTCTATTGTAGTTGGATATTGCACTTATATGTTATTGCATGAACAATGTTACTGTTATTGTTAATCGGTATTTGTTAATAAAGCTATGGTCCCTTATTTTGCCAGACATTTAGAATGGTTTTGTTCCTTGAATGGGTGAATTGAGAGTATGGTGTAGTATAATGCTGATGTTATTCCCCAAATAAGCAGTATTAAGATTGTTTCTCTAAATGTTATTCTTGTCCTAATTAATATTTTTCATATTTGCTATCCTCACTTTTATGCACAGGCAGAAACCATTGCCAATTAAATCCAACTAAATCTTGCCAGCTGCCTTGTTGCATGCTTTGAAGACAAAACTCAGCTTTGATAAATATAGCTTTTATCTCTATTTATCTATTTTTCTTTTTTTTTTGTATAACAGTTGCCATTGACGGTCAAGGATAATATCACCAATGTTACATTTCATCTTTGCTATGGACAGCATAAGCTGAGAACATACCCCTTCCATAAATCTAGTAAGCAAATATTTCCTGCTACACTAGTCAGTCTATATCAGTTATTCATTCTATACATAAGTTTCAGTTGCCTTTAATCATGGCTGATAAATAAGTTTCACTGTTTCAATGAGTAGTACAGTCTGCCAGCCCAAATGTTTAACTTATGAGCAGCACAATAATAATTAAGGGCTTATTTTGCTGCTAACTAATTGCAAGCAGATTGCACAATATATACACATGAGGTATATTTTCTTGTGGCAGCAGGTAAAGAAGGAAGAAAAGGATCAGTAGTCAGTGAACTGTGACTTTGCCTATGATTGACCATTGTAGATACATTGAAGAATATAAGAACATAAGTATTACCATACTGGGACAGACCGAAGGTCCATCAAGTCCAGCATCCTGTTTCCAACAGTGGCCAATCCAGGTTACAAGTACCTGGCAAGATCCCAAAACAGTATAATATATTTTATGCTGCTTATTCTAGAAATACGCAGTGGATTTTCCCCAAGTCCACTTTAATAATGGCATCTGGACTTTTCTTTTAGAAAGCTATACAAACCTTTTATAAACCCCGCTAAGCTAACTGCTTTTACTACATTATCTGACAACAAATTCCAGAGTTTAATTACATCTTTTCTTCAGTTTGTTTTAAACTTACCACTTTGAAACTTCATTGCATGCCCCCTAGTCCTAGTATTTTTGGAAAGAGTAAACAAGTGATTCACATCTACCTGTTCCACTCCACTCATTAATTTATAGACCTCTATCATATCTCCCCTCAGTCATTTTTTCTCCAAGCTGAAGAGCTCTAGTCACCTTAGCCTTTCCTCAAAGGGAAGTCATCCCATTCCCTTTATCCTTTTCTTCACCTTCTCTGTATCTTTTCTAATTCCACTATATCTTTTTTGAGATGCAGTGACCAGAATTGCACACAATATTCAAGTTGCAGTTGCACCATGATGCAATACAAAGGCATTATAACATTTTTTATTTTTGTTTTCCATTCCTTTCCTATTAATACTTAACATTCCATTTGTTTTCTTAGCTGCCGCAGCACACTGAGCAGAGGGTTTCAACGTATCATCAACGATGACGCCTAGATCCCTTTCCTGGTTAGTGACTCTTATTACATAGCTATAGTCCGGGTTCTCTTTCCCACATGCATCACTTTGCACTTGCTTACATTTAATGTCATCTGCCATTTGGATACCCAGTCTCGTAAGGTCCTCTTGTAATTTTTCACAATCCTCTTGCAATTTAACAACTTTCAATAACTTTGTGTCAGAAAAGTTAGGGCCCTGTTTACTAAGCCACTCTGTTGGCACGCTAACATTTTTAGCGCATGCTAACATTAGAGACACCCATAGGAATATATAGGTGTCTCTAGCATTAGCTCATGCTTATTTTTAGCGCTAAAAATGCTAGTATGCCTTAGTAAACAAGGCACTTAGTTACCTCACTAGTTACTCCTATCTCCAGATCATTTATAGATATGTTAAAAAGCAACAGTCCCAGCACAGACCCCTGGGAAACTCCACTATCTATCCTTCTCCGTTGAGAATACAGATCATTTAACTCTACTCTCAGTTTTCTTTTAATCAATTTTTAATCCACAATAGAATACTACCTCCTATCCCACGACTCTCCAATTTCCTCTGGAGTCCTTCATGAGGTACTTTGTTCAATGTCTTTTGAAAATCCAGATGCACAATATTAACTGGCTCACCTTTATCCACATGTTTGTTCATTCCTTCAAAAAAATGTAATAGAAGCGGGGCTTGCACTTGTTAGTGCTGTCTGTGCCTGAGAGGAAGAACAATGAGGAGCATGCATCCATTTTAAATCAGGGGCCTTCAATTTTGCAAAGCAACAGAGGTCAGAGTTCAGCATGTTGTAAATCTTAAAGTGCTCATTTAAGGGATCAGAGAGAGAGAGAGAGAGAGAGAGAGAGGCATTTTCGATATGACGTCTAAGTCCGACTTTGGACTTTTTGCAAAAAAAACCGTCCAAAATCTGAATAGGAAAAAAGGTCATTTTCAAAAAAGAAAAATGACTATCTTTTGTTTTCAAAAATACTGTTTTGAACAAGGTTTTGTGATTTGGACGTTTTGTTTTTTGGTCCATTTTCAAACAAAAAAAAAACATTCAAGTGCAAAACGAACAAAATCAAGCCATTGGGATGTAGGCAGAGCCAGCATTTTTAGTAGACTGGTCCTTCAGACATCCCAGGAAAGCAATAGGGCACCCTAGGGGGTACTGCAATGGACTTAATAAAATTTACCCAGGTACCCATCTCACCATTGCTCCCTTGTCTGCTGAGCCCCCCCAACCCCCCCCCCCAAAACCCACTACCCCCAACTGTACACCTATATGTGGGTACAGTGGGTTTCTGGTGAGTTTTGGAGGACTCACAGTTTCCTCCACAAGTTTAACAGGTAGAGAGAGGTATGGACCTGGGTCCACCTGTCTGCAGTGCATTGCACCCAACACTAGACTATTCCAGGGACATGCATACTGTTCTAATGGACCTGAGTAAAACATCTGAGGCTGGCATAGAGACTGGCAAGTAATGTTTTTCATCACTTTTATTTTTGGGGTGGGAGGAGGTTAGTGACCACTGGGGGAGTAAGGGGAGGTCATCCCTGATTCCCTCCAGTGGTCATCTGGTTATTTAGGGCACCTTTTTGTGCCTTATTCATTATAAAAACAGGTCTAGCTCAAAATGTTTTTGTTTTCTTCCATTATGGCTGAAAAATATCTAAGTCTCAGGAACGCCCAAGTCCCACCCTGAACACACCCCTGATACGCCCCCTCGAGATATGGATGCACTTCTGATGGACTTCATAGAAAAACATCTAGAAATAGATTTTGAAAATACTAATTTGGATGTTTTTGGGAGAAAAACATCCAAATGCTGCTTTATGCCACTTTTTAGACTTTTTTTCTGTTTTGGAAATGAGCCCAAGAGAATCTGCAAGCAAGAGAAAGGCTTGCTAAGCTGCAATATTGATGTTAGATTGGGATGATTGAAATTTGTTTTCTTCAAATAGAGTTTGTAAGGTTGATAATTCACCAATTGAGCTAAATCTAATGATCTAGATATTGATATTGAGCTATAGAGATAGATAGATAGATAGATAGATAGATAGATAGATAGATAGATAGATAGATAGATAGATAGATAGATAGTATAAACCCCTGGTTAGATATACATATAAATAGGTATGACAAATAAGAAGATAACATAACTTAAGAACATAAACATTGCACAGTATCCTGTTTCCAACAGTAGCCAATACAGGTCACAAGTACCTGGCAAGATCCGAAGAGAATAAAACAGATTTTATGCTGCTTATCCTTGATAATGGCTTATGGACTTATCTTTTAGGAATTATCCAACCCTTTTTTAAACACTGCTAAGTTAACTGCTTTTAGCACATCCTCTGACAATGAATTCCAGAGTTTAATTACACATTGAGTGAAGAAATATTTTCTCCAATTTGTTTTAAATTTACAACTTAGTAACTTCATTGCATACCCCTAGTCCTTGTATTTTTGGAAAGAGTAAACACGTGATTCATGTCTACCCATTGCACTCCATTCAGTATTTCATAGATCTCTATCATATCTCCCCTCAACCCTAGACTCTTTAGCCTTTCCACATAGGGAAGTCATTGCATCCCCTTTATCATTTTTGTCACCCTTCTCTGTACCATTTCTAATTCTGTTATATCTTTTTTCAGATGTGGTGACCAGGATTGTATACAGTATTCAAGGAGCAGTTGCCCCACGAAGCAATACATATAAATACATGTGAAGAATAATGTTAAAGATAAACCCTGTGATAGATAAATTATAAACTGTGTGTAGATATACAAAAGAGACTTTTACAAGGAAACAAATGATGATATAGATATATTGTGACAAAAGAATGCCAATTGATAATGGACTGAAAGCCAAAAGGAAATACACAAAATTAAAAATAAATAAAAATAAAGTCTGGAGGTTAAGCATAGTAACATAGTAGATGACGGCAGAAAAAGACCTGCACGGTCCATCCAGTCTGCCCCACAAGACAACTCATGTGTGCTACTTTTTGTGTATACCCTACTTTGATTTGTACCTATGCTCTTCAGGGCACAGACCGTATAAGTCTGCCCAGCACTATCCCCGCCTCCCACCACCGGCTCTGGCACAGACCGTATAAGTCTGCCCAGCACTATCCCTGTCTCCCATCACCAGCTCTGGCACAGACCGTATAAGTCTGCCCAGGACTATCCCCGCCTCCCACCACCGGCTCTGGCACAGACTGTATAAGTTTGCCCAGCACTATTCCCGCCTCCCAACCACCAGCCCCGCCTCCCACTACCGGCTCTGCTATCCAATCTCGGTTAAGCTCCTGAGGATCCATTCCTTCTGAACAGGATTCCTTTATGTTTATCCCATGCATGTTTGAATTCCGTTACCGTTTTCATCTTCACCACCTCCCGCGGGAGGGCATTCCAAGCATCCACCACTCTCTCCGTGAAGAAATACTTCCTGACATTTTTCTTGAGTCTGCCCCCCTTCAATCTCATTTCATGTCCTCTCGTTCTACCGCCTTCGTATCTCCGGAAAAGGTTCGTTTGCGGATTAATACCTTTCAAATATTTGAACATCTGTATCATATCACCCCTGTTTCTCCTTTTCTCCAGGGTATACTTGTTCAGGTCAGCAAGTCTCTCCTCGTACTTCTTGTTACGGAAATCCCATACCATTCTCGTAGCTTTTCTTTGCACCACTTTGATTCTTTTTACATCCTTAGCAAGATATGGCCTCCAAAACTGAACACAATACTCCAGATGGGGCCTCACCAACGACTTATACAGGGGCATCAACACTCCCTTTCTTCTGCTGGTCACACCTCTCTCTATACAGCCCAACAACCTTCTAGATACAGCCACCACCTTGTCACACTGTTTCGTCGCCTTCAAATCCTCAGATACTATCACCCCAAGATCCCTCTCCCTGTCCGTACCTATCAGGCTCTCGCCACCTAACACATACGTCTCCCGTGGATTTCTATTCCCTAAGTGCATCACTTTGCATTCTTGGCATTGAATTTTAATTGCCAGACCTTAGACCATTGTTCTAACTTCTTCAGATCCTTTTTCATGTTTTCCACTCCCTCCGGGGTGTCCACTCTGTTACAGATCTTAGTATCATCCGCAAATAGGCAAACTTTACCTTCTATCCCTTCGGCAAGGTCACTCACAAATATATTGAACAGAATCGGCCCCAGCACCGATCCTTGAGGCACTCCACTACTCACCTTTCCCTCCTCCGAGCTAACTCCATTCACCACCACCCTCTGGCGTCTGTCCGTCAACCAGTTCCTAATCCAGTTCACCACTTTAGGTCCTATCTTCAGCCCATCCAGTTTATTTAAAAGCCTCCTGTGGGGAACCGTGTCAAAAGCTTTGCTGAAATCTAAGTAGATTACGTCCATAGCTCGTCCCTGATTCAATTCTCCTGTCACCCAATCAAAAAACTCAATGAGATTCGTTTGGCACGATTTCCCTTTGGTAAAACCATGTTGTCTGGGATCTTGCAACTTATTGGCTTCCAGGAAATTCACTATCCTTTCCTTCAGCATCGCTTCCATTACTTTTCCAATAACTGAAGTGAGGCTTACCGGCCTGTAGTTTCCAGCTACTTCCCTATCACAACTTTTGTGAAGAAGGACCACCTCCGCCATTCTCCAATCCCTCAGAACCTCTCCCATCTCCAAGGATTTATTAAACAAATCTTTAAGAGGACCCGCCAGAATCTCTCTGAGCTCCCTTAATATCCTGGGGTGGATCCCGTCCGGTCTCATGGCTTTGTCCACCTTTAGCTTTACAAGTTGTTCATACACACTCTCCTCTATAAATGATGCTGTATCCACTCCATTTTCATTCGTACTTTATCCAGTCCATCGCGGTCCTGCTCCAGGATTTTCTTCTGTGAAAACAGAACAAAAGAATCTATTTAGCAAATTTGCTTTTTCTTCATCACTATCTACATAGTGGTTTGCAGTATCTTTTAGTCTCACAATTCCCTTTTTAGTCATTCTCCTTTCACTAATATACCTGAAGAAATTTTTGTCACCCCTCCTTACATTTTTAGCCATTTGTTCTTCCGCTTGCGCTTTCGCCAGACGTATCTCTCTCTTGGCTTCTTTCAGTTTCCTCCGGTATTCCTTCCCGTGTTCCTGTTCTTGAGTTTTTGTGTATTTCCGGAACGCCAACTCTTTAGCCTTTATTTTCTCAGCCACTTGTTTGGAGAACCATATCGGTTTCCTTTTTCTCTTGCTTTTATTTACTTTCCTTACATAAAGGTTTGTGGCCCTATTTATAGCTTCTTTCAGCTTAGACCACTGTCCTTCCACTTCTTGTACTTCCTCCCAGCCCATCAGCTCCTTCCTCAGGTATTCCCCCATTTTAGTAAAGCCAGCATGCTTAAAATCCAGGACTTTGAGTTTTGAGTGGCTGCCCTCCACTACAGCAGTCATATCAAACCAAACCGTTTGATGGTTACTGCTGCCCAGGTGGGCACCCACTCGGACATTTGACACGCTATTCCCATTTGTGAGCATCAGATCCAGCGTCACTCCCTCCCTCGTGGGTTCTGTCACCATTTGTCTGAGCAAAACACTTTGGAAAGCATCCACGATCTGTCTACTTCTCTCCGATTCCGCCAATGGAACCTTCCAATCTACATCTGGCAGATTGAAAACTCCCAGCAACAGCACCTCCCTCTTCTTTCCTAACTTTTGAATATCCGCGATCAGATCCCTATCTAGTTCCTCCAGTTGTGTCGGGGGTCTGTAGACAACACCCACGTGGACTGAGGTTCTATCATCTCTTTTTAAGGTGATCCATATCGCTTCTTCTTTTCCCCAGGTCCCTGTCATTTCAGTCACCGTGATATCATTTCTCACATACAGAGCTACTCTTCCACCTTTACGACCCTCTCTATCCTTCCTAAATAGATTATAGCCTGAATAAAATATTTTCTAGTGGAGTAAGAAACAGCAGGTGAAAGTGCCACAGTTGAAGTTAAATAATTTTTTTCAATTGCTCATGCCCTGGTATGATGCCATGATCTATTCCTTTATAAATATGCATAAAATAAGGGGCTTATTTTACATAGATGCCCTGTTCTGAAATTGTCACCTGGGAGACTAATTTTTTTTTTAAAGGATTTTTTCACATTAGGCTTAAATAAAGAGTTTTTTTTATAAACATAGGAACATAAGAATAGCCATACTGGGTCAGGCCAAAGGACTATGTAGCCCAGTATCCTGCTTCCAACAGTGGCCAATCCAGGTCACAACTACCTAGCAGAAACCCAATTAGCAGCAACATTCCATGCTACCAATCCTAGGGCAAGCAGTGGCTTCCCCCATATCCATCTCAATAACAGACTATGGACATTTCCTCCAGGAACTTGTCCAAACATTTTTAAACCTAGATACGCTAACCGCTGTTACACATCTTCTGGCAGTGAGTTCCAGAGCTTAACTATTCTTAACTATTTCCTCCTATTTGTTGTATTTCCATGTAATTTCATTGAGTGTCCCCTGGTCTACACTTTTTGAAAGAGTGAGAAACTAATTCACTTGTACCCGTTCTATACCTCTCAGGATTTTATAGACCTCAGTCATATCCCCTTCAGCTGTCTTTTTTTCTGAGCTGAAGAGCCCTATCCTCTTTAGCCTTTTCTCATATCTGTTATATGTTTTTTTTATATATGACAACCAAAATTGAACACAATACTCAAGGTGAGGTCAAACCATGGAGCGATACAGAGGCATTATAATATTCTTGGTTTATTTTGCATTTCTTTTCTCTTAATTCCTAGAATCCTGGTTGCTTTTTTGGCCGCCACAACACACTAGGCAGAAGATTTCAGGGTAATGTCTACAATAACATCTAGATCTTTTTCTTGAGTACCGATTCCTAAGGTGGACCCTAGCATCAGTGACTATGATTCAGATTATTATAAAATTACCCCTGTGCATGTATGAGTAAGCACAGTGCCAAGAAGGAGAATAGAGTATTTTTAGGCAATCCACATGAGGGCAAGTCCATGGCTGGAGATGAGTGAATGGGCAGGGTCACAATTTACATGCATTGTTTATAAAATATGAGTATACAAACATGCTTCATAAGCAAATATTTATACCTGATCTCAAGCAGGCATAAATGTTTATGAATTCCATTTAGGCACAATGAGCTGGATTAAGTAAATAGTGGTGAAAAACTGGTGACGGGAAAAATCTGCACTCAGAACTATTTTGTAAAGAGTGTTCTGGGATGAGTGCTCTTTAAAGAATAGCATTTAGGGCTCAATTCTATATATATAGTGCCTAAAATTAATGCACCCTAAGCAATTATGCCTAAGCGTATTCTAAATATATGGTATTTAGAATACGCTTACACGGTATTTAGAATACGCTTAGGCGTGGATCATGCAACTGAATCTACGTGCATCCATTTACAACAACAAAAAGCTGGTGTAAATCCCTGCACATAGATTTACATATACTGGCCCTTATTTTATAACAACATGCATAGATTTTGGAATGCCCACAAAATGTCCATTTCTACGTCCCTAAGCACACCCTTTTCCCTATGCGCCTTAGAATTTAGTTGCAGTATATTACAGAATATAAATTATAATTTTTGACAATTAGTGCTCGTTATTGCTTGCTAAGAGCTGTTAACAACACATAACAGCTTGTTAAAGTGATCTATGCACGAAACTGTGCGGAACGCTAGGTGCTCTATATAAAATCCGGAAGTTAGTGTGGATTCCCATGACCAACTTTGGACTTCAGGTCTTACACCAACTGAAAGCTGGTATAAATTCTGGCATATAAATTGGGTGCATATCCCCCAAATTCAGTAACACTGTGCATAACCTTTTTGAATGCCCCTGACCTGCCATGCCTTACTCATGTACAATCTAATTCAGGGGACCTATTTTAACTAGTGTGGAGATTATTCATATACCATATTTTAATCTTATCTCAAACACTCTTTCTTATTTTATTCACAGATAGTCCATGCTACCACCATTCTAACTGAAATATACATTCATAGTTCGACATTATAAGATCAACGGGGATCCTCAGAGTTTTATTGCTCCAACACTTTTAGTGGTGGTGTTCACATCGTCATCGATCCACCCATTTACATTTTTTCTATAACGATCTATTTGCTTCAAGAATTTATACTTCACTTTTTCATAAAGCTCTCTTCATAAATCAACATCTTCCAATAAGTCTTCCTCAAATCTTAACATCAAAATATATAATGCTCATAGCACTTAATTTTAGGTGGCTTTCAGCAGTGATTTTTCTCCCGAGTCAAACCCCTGCCAACATGGCCAGGTTTCGGAATTTTTTCTACATGCGGAAGCAAGCATTCAGATGTGAACCTCTTCCCTATTGAAGAATTCCGAAACCTGGCCATGTTGGCAGGGGTTTGACTCTGGAGAAAAATCGCTGCTGAAAGCCGCCTAAAGTTAAGTGCTATTTTGATGTTAAGATTTGAGGAAGACTTATTGGAAGATGTTGATTTATGAAGAGAGCTTTATGAAAAAGTGAAGTATAAATTCTTGAAACAAATAGATCGTTATAGAAAAAAAGTAAACGGGTGGATCGATGACGATGTGAAAAATACCACTAAAAATGTTGGAACAAGGTTCCTAGAAGGTGCATGTTGTCAAATAAAACTCTGAGGATCCCCGTTCATCATATAATGTTGAACTATGAATGTATATTTCAGTTAGAATGGTGGTAGCATGGACTATCTGTGAATACAATAAGAAAGAGTGATTGAGATAAGATTAAAATATGGTATATGAATAATGCCTTACTCATGGTCATGCCCCTTTTGGATATGTTTTTTTAAAATAGAATCACAAATAGGCAGTTACACATACAAACCTAAATTAGTGCCAAATAACACCAATTATAGAGTGCTAATGGCTCATTAACTAATTTAGTGGCATATACAACTATGGATCATGCCCTAATTTGGGTGACCAATTTTGGGTGATCTTTATAGAATATGGAGGGGGGACATACCTGCTTCTTTGTTTCTACTATTTTGTGAAGGCACATGCCCCAGGATTCTATATATAGTGCTGCAATTTCTGTGTGGAAATGGAAGCTTATTCTATAACAATGTGTGTAACTTAATTGGTAAACTAGCTAATTAGTGATGTGATATTAACAAGCAGTTAGTGCTAATTGGCATTAAGATTAATGCACATAACTCACTAAGCGTATTCTGTAACATGGTGTGCTTAAATTATAAGTCACAGTTGAAAAGGGGGTGTGGCCATGGGCAGGGCGTGGGCATTTCTAAAATCTATGTGCATTGTTATAGAAAACAACTGCTCTGCGCCTAATTTAGGCATCGGGATTTACAGCACGTAAAGCATGGCATACATGGCTGCAACTAAATTTGTTCATGTGGAAAGGCGCTCAGCGTATTCTATATACTACATGGACATGTAAGCCTAGTCTATAAAATGTAGGTATACTTTACAAATATACCTAGGCATATTTGTTTTCTGCATGGAATATTCAGGTGCCATATTTATTTATTTATTTATTTATTTATTTATTCAGAATTTATATAGAATCTAGCCCATTGTTTGATATCTGTCTTAAAATTGTTCATTTAAAATGTTAGTTATTGCAACCCAGCTCAGTGATATCTGAAATGGTCCTCACTTGACTGAGTTTCATTATTTGGATAACTTATAGCTCAAGCGCTGTAGTTGCCTTCTGTCTGGTTCTCAACCCAGTCCTCAGAACATACCCAGCCAGTCAGGTTTTCAGGATATCCACAATGAGTATGCAAGAGATAGATTCACATACAATAGAAGCAGTGCATGCAAATTTATCTCATGCATATTTTTTGTGGTTATCTTGAAAACAGACCAGCAGGGTGTATCCAGAGGACTGGGTTGGGACCCCTTGGTCTAAAAGAATGTAGATTGCGTAGAACAGTTTGGATCAGGAGTTCCCATACTTTTCAAGATAAGAACCATATAGAACTTTTCAAATAATGGAAAGGGCCTGTGGGGATTGGGGTAGGGATCATCACTGCAATCCATACTGCCATTGTCTTTGGCTGGTGGAGTCTGGAAACCACAACTACCTTTGCTACTGCTGCCCTTCGAAAAAACAAACAAAAAAAATCTTCCACATCAACTGGCTTCAGCTGTAGGCAGGAGAGGTATGGCAAGCCTAAAAAAATATGATTTGCAAGTCACAAACAACCCATAAGTCATAAGTTGGAGGGTCCCTAGTTTTGATCATGCAAAGTTTAGTGAAAAAAATGTTACCTAGTCCTCTGTGAAATCTAATATAACATCATCAAAATTGTTAACAAAGTTGAAAGAAAGAAAACAGATTTTAATATGCCTGGAATTAGAACCATCTCAGAAAACTGGACTCAGCCTCAGGAATGGTCTCATTCAAACTTTTTCTTATGTTTTTCTTAATACTTTAACATACTGGAGATAGTGATATGCACAATACCAAATGATATGGAAGAGTTATTGCAGATTGATTCTAGTTAATAACATGGATCTAATGAAGAGTAAATATAAAATAATTAGCAAAAGTAATATCATTACTATGGTTAATGAGTATTTCAAATGCAATTTCATTTTACGTTTTTGTAAGTAAAACATTTGTTTATTTCTATCAGCATGAGGCTCAGATTTGCATTTAATAACAGCACAGCTGAGTTCATTCACTTTCAAATACTTCTTGCTTTAGGGTAATGCAGACATAGCTGCATTCAACACTAATGGAAGTGAAAATGAAACCATCTTCAAATAGTCATATCATTTAGAAATTAGGACATTTTTCAGTGATAATTAAATAAGAAGAAAGGTCCAAGACCAAAAAAATAAAGATGTTTTAATCTAGATCTGTTTCAATCATGCCTAGGGTACAAAAAGGTGCCCTGACTAAGCAGCTGACCACTGGAGGGATGAAGGCATTATCCCTTCTTCATCTCCCAGTGGTTACTGACCCTCATCTCCCCTTCAGCTGCTGCTATTTTCCACCAGGTCCTGTCTGTCCCTCTTTTGGATGCTGCTGCTCCCATACTATATCTTGGCTTTATCGTTTATTCATTTACTATACCGTTTCAAATTGTATTCACAAAACAGAATGGTTTACATAGCAATATAAAAATCATAATAAAAACAAACATAAAAGAACTCCATCAAAATGATAGGAAAGCACAGCAAGCTAAAACAACCATTCTAAAAGGTAACAACATCAACACATATTGGACAACCATTCATAGCAAGTACATAAACTGTTATATTATTTTACTGCATATTCATTCTACCTAATTCTGCCTTTTATTACAGATTATTTTCAAACGTATTCTTAAGTAGAGGAGTGTGGTAGCCATGTTAGTCCACTCTTAAGGTTATCAATAGAAATCAAACAAAATAAAACATGGAAAAAAAATAAGATGATACCTTTTTTATTGGACATAACTTAATACATTTCTTGATTAGCTTTCGAAGGTTGCCCTTCTTCGTCAGATCGGAAATAAGCAAATGTGCTAGCTGACAGTGTATATAAGTGAAAACATTCAAGCATTGCTATGACAGTTTTACAGGGTGGGAGGATGGGGGTTGGTAGGAGGTATGCATGGGGACATCAAAGCATATCATTGATATTCTAACAGGATGGGTGTGGATAGGTGAGGGGTGGGGTGATCAACAAAGACATACAGCTTTATGGTTTATAATGGGCTAGGAACCCCAGATCCTTGTTAAGTCCTTTCTGTTGGGTGTTAAAATATTCAATCATTCTGACTTCAAAGGTCTTACATTCTTGTATGGTTTTAAAGTTACCTTTCAGGATTCTCACTGTGAAGTCACTGGTACAGTGTCCTGGTCCTGTAAAATGTTGACCAACAGGTGTGGGAACCCTACTGGCACCAGCATTGTTCATGTGATGTCTATGTAAATTGAATCTTGTCTTAAGCATCTGGCCTGTTTCTCCAATATAGCATCCTTCGTTACATTTTTTACACTGAATGATACAGTGGGGGAAATAAGTATTTGATCCCTTGCTGATTTTGTAAGTTTGCCCACTGACAAAGACATGAGCAGCCCATAATTGAAGGGTAGGTTATTGGTAACAGTGAGAGATAGCACATCACAAATTAAATCCGGAAAATCACATTGTGGAAAGTATATGAATTTATTTGCATTCTGCAGAGGGAAATAAGTATTTGATCCCCCACCAACCAGTAAGAGATCTGGCCCCTACAGACCAGGTAGATGCTCCAAATCAACTCGTTACCTGCATGACAGACAGCTGTCGGCAATGGTCACCTGTATGAAAGACACCTGTCCACAGACTCAGTGAATCAGTCAGACTCTAACCTCTACAAAATGGCCAAGAGCAAGGAGCTGTCTAAGGATGTCAGGGACAAGATCATACACCTGCACAAGGCTGGAATGGGCTACAAAACCATCAGTAAGACGCTGGGCGAGAAGGAGACAACTGTTGGTGCCATAGTAAGAAAATGGAAGAAGTACAAAATGACTGTCAATCGACAAAGATCTGGGGCTCCACGCAAAATCTCACCTCGTGGGGTATCCTTGATCATGAGGAAGGTTAGAAATCAGCCTACAACTACAAGGGGGGAACTTGTCAATGATCTCAAGGCAGCTGGGACCACTGTCACCACGAAAACCATTGGTAACACATTACGACATAACGGATTGCAATCCTGCAGTGCCCGCAAGGTCCCCCTGCTCCGGAAGGCACATGTGACGGCCCGTCTGAAGTTTGCCAGTGAACACCTGGATGATGCCGAGAGTGATTGGGAGAAGGTGCTGTGGTCAGATGAGACAAAAATTGAGCTCTTTGGCATGAACTCAACTCGCCGTGTTTGGAGGAAGAGAAATGCTGCCTATGACCCAAAGAACACCGTCCCCACTGTCAAGCATGGAGGTGGAAATGTTATGTTTTGGGGGTGTTTCTCTGCTAAGGGCACAGGACTACTTCACCGCATCAATGGGAGAATGGATGGGGCCATGTACCGTACAATTCTGAGTGACAACCTCCTTCCCTCCGCCAGGGCCTTAAAAATGGGTCGTGGCTGGGTCTTCCAGCACGACAATGACCCAAAACATACAGCCAAGGCAACAAAGGAGTGGCTCAGGAAGAAGCACATTAGGGTCATGGAGTGGCCTAGCCAGTCACCAGACCTTAATCCCATTGAAAACTTATGGAGGGAGCTGAAGCTGCGAGTTGCCAAGCGACAGCCCAGAACTCTTAATGATTTAGAGATGATCTGCAAAGAGGAGTGGACCAAAATTCCTCCTGACATGTGTGCAAACCTCATCATCAACTACAGAAGACGTCTGACCGCTGTGCTTGCCAACAAGGGTTTTGCCACCAAGTATTAGGTCTTGTTTGCCAGAGGGATTAAATACTTATTTCCCTCTGCAGAATGCAAATAAATTCATATACTTTCCACAATGTGATTTTCCGGATTTAATTTGTGATGTGCTATCTCTCACTGTTACCAATAACCTACCCTTCAATTATGGGCTGCTCATGTCTTTGTCAGTGGGCAAACTTACAAAATCAGCAAGGGATCAAATACTTATTTCCCCCACTGTATATACCACATTGGAAGATGAGCAAGTGAAAGATGCAGCTACCTCCACAACTCCAGCTTCCATCCTTCACATACAAAAAGATCCATCATTTTCAGCCAAGCCACAAGATACCACCGTACCTGCTCTGACCCAGGGGACAGAGACAGACACCTTAAAAGCCTGACTGCATCCTTCAAACAGAAAGGCTACAACCCCAAAATAATCTCCAAGAATATTGCCTCTTCCCTCAAAACACCCAGGGAGAATCTGCTACAGTACAAGGAGAAAAAATCCACAGACAGAATCCCCCTTGTAGTGACGAAGGATGCTATATTGGAGTAACTTTAAAACCATACAAGAACGTAAGACCTTTGAATTCAGAATGATTGAATATTTTAACACCCAACAGAAAGGACTTAACAAGGATCTGGGGTTCCTAGCCCATTATAAAGCATAAAGCTGTATGTCTCTGTTGATCACCCCACCCCTCACCTATCCACACCCATCCTGTTAGAATATCAATGATATGCTTTGATGTCCCCATGCATACCTCCTACCCACCCCCATCCTCCCACCCTGTCAGACTGTCATAGTAATGCTTGAATGTTTTCACTTATATACACTGTCAGCTAGCACATTTGCTTATTTCCGATCTGACGAAGAAGGGCAACCTTCGAAAGCTAATCAAGAAATGTATTAAGTTATGTCCAATAAAAAAGGTATCATCTTATTTTCTTTTCCATGTTTTATTTTGTTTGATTTCTATTGATAACGAACGTATTCTGAAACAGATATGTTTTCAAAAATTTACGAAATTGAATGTAGGACTCTTCTAATCTAAGGTTTTTAAGGAGACAGTTCCAGAGGGAAGGAGCTAAAAAAAAGAAAGCTGAGTTTCTGGTAGATTCCTATCTAGCCTTCTGTGGTGAAGGGATAACTAGTCTATTGTCTGTAAGTGATCGAAGTGTTCGCATAGGCAAATATGGCAAGATAAGATTTGCTAAGTACGATGGAATTAATAAATGTAAAGCTTTGTGTGTCAGGGTAAAAATTTTAAATTTTATTCTGGCATCAACTGGAAGCCAGTGAAGTTGGTATAAGAGTGGTGTAATCCTGTCATATTTTGAAGCTCTGCAGATGATATGAGCTGCAGTATTCTGTATCATCTGTAACCGTCTTATATTCATTTTAGTAAATCCTGCATAAATGATGTTACAGTAGTCACCTTTAGAGTTCAAAGCCTACTTTAGTAGTTTGAAAATAACAAACCACTTAGACATATGTTGAGCTTGTCCTTCCTCCTGGTCTTTATTCCAAAACAATTGTGGTCTTTGAACATTAAAGAAAAACTACAGTCCATGTCCCTCATTCACCCAAACAAAACCACAAGCGTAATTCAGCAAATAATCCAGACTACCAGAGGAGTGGCTTAATGTCCCAAGAAATGTCATTCCTTAAAACAAAAGCAAGAGTCCAAGCAGATTCGCCTTCTTTCAGTTTTTGTGCCAGGGCTGTTTCTCCCTTTTAACTTAAAAGTTCTTAGAGTCTGGTCACACTCTCCCTGATTCAGGGTGTGTCTGCAAAGGATTGAGCTGCTTTAACCTTCCAGCCTGCCTGTCCTTGAAACATTTTTTTAGACTGAACTGAAGTGAAGTCACCTGAACAAACAATAACAAATGACATGCGGCTGGCCTGGCCTGGCAGGCCACCCGGCCTGCCTGCCTGCTTCTGGCACTTGGCAATCATGCAGTCATCATTTTGCTTGCTTTTGTTTTGAGTGAACAGGAATGATGGCTGCACTGGGTGGAAAGGGGAAACTCGTGGAGGGGCAAAATCGAATGGCTCCGGCCAATTAGATGGCCAAGAGCAGTCCCGAACCGTATTATCGAAAAAGATGGCCAGCCATCTTTCATTTCGATAATACGGTTCGGGACGGCCAAATGTCAGAGATGGCCGGGTTTGAGATGGCCGGCATCGGTTTTTGCCGATAATGGAAACTGATGCCGACGATCTCAACCCCGGCCAAATCCAAGGCATTTGCTTGTGGGAGGAGCCAGCATTTGTAGTGCACTGGCCCCCCTGACATGCCAGGACACCAACCGGGCACCCTAGGGGGCACTGCAGTGGACTTCAAAAATTGCTCCCAGTTGCATACCTCCCTTACCTTGTGTGCTGAGCTCCCCCCCCCCCCCAAACCACCCCCAAACCCACTACCCACAACTCTACACCACTACCAAAGAGAGATTTTTCTGATTCAAAAATGACTGTTTGGCTTTGGAGTTTTGGTCTGTTTTTGGGGTTTTTTTTTGCAAAATGTACAAAATCTGATTTGGTGTCATATCGAAAATGCCCCTAAGTCCTGTACCTGGGGCAATGAAAGGTTGAGTGACTTGCCCAAGATAACAAGGAGCCTGAGTGGGAACTGAACCTGGTTCCCTTGTTTTTCAGCTCACTGCAGTATTATGCTACTTTTCTACTCCAATATGTGTGTCAAATGTATAATCTACGATTAATCATTAAACTTAAGCACGTGTATATCCAAACGCTTTTACACTTTTATTCTATTCAAGTATGAGGACTTCAGCATGGGTGTCTGGTTGGCTCGTAAATTCTATCTTTGATACTTTTTTATTTATATATATTTATAATGTTAAAAATATTTGAACTTCTCAAATTTCTTACTATTTTAATATGAGTATGATACTTAGCTTCTAAATGTATAATCTATGCATATGGTGAATATCATTTATAAATTTGTGGCCCTGTCCCAGAGTTCCCTCACCTCTTTTGTTCTACATATAAAAGTATATGTATGGTGGATTTATACTGTATATATAATCACAGTATGGAGGTAAATCAGTAAGGAGCCATCTACAGTTAGGCAGCATGTATGCACATAAATGCTGGTAGTCTAGTCATTTATGAACATATGGTGATATATCTTGCATCTGGCTTAGTCCTGCCCCTTCCCTTCCTTTCAAAAAATTTGTCCAGGAAACTTGTATAATGGGCAAAACCTGGGAGTCAAAAGACTGGAATGTTTGGTAATTTTTTGATGTTCTCTCTGAACTTGGAACTAATTGTCTATCAGAAGAAATGTACAGCCTCTTTGCTTTTCTTAGAAAATGGTGCCAGAGGACTGGAAAGATTGGATGTTTTTGCACCATTAAGTTTCTCTGAATAGTGAACCAGAGGACTATTTCATTTCATTCATTTTTATATAGTCTGTAACTATACACATATCTTCAATAGTGTATAATTTTCAGGTGGATGTTCATGTAACCCCTAAGGGATTAAAGATTTAAAACGTACCTGTGGGAAGCGTGGGAGCATCGGGCCTTAGCTGTTACAGAAGCGTCTGGGTCCGGGGCGATCCTGGGTGTTGGGGCCAGCCAAGTTTGCAGAGGCACGGTGGGAGCGGTGCTGTTGGTGGAGCGGGTCTGGATTTCTGCAGCAGCCGGCATTTCTGAAAGGGCCGGGGCTGCAGGAATCGGCAGAGTTTGGCAACACTGGGGGTGTTTGTGTGCTGCTGGGAGTGAGAAGGGGGGTCCGTAGTGAAGGGACCGACGTCAGGTGAAGGCTGGCATTATTTTTTTTTTCGGGGGCTTCGAGGCCGTCCGTGTAGGTGGAATCAGCTGGTTCGGCGGTGCAGCATGGACCCGCTGCTTGGGGGTGGAGCTATGGTGACGGGAAAGCTCGAGAGAGCTGAAGAAGCCTGATTGGCTCTGCGTCAGCATCTGACGTCGATGTCGTGACGTCAGACGCACGTTTCAGACGCAGGGCCCCTGTTCGTATAGGGAACCGGCTTTTTTAAGTTATAGAGCCGGTTCTGAAGTTAAAAAATAGATTCGGTTTGGGACTGGGGAAGCTGGGAAAAGTGCTCTGATGCACTCTTCCAGCATTTTTTATTTTTATTAACGCGACCGATCATTGAAGAAGAGCTGCACGCGTTGGAAAGTCGGAGGGGTTGTGTGCAGAGGTAGGCACAAGCCTGAGGCTGGCTCGTGAACGGAGCTGTGTAGGAGGCTCGTGTCTGAAGTGAAACTGAAGATTTTCAGACTGCAGGGATAAAAAGATACTGACATGTATATCTAATTAAACAGCTGCTTGTTTACTGATGTTTGAAAAGTGTTATTGTAACTTAAAAATGTTGTGTTTGTTTGCTAGGGGAATTTAGAGTGTGGGGCTCGTGGCAGAAGCTCTAGCTTGTGAAGGGTTAGGTAAAGTTCTAAACTGCCGGTGAGGACAGTTGGGAGGTAAGCACTGGTCTGTACAGACCTATGTTAATGGTCTGCAGACAGTTGTTGAAAAAGTACCTGTTTAAGTGGGACTTTGAGCATTTTTAAGTATATTTGGAGTGTGTGGAAAGAAAGAGTGGTTGGTGTAAATTACTGAAGTGTATGAACAGCCCGCAGTGTTCCTGGCTGTGAGTGAGAGAGCTGCCAGCTGTTTTATCAGCTGAGGTTTATCAAACAAGTATCTCCACAAACCAGAATAAGAAAAGCTGATGGTTTGCTGGGCTAAGAATAATTATATTCTTAATGAGCTGTCACTTTTAAGATTTTAAATCAAAGTTCTGACAGTGATACTCTTTGAAGTTTATAAATAAAAATAAATAAATAGAAAATAGAGGAAAAAAAAGAATTGGTTACTGAAGAATTCTAAAGGGTAGCCAGAATACTTTATACAGCTTGCCTAATGAAAGGGGGCGATGAGGTCCTGTAATTGATCTAACAGGAAGCTGTTTGAATTCTAATAATTTTATCCTGATTAGAATTCTGAGAGTTGCATCAAGCAGTCACACACTCTTTTGTATAATAATTAAAAGTGGGTGGGATAGTGCAGGGTTCAAAAATTATACGTTTTTTTTCTGGGGTGAGCTAGATTAGGGAAGTAACTAAATCTTTATTTTAAGAACCTCATGTAATTTCACTAGTTAGATTTTAGGTTTGTTGAGTTTTACAGCTCAGTGTAGTAGGTTCTCTGATCCTGAGAATGGGCTTCCTGACTGCTGACTCCTGAGAGCTTCCTATTCTTCCACTTCTAATGGTACCCACCATACAAGAAAGGTGAAGAAAAGAAGAAAACAAGAAAGCAGGAAGTGTATCCTTAAAAAGTGTTTTCTCAAAGGGAAAAAAAAACCTGATAAGTGATCTAGTCCTAAGCCTACAACAAAGTATTTGACTATAAAGCATTAGACTGTTGATACTTACCATACTAGGAATCCGGTTCATAACCTAAACCAAAATAAAACAAGAGAACAAAGAATCAGTTCTTACAAATATTAAGGAAAAAAAATAAAGACTATAATAGCTAAACCACATGTTGTTAAGTACAGCTTGTTATTGTTATTTTAGAATAGTGATACTTATCTGATGGAATTTGGTGGGTGGGAATAACATGTACTGGTGTTTTCCTGAAAATAAAAGAATAGTTCTTGTTATATAATTCTAATGGAGAATAAAATTTAAAAATTCATGAAACACTAACTTTGCTTAGCTGAGTTATTTAGTTTATTTCCCCTCTGGTTTTAGGAATCAAGAGGCGTGGTTAGTTTTAATAATTACTCCCCACCTCTATCAAGTTTTCCCATTGTTCATCTGAGGTATTGTTTGGGTAATTGTAGGGTGAACGATTGGGAACAAATGGGAAGGGTACATTCATATGGAGAGTGAGTGGGTGGGGAGCATAGTATCTACTGAATCAAGGCACAAGCTTTTAAACCTGCTCTATGATCGGCATGGAATATATTGCTGGTTATGATAGTATTTTATTTTTTCCTTCTCAGTTTTTACAACCTGCTTTTTCTTTCCATAATCATGATGGGGCTCCATTTCCTGTGCTGATAGAGGTTGGTTCCTCGTCAGCATTGTTGCTTTTGCCACAGCTATGGCTATACCTGAGCTCCATACTGCTGGTGGAGCCTGGTCCTATGACTCCATGATGGTTCTTCCACCATTTTTGATCTTCTTTCAGTTGAAAGGGCTTGTCCCTCCTGACACACACAGCTGCTCAGTCCCTGCCCACCAGTGCTACTCATCTTTCAAGGCTATCGTTAGTTATTCTACTTCAGTAAAACAATATGTACCTGTTTTTCGCACATACTCAACCAAATAAAAGTGTATGTAAGGATGGACAAATAGACAGACAGATACACTCTCTCCAGAAGGTATTATCACTTAAGTAAAACATAACCACATTTGAGGGCTATTAAAATTGTCTTTGATATTGCTCACCCCCAGCTACAGCTAAAGACAAGATGCATCAGTAGAAAAAAAGCAATGAAAACAACAATCTTAGCAAATCACTTCTTACCAACGCAGCAGGAAGTGAGACTAAACAAGAAACTAAACAGAAGAAAGGAATTCCACAGAAATGTAGATGGAAAGCGATGACCACAAATGCTCGCAGTCTAAGCAATAAAGTTCATGACCTTCAAGCCCTGATGTTGGAGGCAGACTTAGATGTTGTTGCAATCATGGAGACGTGGTTCAATGGTTCCCATGAATGGGATGCAAACATACCAGGCTATAATCTATTTAGGAAAGATAGAGATGGTTATAAAGGTGGAGGAGTAGCTCTGTATGTGAGAAATGAGATCGCAGCGACTGAAATGATAGGGACCTGGGGAAAGGAAGAAGCGATATGGATCACCTTAAAAAGAGATGATAGAACTTCTGTCCACGTTGGAGTTGTCCACAGACCTCCAACAAAATTGGATAAATTAGATAAAGATCTGATTGCAGATATTCAAAAGTTCAGAAAGAAGAGAGAGGTGCTGTTGCTGGGAGATTTCAATCTGCTGGATGTAGATTGGAAGATTCCATCTGCGCAATTGGAAAGAAATAGAGAGATCGTGGATGCTTTCCAAAGTGCTCTGCTCAGACAAATGGTGACAGAACCCACGAGGGAGGGAGCGACGCTGGATCTGGTGCTCACAAATGGGGATAGTGTGTCAAATGTCCGAGTGAGTGCCCACCTGGGCAGCAGTGACCATCAAACGGTTTGGTTTGATATGACTGCTGAAGTGGAGGGTGGCCACTCAAAACTCAAGGTCCTGAATTTCAAAGATGCTGATTTTAGTAAAATGGGGGAATACCTGAGGAAGGAGCTGATGGGCTGGGAGGATGGACGAGAAGTGGAAGGACAGTGGTCCAGACTGAAAGAAGCTATAAACAGGGCCACAAACCTTTATGTAAGGAGAGCAAATAAAAGCAAGAGAAAAAGGAAACCGATATGGTTCTCCAAGCAAGTGGCTGAGAAAATAAAGGCTAAAGAGTTGGCATTCCTGAAATACAGAAAAAACTCAAAAAGAGGAACATGGAGAAGAATACCGGATAAAACTGAAAGAAGCCAAGAGAGAGATAAGTCTGGCAAAAGCGCAAGCGGAAGAAAATCCTGGAGAAGGACCACAATTGACTGGCAAAAGTACATATGAGAATGGAGTGGATATAGCACCGTTCACGGAAGAGAGTGTGTATGAACAACTTGAAAAACTAAAGGTGGACAAAGCCATGGGACAGGATGGGATCCACCCCAGAATATTGATGGAGCTCAGAGAGGTTCTGATGGGTCCTCTTAAAGATTTATTTAACAAATCCTTGGAGACAGGAATGGCGGATGTGGTCCCTCTTCACAAAAGTGGTGATAGGGAAGAAGCTGCAAACTACAGGCCGGTAAGCCTCACTATGGTTATTGGAAAAGTAATGGAAGCGATGCTGAAGGAAAGGATAGTGAATTTCCTGGAAGCCAATAAGTTGCAAGATCCAAGACAACATGGTTTTACCAAAGGGAAATCGTGCCAAATGAATCTCATGGAATTCTTTGACTGGGTGACCGGAGAATTGAATCAGGGACATGCTTTTGACACAGTTCCCCACAGGAAGCTCTTAAATATACTGGACAGGTTGAAGATAGGACCTGAAGAGGTGAACTGGATTAGAAACTGGTTGACAGATGCCAGAAGGTGGTGGTTAATGGAATTCGCTCGGATGAGGGAAAGGTGAGTAGTGGAGTGCCTCAGGGATCGGTGCTGGGGCTGATTCTGTTCAATATATTTGTGATGACATTACTGAAGGGTTAGAAGGTAAAGTTTGCCTTTTTGAGGATGATACTAAGACTTGTAACAGAGTGGACACCCGGGAGGGAGTGGAAAACATGAAAAAGGATCTGCAGAATCTAAAAGAATGGTCTACGGTTTGGTAATTAAAATTAAATGCGAAGAAATGTAAAGTAATGCACTTAGGGGGTAGAAATCCACGGGAGATGTATGTGTTAGGCAGTGAGAGTCTGATATGTATGGACGGGGAGAGGGATCTTGAGGGGTGATAGTGTCTGAAGATCTGAAGGCAACAAAACAGTGTGACAAGGCGGTAACCGTAGCTAGAAAGTTGGTAGGCTGTATAGAGAGAAGTGTGACTAGCAGCAGAAAGAAGGTGTTGATGCCTCTGCATAAGTCTTTGGTGAGGCCCCACCTGGAATATTGTGTTCAGTTTTGGAGGCCGTATCTTCCTAATGATGTAAAAAGAATTGAAGCGGTGCAAAGAAAAGCTACAAAAATGGTATGGGATTTGCATTTACAAGACGTATGAGGAGAGACTTGCTGACCTGAACATGTATACCCTGGAGGAAAGGAGAAACAGGGGTGATATGATACAGATGTTCAAATATTTGAAAGGTATTAATCCGCAAACGAACCTTTTTCATAGATGGGAAGGCGATAGAACTAGAGGACATGAAATGAGATTGAAGAGGGGCAGACTCAAGAAAAATGTCAGGAAGTATTTTTTCACGGGGAGAGTGGTGGATACTTGGAATGCCCTCCCGTGGGAGGTGGTGGAGATGAAAACGGTAACGGAATTCATGCGTGGGATAAACATAAAGGAAACCTGTTCGGAAGGAATGGATCCTCAGAAGCTTAGCGGAGATTGGGTGGCAGAGCCGGTGGGGGGAGCCGGGGCTAGTGATTGGGAGGCGGGACTAGTGCTGGGCAGACTTCTACGGTCTGTGCCCTGAAAATGGAAGATACAAATCAAGGTCAGGTATACACATAAAGTAGCACATATGAGTTTGTCTTGCTGGGCAAACTGGATGGACCATAGAGGTCTTTCTCTGCCGTCTTCTACTATGTTACTATCCAGCTCATTTTCGAAAGAGAAGGGCGCCCATCTTCCGACACAAATCGGGAGATGGGCATCCTTCTCTCAGGGCCGGGCAAATCGGCATAATCAAAAGCCGATTTTGGCCGTCCCCAACTGCTTTCTGTCACGGGGACGACCAAAGTTCAAGGGGCGTGTCAGCAGTGTACCGAAGGTGGGACGGGGGCGTGGTTAAGAGAAGGCCGTCCTCGGCCGATAATGGAAAAAAGAAGGGCGACCCTGACGAGCATTTGTCTGACTTTACTTGGTCCCTTTTTGTTCACGACCAAGCCTCGAAAAGGTGCCCAAACTGACCAGACGACCACCGGAGGGAATCGGAGATCACCTCCCCTTACTCCCCAAGTGGTCACCAACCCCCTCCCACCCAAATAAACATTTTTTTCCAGCCTCTATGCCAGCCTCAAATGTCATACCCAGCTCCATGACAGCAGTATGCAGGTCCCTGGAGCAGTTTTTAGTGGGTACTGCAGTGCACTTCAGGCAGGCGGACCCAGGCCCATCCCCCCATACCTGTTACACTTGTGGTGGTAAATGGGAGCCCTCCAAAACCCACCTGAAACCCACTGTACCCACATCTAGGTGCCCCCTGTTACCCATTAAGGGCTATGGTAGTGTTGTGCAGTTGTGGGGAGTGGGTTTGGGGGGGGGGGGGGGGCTTAGCACACAAAGTAAGGGAGCTATGCACCTAGGAGCAATTTGTGAAGACCACTGCAGTGCCCCCTAGGGTGCCTGGTTGGTGTCCTGGCATGTGAGAGGGGACCAGTGCACTACAAATGCTGGCTCCTCCCACAACCAAATGGCTTGGATTTGGCCGTTTTAGAGATGGCCGTCCTTGGTTTCCATTATCGGCGAAAACCGAGGCTGGCCATCTCAAAGGTCGGCCATCTCAACATTTAGGTTGACCATCTCCAATGTCGACCTAAATGTTGAGATTTGGCCGTCCCCGACCATATTATTGAAACGAAAGATGGATGCCCATCTTGTTTCGATAATACGGGATGCCCCTCCCCTTTGCTGGGCTGTCCTTAGAGATGGGCGCCCAGTTCGATTATGCCCCTTCATGTTACTATGTTATTATCCAAGTACAATGGATAGAAATACGAGCCTCTAATCCTTCAATAACATTGGATTATTTTGCTCATAGAATACACATACATTTAACCATGAATCAGGAGGGGGTTTTTTTAATGACATAAACAGATCAAGATCAATTAATTAATAAATAAGTAAATATGACTGAATTGGAAATCAAAGAAATTTTAGGAAAGAAGTGCTACAAAAGATTTATGTGAGGAAAATACTCACTGCTCAGCCATGGGTCGCTGTACAAATTCAGCTCTTACTTTCAGAGCCCACATTCTAGACAAATTTACTTGAGTCTTCTACAGCTGTTTTCAGTATTTCTTATCCTTCAACTGTCAAGAAGATTGAGGAAAGAATTAAGACTCTCAAAAGAAATTGCAGACGATATTGAGGATGGAAAAAAAAATCTATATTTCTATAAAGAGGAGATGCACCAGACTGCAAAGAAATCATTTTGACAGTTTGCAATGTAGTTCCTTTTCACAGGTAAAATGAATTTATTAATTTAGGTCCATGGGTTATTCTAATTATATGAGCTTACATAAGATTTGTGTAGACATAAAGAACATGTGACTATTGGGCTCATTTTCGAAAGGGAAGGGCGTCCAAAAAGCGACACAAAAGGCACATGGGCATCCCTGTGAAAGAAGGTCGTCCAAATCCAATAATTGAAACAGGGCCATAAAGACGTCCTTAGCGCGAGAATGCCCATCTATGGACGTCCCCACAGGGGGGCGTGTTAGAGGCATGTTATGGGTGGCAATACGAGATGGGCGCCTCCAACATATAACGGAGAGCGAAATGGTTTCGCATGGGCGAGAACATGGGCATCCTTAGTTAGCGACCAGGGTAAGGGGGAGTCGTCTTTAGACCCATTAGCGATTTTGTGGAGTTGGAGAGTGGCAAGATCATTGTTAGGAGAGAAAGTTCAGAGTTGTTCAGTGCCCTGTTACCTTTGTCTGTGTCACTGGTTTGCTGCTCTATCTGCCCTTCAGTATGCTGGGGCTGCTGCCCAATAAGACCAGCTTCTGTGTCTGACTGGTGTCATCACCTGCATAGCAAAAGGGGCGGAAGTGTGTTGGTCAAAATAACCCAGTTTTGTTTTGCAGCATTCATATACATAGCCCCACATGTGAAGACCCAGGAAACAGATGGTAAAGAATGGCAATCACAGATCTGATTGTAGATGGTACAGAGCTGGAGACACAGAGTACAGTGCACTTTAGAGACTGATGTTGTGATAAACATAGTGCTTTCCCTACCCTGAAGAGGCTGCTAGAGGGCGCTCTTCTACCAGTAATAGGAAAATGGTCATCAGGGTAATGACCTGAATGGGCCAGCAGGGGGAGCACCAGCTGAGGCCTGTTAAGAGAAAGACACCCAGAGGGTGCTGGACTCTTCCAGAACTAGGAGGAGGGGCCCAGAAAGGGTGTGGTGGGCTAGTAGCAGGCCTATATAAACCGTACCTCCTGAGGAGCTATGGAGAGAAGAAGGTGGGGACCTGCAACGCCCAGGTCCTGAGGCAGGCTGTAATTCCTTGGGTAGGAGAAAGTCCCTAAAGAAAGAACGGAAGCCTGAGGACAGCACTGGTGGTCCAGTGGGGGCTTTGGGGATAGGAACTCTTACTACTGCTAAGATAAAATGAAACCTCTTGTGACAGCCTCGCAGTACTACACAATATACACAGCTTTCTAAGGGCCTCTTTTACTAAGGTGCACTAGCGTTTTTAGCATGCGCTAATATTTATGGCGTGCTAAACATTAGACAGGTCCATAGGAATAAATGGACATCTCTAATGTTTAGTGCGCCCTAAATATTAGCGCGTGCTAAAAAACACTAGTGTGCCTTAGTAAAAGAGGCCCTAAATGTTGTCCTTTTTAAAATCATTTCTATGAAAGTATGTATGCTAAAGGAATAAAGCATGATGTTTTTACTTTTAATGCATACTAAATAGCAAAAACATGCATTATTGTACTGTAATGCATGTTAGTTTATGGTACTGGGGGAGTGTACAATAATGAGGTGCAAAAAATGCAAAAACATGCAGAATACTTCATTATTAGGTAATCAAATATTACAGCTTGTGTTGAATTTCATAGGCTGTGCTACTCCAGGAAAAATGCCAGATTAAAGCTGTCATTATTTTTCTTACCTAAGAGCATCAGGCCACTACTATGCATCCTGTTGTTCCCAGGTGCTTTCCTAAAAGGGATGGCATGATACAAAATTCACCTGGTCAAGGTGTTCCCATCCCACTCTCCCATCAAAGACTCCCCTGTAGATACCCCTCTGCAGACTCCCCAAAGATACATTAGGTCTGACATATTCAAACCCCATCCCAACTCCACGTTGGCCCCTTTCATACACACCAGAATCTTCCTATCCACTGTAGGCCTCTTTGGGCCTACCTGAAGCAATGATTGGTGGCCTTGGAATAGCATGGCAGAAATTACTCCCATGGTAAACTAAGATCTGGTAAAATGCCATATTTACTGCAGCTTAGACACGTCCCCTTAATGTTTTACTTACCTGAGGGTTTTTATCTACCTGGGGGCTTTGTTCACCCTTCCCCTATGACCCTCTTTTAAAGCCCTAATTAATCAGTTAGCCACTCTGCTGTAGCAGGCCTTAGAAAATCATCACATAGTCTAGGAAGCTAAGAACTTTCAACACCATCTATACAGCCATGCATTCATCTCCAGGATATAAACATCTCTGTCTCAGTGTTTACCCTCAACAGAGAGGATTGAGGAGAACAGAAGCTGCATACTAATTTCCTTCAACCTTTCTCCCAGAGCCATGAAGTCACTTTTGATATGTTTGGAAAGATACTTATCAGTATCATTTGTGCTAGTACGAATGAGCAGTATAATAGTCAGTAGGCTTGATGAGGCGCTGCATTATCTAAATAACATTTCAGACCTTGACACCAGGCAGACAACACATCTCTGGGGGCATCATATCTGTTCAGCAGATGGATACTTCTGTACCAGAATGAAGTCACCAACCAGCACTACCTTTCCCTTCCTAGTGGTCACTGTTCTGGCAAGTTAACAGGCCCCCTGCTTGGATTTTATATAAAATGAAAAAAAAGGAAGAAAGAAGTATATGTAAAGATAAATACCATTTTGTACTAATGCTTTAAAAGTTATAATATAAAGAATTGGATCAATGAAGATTTAAAGTTCGCCCAATTGCCTTTGAGCCTGGATGGGCTGAGCACTATTTATTCTGACAGATCCAATAATATTTCTATGTACTAAGAATCAACCGTTAAATAGTTGTCTGGAGAAAGTATATTTGCTTAGAATTCAGTAAATTTGTTCATAGACACAATGATGCTCACTTTGTAGGTGGGCGGGCATTTACATGGGTAGAGTTTGGATAGAGCATGGGTAGGGAACACATTTTCAAATGTAGATTATATACTATAATCAATATGCAATTTTTACTAATGTAGGTATGAGTACTCTCGCCGACTCTATAGGAATTATGTGCCTATATTTTAGGTATGAGCACTTATTAGACCTGAGACATTAGTATTCTCTAAAGAAAAATAGTTGTCTACTTTTATTTATAGCAGGGCTTCCATAATGGTGGGTCGCGACACCAAATGAAATCACAAAACCTGCATTTGCGGCTGCAGCCACAGAAACTTTGATAATCACTGCTTTATAGAATATGCTCCAATAAGTGCTATCTTGATGCCTAAAAAATCCCTTTACAGAATTACCCTCCATGTGCAAAGCAGCAGTTAACATACACTAATTCCTGCATTACCTGCTTAACATATTTTATTGAAAGGGACCATTAGCTTTTATGTAGATTATATTCAGTTATTCTTTCTGGTTTTTGTCCAATCTGATGCTGTATCTCTGAAAACTACCAATTGCATTTCTTTTGCAAATAGCTCTTATGGGCGAAGGGGGCACCTATTTGTGGGTACAGTAGGGTTTTGGTGACAGGTAGAGGGAGATAGGAACCTAGGTCCCCCACTCCATAATGCACTGCACCAATCACTACACCATCTTTAAGTGGGGACATTGTCTACACGGTGGTGGCAATCTTGGTGGGGGGCAGTTGTCTGCCTGGGGCTGGCCATTTTGTGTGCACCTATTGGTCTTTCTGTAGGCAGCTATCTTTGTGAGGGCCTTTTGCCTGCTTGGGGGCAGTCATTTTTATGAGGGTTCTCTAGTGGTCATTTTGTAAGGATAATGGAGGAGATTCTATATATGTGCCTTAAAAAAACTGGTGATCAATTTAGCACCAGTATCAGCTCCTTCTTTGAGCAATACACAGCTAGATATTACATACGTGTGGGTCTTTTAAATCGCAGGTCCAGTACTTTGGAGCTTCAACTTGTTGAGTCTTATCTAGAATTTCAAAAGAAAGTAAAGCTTACTTTTTAATACAAGCTTCTGCATTAAATATTAGTTCTGTTAATGTCTGATAATTCTTGCATATTGGTTATAACTTAGATGCGGATCTTTATGCTATGCTGTCTATACTACTAAGTGTTATTTTGCAGGCTTCTGATAAAAGGTTGGATAGGCAGACTATATAAAAATGAATGAAATGAAATAGTCCTCTGGTTCACTATGCAGAGAAACATCCAATCTTTCCACTCTCATTGCTAGTCCTCTGGCACCATTTACTAAGAAAAGCAAAAAGGCTGTACAAGTTCCAAGTTCAGAGAGAAAATCAAACAATTCCCCAAAATTCCAGTCTTTTGACTCCCAAGTTTTGCCCACTATACAAGTTGCCTAGACAAATTTGTGAAGGGAAGGGAAAGGGCAGGACTAGGCCAGATGCTCAGCTGAGAAGCCTTACATCTCTCCTTTTATCATTTGAACTCAGGTCTTTTTTTATCATCCTTCAATCCACTGGTTTCTCATTCTCTTTGTTTATTGGTGGTTTGGTGAAAGGCAATTGCTTACCGTAGATTCCCTGCTCACCCAATTCTGAAATTGTCCTATTGGTTCACTTTTTCCTGAAGCCCTCTGGGAATTGGAATGCTAATTCTTTGTTTGTTCATGGGGTTTCTGCTATCAGCTACTGATTTTGCTTGATAGCTATACTTTCCTGGGATCTCTTGTGAAAACAACTTTCCTATTTTGATGAGAGATCTCCCTTGTCACACTTTGTTTCCTGAAATATATATGAATATTACTTAGGCTTATAACAGAAATAAACTTTTGATTGACTGAAATAGATCTATTCATTTTATGATGCATTTAGTACCAACTGACTGACTGATTGATATCTGACAATCCACAAAATCTATGACTGTTATTATCTTTTTTTTTTTTTTATCTCCAGCGCACTAATACATCAGAAACATGCTCTCTTAAATGGATTGTAATTGGATTTCCATTTATTACAACACCTGGAAAACAATATTTTATAAAAAGTAAACATGCATACCTTATTCAAGTGGTTTGAGTATGATTTTTCAGTTAATTCTTGAGGGCTGAAGAGAAGCAATTAAAGATAATAGCGGGACTGAGGCTTCAGCAAGATTAATAACCATATAAAATGTGTTATTTGATTTAAATCCCAAATGGGTTCTCCATGTAGAATGCTTATTAAAGAATGGTTCAGACAGAAACCGTTCTCATTTTAGACTTCACTGATAATTCACTCTGCTCATTATTTAAAATAAACTAAAGGCTTGATTCATTATTTAGGAAAAAAAGCTTATGAAGATATTCTATAGTTCTGCTATTGAAACTGTAATGGGAATTAAGTTAATATATCATGCATGAGTCAACAGAATGAAAAATAAAGTCATACTAGGAAAACTCATGAGCTCATATGGAGGGAAATTGACATTTTAACTTGATGTAGTTACTCATATTTAAGAATTACATCACTGCAGTGAAATACAAATTAAAATGTTGGACTTAATTTCATTCATTAACCTGAAAAAATACCATTTTCAAAAAAATGTCCTCTTGTTCCATACAAAAGTGTATGCAGGTATATATTTGGTACTCAGTACATGGTAATACCTACAGAAAAATGATGGGATTAGCATAATTTAAAACTTTCAGCCCTCAAAACTTCAACCTTAGACACTGATGCTGTTGGTGCATAAAAATGAGAAGTATGTGCCAAACAATGATAACATTTGAGACTCTACTTTTAAAAGCTTGCACTGAATATGGGCACAACTAATGTTTTTGCTTGATGATTAGGTGTAGAGTGTTGTAAGGGGTAGCACATTTTGCAATTTGTTTTGAGCCACTCTGCATTCCTATATTTGACTCGGTGTTGAGCAGAGAAGAGGCTTAGAATGGGGATAAGTAAATCAATAAATGCATTAATGAAATAATTCAGATAAAAATAGAAAGAGTTATGGAGAATTTGACGAGAAACAGAGAAAAATAGATGGGTTAATGTTCAAAAGCTACAATCAAGGTGTTTTTCAAATGATGGTCCACGGTGTTTAAACGTACTTCATATGCAGCTAGCGAAAGGGTAACTGCCATGGATCTGTGGGCGGAGGCGTCCGTGCACTGCAAAGTAAGAAAATAATTTGATGAAGGATCACTACTTTGGAGTGTTTTAAAGAATTGTTCTACAGAACTGAAACATGTTTGTAAAAGTCAAGGATATATATTGGATTTTGTGAAAATATTGAAAATTTTCAAGAACTTTGTTATGCTGTTTGGAACTGAATTTGAAAAAGAAAAAAAAAAGAAAAAGATAATTATTACATACAGCTGGGTTTTCTTTCTTTGAAAATGTAGTATCCCTGCTGATTTATTTGGACCATTTAAATTGATGGATCTATGGATAGCACAGGTATTCAGCTGCTAACTATATACAGTAGCTATTCGGTTTAAGTTATGACAGCTTTTGGCTGGCATAAATGTATCCACATATCCCAGGATTCTATAAAGTTGCACACCCAGTTTTCCAACTTGTACATAAGTTTGGGCATGCAAGCTACAGAATAGTGCCAGTCGTATACCCAACTTAGGGCCCCTTTTATTAAGGTGCACTAGCAGATTATCAGGCACAAATCGAAAGATGGTTGTCCTTCTCCCAAGGTCACCCAAATCGGCATAATCGAAAGCCGATTTTGGGCGTCCTCAACTTTCTGTCTTGGGGACGACCAAAGTTCATGGGGGCGTGTTGGAAGTGCAGCGAAGGCGGGACAGGGGCATGCCTAACACATGGGCATCCTCGACCAATAATGGAAAAAAGAAGCGCGTCCCTGATGAGTACTTGGGCAACTTTACTTGGTCTTTTTTTTGTTACGACCAAGCCTCAAAAAGGTCCCCGAACTGACCAGATGACCAGCGGAGGGAATCGGGGATGAACTCCCCTTACTCCCCCAGTGGTCACTAACCCCCTCCAACCCTCAAAAAAACCTTTACAAATATTTTTGCCAGCCTCTATGCCAGCCTCAAATGTCATACCCAGCTCCATGACAGCAGTATGCAGGTCCCTGGAGCAGTTTTAGTGGGTGCAGTGCACTTCAGGCAGGTGGACCCAGGCCCATCCCCCCTACCTGTTACACTTGTGGTGGTAAATGTGAGCCCTTCACAACCCACCAGAAACCCACTGTACCCACATGTAGGTGTCCCCTTCACCCCTTACGGCTATGGTAGTGGTGTACAGTTGTGGGGAGTGGGTTTTGGGGAGGAGTTGGGGGCTCAGCACCCAAGGTAAGGGAGCTATGCACCTGGGAACAATTTCTGAAGTCCACTGCAGTGCCCCCTAGGGTGCCCGGTTGGTGTCTTGGCATGTCACGGGGACCAGTGCACAACGACTGCTGGCTCCTCCCATGACCAAATGGCTTGGATTTGGTCGTTTCTGAGATGGGTGTCCTCGGTTTCCATTATCACTGAAAATTAGGGACGACCATCTCTAAGGTCGACCTAAATTTCACGATTTGGGCATCTCCGACCATATTATCGAAACAAAAGATGGATGCCCATCTTGTTTCGATAATATGGGTTTCCCCGCCCCTTCACTGGGACGTCCTGTGAAGACATCCTCAGGAAAACTTGGGTGCCCCTTTCGATTATGCCCCTCAACGTGTGTGTAAAAATTAGCATGCAGAAAATGCTAAGGTGCCCATTATATTTCTATGAGTGTCTTAGAGCCCTGTTTACTAAGCTGCATTATAGGCATGTTAGCATCTTTAATGCATGTTAAACATGTAAGCGCATTAACCGTGTAGGCACCTACAATATCCCTATAGGCGCCTTCATGGTTAACACCCAAGCTAATTGTAGGCGCATTAAGAATGCTAACGCGCCTAAGTAAACTAGGCCCTTAGCATTAACACCCGCTAATCATTAGCGTAAGCTAAATCTGCTAGTGCACCTTAGTAAAAGGGGCCCTTAATTGTTAAATTAGGCACCAATTGGTCTTAAGTACCAACAGTTTCCCTTAAGTGGTATTAATTTGTAATTATGTGTGTAACTGTACATAGGCACTATTTTATTAACTAAGGGCTAAGTTCAGTAAATGGTGCTCAATGCTAATCTATAATCTATAAAATGAGCACTCATTATAGCATAGCGCTGAGTGCTAATTTTGGCACCTAGATTTGGGCAAACCACAAAAAAAGCGGAAGAAAAACCAAAAAACGAACCAGACAACAAGGGAGTAAAATCGCCAGAAGAGTTTAATGGGACCCTACACGGTCCGTGTTTCGGCCAACAGGCCTTCCTCAGGGGTCTAAAATGAACAACATATATAAATTAACATATATACAATTCATATATTCCAAATTAATACATCAAAAATAACACATAAAACAATTCATATTAACAATAAATCTAAAAGGATTGTTATCAAAAGGATGCTGTAGCATCTTATGCACAGACATAAATTATATAAATAAAAAATAAAAGATAGTGATATGCTAAGAACAGAGAAAGAAGAGGAAGAGAGTCAAAACAATACTAATATGTAATAAAAGACATCTCCTTATGTTACATAAATATGACATAATAAAATAATATAACATAACATCATTAAAAATTCATAGCAAGTAAGCAGAAGTAATTAACAACATATACAAAATTAATCGAAAAAAGGAAGGAAGATAGAGAACTGAATGTGCTGACTGATCTTTAACAAGGAAAGTGAACAATATTTCGTATAAAAATGATCTTTAGACCGTAAGATTATATATTGATGAGCATCACTAGAACCAATGAGAGACCAATACATAAAAATATGAATCATAATATTATAACCTACCCTGGGTCTGACGTTTACAATAAACTTCCAAGTTATTCATAAAACAGAAATACTGCGGGATAAATAAATAAAAAGGGGTTAGACTAAAAAATTGGATAATTCAATATATATTGTACTGTAATGAGTATATACACATATCCAGCATTTATTAAAGAATATCATGTTTGTTACATAATTGAGAGATTATATTGCCAGACCTTTTGAACATAAATTTGTGTGAAAACAATGATATAATTGTAAACTAATAATCATATAAAAGCCAAAAAGATAATTGCCAAAAAAGATAATTAAAAACCCAGAAGATGGTAAGAAACATGATATAAAAATGAAAAAATAAAAAGTAAGAAAAATGAAGAAAAAATGAAGAAGAATGAAAAAATAATTCCAAAAAGGTTATATCGAAAAAAGACCATTGCAACGTGAGTGTAGTATTAAATGCATCAAAATATCAGTTGAAAAAGTGAGAAGGACCAGAGACGGTGTGCCGTATACACGTTAGTTATGTGGCAAAAGCGATGGATTGATATGAGCAATATAAAAGATGATGATGATAATGAGAGCAATAAAAATGATAAAAGCTATGACGGGCTCATGCGACACGACGTGACTAGCCGTTTAGTGTCAATAGCAACCACCCGCCCTACATTTGAAAAAGCATCTAGCAATAGCATATATGGAATTTTCAAGCAGAAGCGTATGTGTTTTATAACACTGCCATAAATCAAATGCCCGTGGTTCTCTCTCTTCAATAATAAAAACAAAAATAAAAGTCGTATAAGTTAAACGCCATATATATATTTTATATTATAGCTACTGAAAGATAGGTATATACAACTCTAGCTGAGAAGCAATTGTGCATAGATTAAATAACCAATCGGCACTATAGCTGCCTCCTTAAATATACCTTAATACCCTTACGAAAAAACGCTATATCAGAAAAAAGGTAGTAGCTAGACATTAAAAAGAAAAGAAGTAATGAAGACACAAAAGCGTATAACTATTATGTTCTTTTGATATCTGAAAAACTTACCGCTGATGCTATCTAATGGCGGGCATGAGCGTATGCGCTAGTGAAAAGCTAGACCAACTGACACCGCTGTCATTTAAAAGAAAATAACATGGCGTAACCGTCAAATCAATTGGTTGATGACGTAACCAACTGTTCCAAAGCAATTAGTGACGTATACAGAGCGTGACCGTCAGATCAATTGGTTGACGACGTAACCAACCGTTCCAAAGCACTTAGTGACGTATACAGAGCACATCGAAACGAAAGTACAAGTATACTGCAAAGAAAGAACTGAAAGAGAAATACGGGCTTCGTTTGCAGAACAGCAGTCTGCTTGTCTATACTGAAAGAAAAGTAAAAATTAAGACAGACATGGAGTTCGAAAAATATGGTGGGAACTCATCATGACAAATGTCTATATTTAAATATAAATGTGAATATGAATGTATAATCGTGTTATGAGACATAAGAAAGAAAGTTTTGAAAAAAGAAATAAAGATGTTTAATGGAAATGTGTGAAAAAATATTGAATAAAATATTATAATATAGCAATGCATGAGAAATTATAAAGAAAATAATATCGATCTGATATACTGTGAAGAATGTATAAATACATGATAGTTATGTAAAAATTTAGAAATGAAAAATGAGAAAAGAAAAAAGAAAAAAAGGAAGAAAAAAGGCAAAGAAGTGGAGGGTTAGGGAAGAAAAACAGGTCTATACGTCAGAATCAGGGTAAACGATAAATAATGATCATAAAAAATGAACTAATTCCAGATCCTTATTTAGCCCTTTAGGAAATACTGTTCCTAACTGGTAGATGATACGTTGTTCAGCTCTCAACAATGTTTTATCTAAATCACCACCACGCCATCCTTGCTTGAAAGTTCTAAAAACAAAGAATTTTAAATCGTCACAGGTATGTTCGGCTTTTATCCAGTGTTCTACAAGGGGAGCTGATTGGATCTGTCTTTTAATACAGCTGCGGTGTTCTATGATGCGGACTTTTATCATCCTATTGGTTTTACCAACATATAACAATCCGCATGGGCACTGGATAATATATATCACATTCTGTGTCCTACAATCACTGTTAAAGTTGAGTTTATAACGCATACTAGTGGTTGGATGGACAAATTCATCAAGAGTCAATGAATGGGGGCAAACTGAGCAAGAGTTGCAGGGTTTATGGCCTATCTTACTCTCTACCGATCTATCCTGAATGGGGAGAGCTGATGGAACTAAATGGTCTCTTAGATTTGGATTTTTGGAAAAGGCAAACGTGGGTAAAATGATGTCCTCAGTTTTACAGGAGACCACATTAATGGATTGTTACAATCTCAACCATCCTTTAATGAAGAAGAAGATACCACAACTGACTCTACTTTATTAGAACGGTATGCGTTATAAACTCAACTTTAACAGTGATTGTAGGACACAGAATGTGATATATATTATCCAGTGCCCATGCGGATTGTTATATGTTGGTAAAACCAATAGGATGATAAAAGTCCGCATCATAGAACACCGCAGCTGTATTAAAAGACAGATCCAATCAGCTCCCCTTGTAGAACACTGGATAAAAGCCGAACATACCTGTGACGATTTAAAATTCTTTGTTTTTAGAACTTTCAAGCAAGGATGGCGTGGTGGTGATTTAGATAAAACATTGTTGAGAGCTGAACAACGTATCATCTACCAGTTAGGAACAGTATTTCCTAAAGGGCTAAATAAGGATCTGGAATTAGTTCATTTTTTATGATCATTATTTATCGTTTACCCTGATTCTGACGTATAGACCTGTTTTTCTTCCCTAACCCTCCACTTCTTTGCCTTTTTTCTTCCTTTTTTTCTTTTTTCTTTTCTCATTTTTCATTTCTAAATTTTTACATAACTATCATGTATTTATACATTCTTCACAGTATATCAGATCGATATTATTTTCTTTATAATTTCTCATGCATTGCTATATTATAATATTTTATTCAATATTTTTTCACACATTTCTCATGCATTGCTATATTATAATATTTTATTCAATATTTTTTCACACATTTCCATTAAACATCTTTATTTCTTTTTTCAAAACTTTCTTTCTTATGTCTCATAACACGATTATACATTCATATTCACATTTATATTTAAATATAGACATTTGTCATGATGAGTTCCCACCATATTTTTCGAACTCCATGTCTGTCTTAATTTTTACTTTTCTTTCAGTATAGACAAGCAGACTGCTGTTCTGCAAACGAAGCCCGTATTTCTCTTTCAGTTCTTTCTTTGCAGTATACTTGTACTTTCGTTTCGATGTGCTCTGTATACGTCACTAAGTGCTTTGGAACGGTTGGTTACGTCGTCAACCAATTGATCTGACGGTCACGCTCTGTATACGTCACTAATTGCTTTGGAACAGTTGGTTACGTCATCAACCAATTGATTTGACGGTTACGCCATGTTATTTTCTTTTAAATGACAGCGGTGTCAGTTGGTCTAGCTTTTCACTAGCGCATACGCTCATGCCCGCCATTAGATAGCATCAGCGGTAAGTTTTTCAGATATCAAAAGAACATAATAGTTATACGCTTTTGTGTCTTCATTACTTCTTTTCTTTTTAATGTCTAGCTACTACCTTTTTTCTGATATAGCGTTTTTTCGTAAGGGTATTAAGGTATATTTAAGGAGGCAGCTATAGTGCCGATTGGTTATTTAATCTATGCACAATTGCTTCTCAGCTAGAGTTGTATATACCTATCTTTCAGTAGCTATAATATAAAATATATATATGGCGTTTAACTTATACGACTTTTATTTTTGTTTTTATTATTGAAGAGAGAGAACCACGGGCATTTGATTTATGGCAGTGTTATAAAACACATACGCTTCTGCTTGAAAATTCCATATATGCTATTGCTAGATGCTTTTTCAAATGTAGGGCGGGTGGTTGCTATTGACACTAAACGGCTAGTCACGTCGTGTCGCATGAGCCCGTCATAGCTTTTATCATTTTTATTGCTCTCATTATCATCATCATCTTTTATATTGCTCATATCAATCCATCGCTTTTGCCACATAACTAACGTGTATACGGCACACCGTCTCTGGTCCTTCTCACTTTTTCAACTGATATTTTGATGCATTTAATACTACACTCACGTTGCAATGGTCTTTTTTCGATATAACCTTTTTGGAATTATTTTTTCATTCTTCTTCATTTTTTCTTCATTTTTCTTACTTTTTATTTTTTCATTTTTATATCATGTTTCTTACCATCTTCTGGGTTTTTAATTATCTTTTTTGGCAATTATCTTTTTTGGCTTTTATATGATTATTAGTTTACAATTATATCATTGTTTTCACACAAATTTATGTTCAAAAGGTCTGGCAATATAATCTCTCAATTATGTAACAAACATGATATTCTTTAATAAATGCTGGATATGTGTATATACTCATTACAGTACAATATATATTGAATTATCCAATTTTTTAGTCTAACCCCTTTTTATTTATTTATCCCGCAGTATTTCTGTTTTATGAATAACTTGGAAGTTTATTGTAAACGTCAGACCCAGGGTAGGTTATAATATTATGATTCATATTTTTATGTATTGGTCTCTCATTGGTTCTAGTGATGCTCATCAATATATAATCTTACGGTCTAAAGATCATTTTTATACGAAATATTGTTCACTTTCCTTGTTAAAGATCAGTCAGCACATTCAGTTCTCTATCTTCCTTCCTTTTTTCGATTAATTTTGTATATGTTGTTAATTACTTCTGCTTACTTGCTATGAATTTTTAATGATGTTATGTTATATTATTTTATTATGTCATATTTATGTAACATAAGGAGATGTCTTTTATTACATATTAGTATTGTTTTGACTCTCTTCCTCTTCTTTCTCTGTTCTTAGCATATCACTATCTTTTATTTTTTATTTATATAATTTATGTCTGTGCATAAGATGCTACAGCATCCTTTTGATAACAATCCTTTTAGATTTATTGTTAATATGAATTGTTTTATGTGTTATTTTTGATGTATTAATTTGGAATATATGAATTGTATATATGTTAATTTATATATGTTGTTCATTTTAGACCCCTGAGGAAGGCCTGTTGGCCGAAACACGGACCGTGTAGGGTCCCATTAAACTCTTCTGGCGATTTTACTCCCTTGTTGTCTGGTTCGTTTTTTGGTTTTTCTTCCGCTTTTTTTGTGGTTTGTTCTGGTTTTGCGGGAGATTTGGACTCCTTTTTTTGTTCGATAACCTAGATTTGGGCACCAGGACTTATGCCTGATGAAACCAGGTATAATTCATTGGCATTTACACTTAGTGTAAAATATGTCCAAACACTGGCTCCGCTTGTCTTTTGAAACTGCTTGGTAGTGACTGGAAGAGAGCTGATAATGAAGTTTTGGCCTGATTGACATCTTTGTCAACCCAGGTCTGGTGTTTCCAAACCTTTACTGCCCTGCATTGTGTATTGTCTGTAACCTTTCTACAATACCGTGCAAATACCCAAAGCACACTACTCCCCTGCCACCCCTCCAAATTCACCTTTGCATCACTCAACCCCCATTGGTCAGCCCACCCTGTCCCAGTCTGTGTGTGTTTGCCTGTGTACTGCTGCCTGATAGCCCCTAGCTTATTTTCTGTGGATCTGTGTTCTGTGTCTCTGTCATGTGTGTGTGTGTGTGTGTGTGTGTGTGTGTGTGTGTGTGTATGTGTGTGTGTGTGTGTGTGTTTGTAACTAGGGTTAAAAAAATAAAAAATAAAAATGTTTTTACCTGGGTCTCTGGGGGGCTCAGGGGAGCCGCAGGGTCCGGGCGCGATTTTGGGGGGCAGTCTTTGGGGCCACAGTGAGGTGGTCTGTGGATCCCCGCGTGTTGGGCCGTTTTTTTTTCGGGTCCGGCGATTTTCGGGGCCGATTTCGGGCCCATTTTTGGTGGTAGGGAGCGCTGCAGGGGGAGAGTGGCGCTCCCGATATGTTTTGGGGCTCGATGGGGCCGGAACAAGGCGCTGTGTTTTTTTTGCGGTGCCACGATTTTCCGGTGCGGCGCTGCTGTTTTTGGCTCCCGGGGACGATTGGGCGAGTCCCCGGGAGCGAAGAGAGACGGCGCGGGAGTTTTCTGCGGGCCGGGGACGGTTGGGCACGTCCCCAGCCGCTGAGGGGTGTGTCAGGGGTGCACGCGTGCGCACTAATTGGTTTTTTTTAGGAGCTCCGGCGAGGCCTACAAGCCGGGGCCTCGATTTTTAAGTCGGAGCTCCAGAGAAATGGCCATTTTCGGAGCAATTTTTCAAATCGCTCCATTTTTGCCCCAGGACATGCGGGACCGGAACCGAGGGCAGGCATCGAGTGTGGAGAAAATCGACTACAGGGTAAGGGGTTTTAAAACCCCAAAATTTGATTGGTTAATTTTAAATTTGCATAAATTGCGTTTTTTATTTTTAAAAAATCAGGGGTTTGTTGGTTTTAAATTCTATTTGCATATTTGGGTTCAGGGTATTTTTCTTTATTTTTGTGGGGGGTTACATTTTAAATTTTAATATTTTTGGGGGGTGTTCTGGAGCAGTGTGGGTTTTAAGGGGTTAATTACATTGTAAATTTTTAAATTCGACGTAGCAGATAGAGGGGAGGGGTATTGAATTTTTAGAGTGGGTTTCAAATTATTTTGGGATTTTTGAGGGGGGGTTTAGGAGGAATAATTGCGGGCGGACTGTAAAAATTGGTATTTTAAAATTTTAAAAGCAGGATTTAATAGGGAATGGGAAGTTTAATTGGTATGGAAATTTTGGGGTGATTCGGATATAGTTTTATAGGGATTTTATTTAATTTTATTATTTTTCCATTAGTTTCTATGGGGTTAAAATGGGGATTTTGCACTGCTGGCCAGAATTCCGTTGGTCAGCAGTGGAAATTAGAATGTTGGTAATAGTCAGGGATTGGCTGAAAGGGTCTTGGAATGCAAGCCAAGGCTGGTTTGGAGGGCAAGCCAAGGCTGGTTACCAAGGCAACCGGGGAGTGGGCAGTTGGTCAGAGTGGGATTGATGGTCAGAGAGAGAGGAGGTGCTGAGGAGGTGCTGGTAGTGAGAGGAGAGTTTTAATGATAAAAGTTAGGATATTGGGAAAAGTTTCTGGTGATTGATGATGAATGAAAGTGAGGTGTGTAAGGAAGGTGTGATTTATAGAATAAGTTTTAAAATTTTATTAGGATAGGGTGAATGTAGGAATAGGGTAGGAGTTAAGGGGAATTTGATAAGAGAGGGTTATTAGTGTAATAGTATTAGTAGCTTAAGGAGTATTTGGGAAAGGGTTTGGGAATAAATTTAAAGTTTAATTCAATGGAAGTAGAGTTATAGCTTAAGGGGTAGTGAGTTGAAATAAGAGTTAGAATAAGTGTAATAAAAGAATTGTGTGGGAGTGATTGTGTGAAAGGGACAATCAATCTCTCTCACCACAAGTTCAGGGAACAAAACTAAAGTTTAGATCTGGAAGATAGGGAACGTTTGGTTAATTTGATTTTAAAGAAAAGTTGGCCACAGTTTTTGAACAAATCCTTTAGAGTTCCAGTACGAAGCAGGAAGAGAGGGTTTTGCCTCCTGTTCATTTGCTTAAAGAAAGGTTTAGAAGGAAGAAAGAAGTAGAGCATCTGCTGTCAACGGGCCCCCATGCAAGAAAGACGGCGACAAGAACGGAGAGTGAACCAACAACAGCTAAGTCACCTTCTGGGACACAAAAAGTGATTAGAAGTAAAGAGAGAAAGACTAATAGGGAGAAAAAAAACAATACTTACCTTATTTCCTTGGTGAGAGGGGTGGGCTGCTTACGGAAACCTGAAAAGAGAAAAGAAAACACCAAAGAATCAAATTCAGGGAAATACTCACAGAGAGAGAAAATACAGAGAATATTTGGGTTTGCTAAAGTTATTTTATACTTATCTGATTTTGGGGTAGGTCTTGACGAAAGTGAACCTAAAAGAGAAAAGAGGTACAAAAATAAGTAAGATATCACAGCAAAAGAGTTAATCTGCACATTGTCTTAAAACTATGTTTTACTTTAATTGTTATAATATTTGTTATAGTAATTAAAATTAAAGTCTGTCTTAATGTTTAAAATGTTAATAGTGTGGTGGTTCTAGTTAATTTGGTTAAGTATCCAATTTAGTTTATTTTTCCTCCCACATCGTTTTGAAAGGGTGGGACGAGGTTAGTATTCCTGCACCATCCCCTGAGCTCCGTGTGGTACCCAATATTTGCCACGACTACTAACAACAGGTGTTGGGTAAACCTACACAGATACAACGGAGCGCAGGAGGGTGGTGACATGTTGAGAGAGGTTGAGAGAGTGCTGAGTGTGTGTGTGGGTCAGAGTGTTGGTGGTGTGTGTGGATCAGACTGCTGGAGGTGGGATAATTGTGCTGCTGGTGATGTAAGGTAGGAGCCGTGTCACACCTTAACAATTGGGTTGCGCAAGCTTACTGCATGAGATACACAGGAAGTAGAGAAGGGCTACCAGGAGACATCCCTATAAAAGAATATGTAGGCCAAGGACCTAGTTCTTGGATATCACAGATAAACAGTGCTTGACCAGGTTCTGCTTCAATAAGGCTGTCATCCAACATCTCCCACAAGTGCAATATCCTCTCCTCTGCTCCACCACACATTGGCTAGCTAACACATTTTTTCCTAAAGGGCACTTCTGCCCTAGTCTTTTTTTTTTTTTTTTTTACCACTGGCAGTTTCTTGTCTATACAGGCTATCAACTGTGGGCCTCAGTCAGTTAGGCATCTTTCAGTGTATCACCCAGTTCCTCATGTCCTTTCTTATCCACCACCTCAGACTGTATAGCTTTTATTCACACTATACAGCAGAAGCAGAAAATAATGTCCCAGAAGAGGTGCTGTGAGAGGACTTCCAGAGAGGGAGAGAACTTTACTGATAAGTATTTGCTGGGAAATTGCTCTTAAACTTGGGGGGAAAGTAGACAGAGATAAATAGATAACCTCTGTGACTTTATTTTAAGTTATTCTGCTCACTTATCAAAAGCAGTTTAAGGCATAGTTTTCTTGCATTTGAAGTCTTTCTTACAGTTCCATAGGCTAGCATTGAAAGGGACTATTTTAAAGTTGACATAGCATCAGTATAAAGCACAGCTGATAGTCAAGGAAACCTCAGTTTAGACTTTAATTATCTCCCACTCACCCCTGGCCTGATCTGATTTATAGACCCTTGAACTAATTAGGAGGCTAGAGATGTAATTAGGTCATCTCTATCAGCCAGTAATAAGCTCCTAAAAATAGTCTACTTAGGTCCATAAAGGAGAACATACTAATAAAATTAAAAACAACAACAACAATAATAATAATAATAATAATAATAGCATATGGTGTCCAGTCTTTTGCACAGAATATCACGTGTTTGATTATCTCCCTGTCAGTGAAAATCATGTGTGTACTTGATGCAAAGAGCTCCTAGCATTCAGCAAATGGGTCTGATCTCTGGAGGCTAGAGCAGTAAACTTGGAGGAGCTGAGGAAGAAAGAGAGGTTTTTAGAGGAGGCCTACAAAGACATAGTAGAAATGTCCCACCCCCAGACTGGCAACCTTTGTGCAGCCATGGAAGAGGAGGGTCACCTGAAGGGAGAACATCACCATGGAGAGGCAGGAAGTGATCCTGTAGCCAGGACCTGCCTTCTAGGGGATGCAATATGCTCTTCTGTATCCACAGGCTTCTGTCCAGGAGGGAAAGGTTAAGATGGACAGTTTAGTTGGAGACTTCAGCATTAGGCATGTAGATAACTAGTTGTCTGGTGGACATGAAGATCGCTTGGTCACTTGCCTGCCTGGTACAAAGGTGGTGGACCTCACATATGAAGCCAACACCCACAGAAGGTGATCTCTCCACAGGAGAACCGAAAGCCAAAGCACACAAACAATGGATCCAAAAGAGTCCTCTCTCAGGTGATGTTTTCTCAAACAAGGTCTTTTTCAAATCAATAAAAACAACCCGACAGGAATCGTGTTTTGGCCGTAAAGGCCTGCGTCATGGGTCTATTGATTTCCAATAGAGAAATTGTTCTTGCAGATCAAACTGACAAACAGTTAACTGAGAAATCACATATAGAGTGCTACTGCACAAATGTCTCTGTCAAACCGGAAATACCAAAAAGGATCACCTCAGCTGGGTGGGGGACTATGGGCATCTAAACTTAATATCAGTAAGGGGTCTTTATTGGATTGGCAGTGCGCTATGGAAAGAAGTGTTTTTCTTACGTTCAGGGTTGCATGGCGGCCTCTCACGAAGCCTACTTGATGTTCACCGACTAGTTGGGGTATATACTTTGCCATTCTGTCCGCTAACACTCGTGCCAAGAGTTTTGTGTCAACATTTAATAGGGAGATGGGCCTATAAGACTCCACTTGGTCCTGGGGTTTGCCGGGTTTTGGGATAAGAGTTATTATTGCTTCATTCTCCCCTGGTGAGAAGTGTCCCCGCTCAATTACCGCTTCATAATATGCGATTAGGGGCCCTACAAGATCTTGGCTCAGAATTTTATAATATTCACTTGAGAGCCCATCTGGGCCTGGCGCTGATTTCATTGGTATTTATGACCCGTTATATTTCTTGGGCTGTTATGGGAGCTGACAATTGTTCCCTGTCACTCTGGTCTAATCGGGGCATGCCCGCGTCCTCTAGATAGTCTACTGGAGACTGGCCCTGATCCCCCTTCTTTTCCACATATACTTCTTTAAAAAAATTATAAAATGCGTCTGTTATCTCACCTGGATTGCTAATCTGCATCCCATTGGGCCTTTTCAAGACTGGGATGAAGCGCTGTGACTGCCTTGCTCTAGCTACCCGGGCCAATAGTCTTCCTGGTTTATTTCCAACTCTTACAAGTTTAGCTATTTTGCAAAAAGATGTTTCTTGGTTTGTTCGTGTATTAAGGAATTTAAAGCTGTCAGTGTTGCTGTCACTTTTTCTCTATTTTCCTGGGTTGGGTTTTTGGAGGTGCGCTCTTTTTGCTGTTTTGTAATATTGTTCTAGGCGGACCACACCCGTCACTAGACGTTTTGTCCTTGCGCTCACAAATGCTATTATTTCTCCCCGCAAGACTGCTTTGGAAGCTTCCCATAATAGAATGGGGGATGTGCATGATTCTTCATTTGTGTCTAAGTAAAAGGCCCATTTGGTTTTAATGTGGTCCATAAAAGATCTGTCCTGGGCTAAATAGGAGGGAAACCGCCAGAATCTTGCCAGCGTCCCCCCTGTTATTGAATTCTAATACTATTCCTATGATAGAGTGATCAGATATCGCTGTGGGGCCTATAAACGCCCCTTGTACTCTGAAAAACCAGGAGCTCACTATCAGGACATAATCTATATGTGACCATGAGTGGTGTGCCTTCAATTGATGGGTATAGTCTCGATTCGAAGGATATAGTAAGCGCCAGGGGTCTACCAAGTGTAGGGATTTGCACAGGGCTGGGAGGCCCTCTCCCTTATTTACTGCCGCCCATGCGGTGCTAGCGGATCTATCTATTGATGGGTCCATCACTTGATTGAAGTCACCTGCCCACACCCATGGTGCATCTGCGTATCTCATCCCCAGTGCGGCGATTGACTGAAAGAATGCTGGGTAATGGGCGTTAGGCCCATATATTGAGCATAGATAAAAAATTTTCCTAGGTAATTTAAAGATATCAATACTACCCTCCCTTCTGTGTCCTTGTACACCAACTTGGATTGACAGGGAATAAACTTTCTTAGCAGAATAATTACCCCACTCCTCCGTGTCCCCGATGACGAGTAATGACACTCCCCGACCCATTGCTGTCTCAATTTTGCGTGTTCACTGTCAGACAACTTTGTCTCTTGCAGGCAGGCTATCAACACTTTGTGTCTGTTTAGCTGTGCCAGAATTTTGCTGCGTTTCACCGGGGAGGAGATCCCTGACACATTCCAGGAGATAATTTTAAGGCGGGATTTACCCATGTCCCTTGGTCTCTATTGGTATTTGTTTTCTCTCGGCCCATCCTGTTAGGGGACTCCCTGAGGGCCCAGCCTCCCCTAGAGGTGCTCTAAAAGTTATCGGAGCAGGGAAGTTGCCCCCCCCCCCCCAATGTTCCCTTCTTTCCTGGTCTCCGTTCTCTACATACACACTTTCTCTCCTTCTTGTCTTCACTCCAAATTTCCCCCTAGTTCCTTGTCTTCCCCTCCCCTCACCCCCCTCCCTCCTTCCCTCTCCCCTACCCTCCCTGTCCACATTCACACTGGCTGCATCCCGCTCCCAACTGGGAAGCGTGACGTGGGTCATTTGGGTGCTGTTTGAGGGACATCTCCCCCCTTCTGTTGAACACCAAATAAGAGAAAGGGAAAAACAGCACTTTCATAACAACTATTCATTAGTAGAGCTATACATTTAACCTCCAACACAAATCTGTAAATACTTAGCCAAACTGCAGTTGTGAGCCAGTCAAGTTAAGTGTCCGGGTCCTTCTGCTGATCTAACCCAAGTGTTAGCTTCCTCTGGAGAGCTGAAAGAGTGCCATTTGTTGTTGTGCTGTATCTTCAGCATTGCCGGGTACTGTAACAGAAAGCGTGTGTGGGTTTTCACTAGCTCTGAGCAAACGCTGGAGTAAGCTCTTCTTTTCGTGGACAACTCTGCCGAATAGTCCTGGAAGATTCGGATCGGCCGGCCCTCAAACACGACTTCTTCTGGTGTGCTTTTATAGAGGCGCAGGATCTGTGCTTTTTGTGAGTAGTTGTGAAACTTGGCGATCGCGACTCTGGGGCGATCTGCTGTTGTGCACGCCGGCCCAATTCGATGTGCTCTGTCTAGATGTATTGGTCCTCGCTCCCCCGCCGTCGGGAATTTTTCCAGTAGCCAGGCCTCGAATTTTGGCAGCAGGGCGGAGTCCTTCAGTGATTCGGGGAAGCCCACAAATCTCAGGTTCTCCCTTCTTGCTCGATTCTCAAGATCCTCAAGCTTTTGTTGCTGAGTCTTAGTTAATGTTTTCAAGGCCTCCGGGGCTTCCGATTGTTCTTGGATAGTGTCTTCTGCATCCGCCACTCTGCACTCCAATTCTTCCGTCCGGCGGGTGAGGTCCGCCGTGGCTTGTAGCATGCCCACGATTTGCTCTGATAATTGGGCAAATCTGGGATCAAGAGCCTTCACCACTGCCTCGATGAGCTCCGGAATTAACTCCGTCGAGGGCAGTGTGGGGGTGGGCGAAGCCGCCATTTTCTCTTCACTGGGGCGCAACTTGTCCGCTCCTCTCCGCAGCGTTTTAGAGGACATTTGACGGTCCGTTTTGGACACGAATTTGTCCATTCACTTTCCCACTTTGTTATATGGCTCCGTGCCCGCTTGGCGTTCTGAAGTGCCGATTATAAAGGTAAAGGGAGAGAGTCCCCGGAGGAGCTCCATTTCTGCACATCCTCCTTTCCTCACAGCATCACATGACCACCCTTGCCAATGTATTCTTTTGTACATGTTTAGTTTTTTGGGGGGGGGAGGGGGGTGGGGGGAACTTTTTTGGCAATTCTTGAAAGATAACTGCTGTATGGGCTTTGTACCTTTCCTTTCCAAAAGTTTCAGACTGGGTGTTAGCTGGCCACTTAGCATATACTCTGCATTTGCTATATCTGACCAACTCTCCATTCTCTACCCTCCAGGAGCTCCTTGCTGTGTGTGATATGCTCCCTCACTGACTCCCATTTTCTCTCTCCTTTGTTGAAGCAGACAGCCTCTGGTCCCTTGGCGCCAACAGATTCTTGCACCACAAGTTCACGGTAAGCTCATACTTCTTAGCGCCCTCTTCCCTTTCTGCTATGTAGGTGCTAAACAAACACTTCTTGCATCTTGCAGGGCAGCTGGTCAAGAGGATTGCAAGAGACAGCAGTGGACTGTAATATACTGCACTCTGAGAGCCATGATTGTTTCTACCCAATTCATTGTACAGATGTCTTGTTCTCTATTGGACACACTCAGTTGTGGCTGCCTGTGGGATGGGGGAGGGGAAGAGGCCCTGAGAATGGATGTGTGCATCCCTCGTGGTCAAGGGTTCCACATTCTGTGTATGTTCTCTGAATTCAAATCTTACCTCTTTTTTCAACAGGTTCACGGGTATCAACAGCTGGTAGTTTTTCTCCCGCTTTGCACCTCATGTGTCTCCCCACATGGTTCCATCCTTCTTTGTGTGGTGAACCCCAGTCCCCTTTTATGAAGTGCCCACCTATTCTCAAGGTTGCTGGGGGTGGGGAGGGGGGGGGAAGCATTTATGCACTGAATGTCTTTTCCACATTATTCAACACAGTCCTACAATTCTCCATAGTTATGGAACAACAACATTTCTAATTTCTATCCTGCAAACCATTTTCAAGGTGGTCACAGGTGCATGCTTACCATGGCCTTGAGCCCTTAAGTCATGATGAGGGAGTGGGGTTCTCGTTACAGTTTCTATTCTCAATAACCTGCAGGTGGCTACAGTGTGGTGCCTATATAATTCCCCTAGCCTGTGCCCTTCTTTACCTGATGTATTATATTGCAATTGTGATGAAGCAAACATCTATCTAATGCTTTTACCATTGTTTTCCCTTTTCTCCTCAGCACTATATACCACTGCTGATACATTCAATATGAAAAGATGACCCAGCTGTTTGTAGCTCCTTCCTGGCCCTCACCAATGTGGTTTGGTTGTGGGTAAGGGTGTCTGGTGATTAGAGAGCAAACATCGTCTATGCGCTGACTATGGTTTTCTGCAAGTTTGTACTTGGCAGATTACTAGTGCTAGACAACATACCTATTATTTACACAGCTCTGTGCTGTGGGGCTCTATGGTAAGGAGGGGGGGGGGGGTGAGAGGCTGAATGGGCATTTCTGTTCCTCAACAGAAATGCCCACCCACCCAGCCTCCCCTCCCTTACCATACAGTCATGCAGTTTGGAAGGAACAGGTGACTTTCTGTACGGCTACACTTATGACACATATGTACCAAAGTTTCTCTCTCACAGTTCACCTGTCATGCAACCCAGATTGCTGCCTCCTCTCACATCAACCCTAGCATTTGATAGTGCACAAAGTAGAGACACACACCCTGTTATATGAAAAATATGAAATTGTTTATTTAACTAAATGAAAAAAACATAACTATTTACAAATCCCCCCCCCCCCCCAAAGTCTTTCAAGGGAGGCCACGTCATCCTCCCTGCATGGCATTGTGCAGCAGGCTAACGAGCAGCACCAGGAACAGCCTATGTGCCCTGAACTGCTCCTCGTTAGCCTGCTGCATCGCTGACACCTCCAGCTTCATCGCTGATACCTCCTGCAGCAACTAGTTTTGGCTATTCACCAGTTGCTGCAGGAAGCGCAGTGCTGGGGATGGGGATGGGAATGGGGATGAGGATGGGTATAGGGCTGGTGCTGGGGATGGTGTGGAGAGGGCTGGAGGTGTTGGGCCCTCCTCCTCAAGGGTAGGCATGTCATGCCAGGGGTCCTCCTCTTCCTCCTCCTCCTCCTGCTCCTCCTCCACTACCGGAGCAAGCAGTCTTGCCTCCTTCTCCTGCTCCTCCTCCCAGTGGCGTTCCGTGGTTGCCTGACACCCAGGGTGGATCGCCACTGCTCCCCCCTCCCCCCCTGGGTGCAGGGCGACACGGCACGGCACCCCCCACCCCACACAGTCCCCACTTGCCTTCCAAGTTCCAGCTCCGTCCACCCCAGCGTGGCGCCTTGCATCTGCAGCGCTGCTGTAAAAAGAAGAAAATCGCCTCGTCGGCCCTTCCCTCACTGTGTCCCGCCCTTGAGGAAATAGGAAGTTATGTCAGAGGGCGGGACACAGTGAGGGAAGGGCCGACGATGAGGCAATTTTCTTCTTTTTACAGCAGCGCTGCAGATGCGAGGCGCCACGCTGGGGTGGACGGAGCTGGAACCTGGTTGGTAGGTGGGGACTGCGTGGGGGGGGGGGGCGGTTCCATGCCAAGGGGGGGTGTGGATGGATGGATGGAGCGGAGCACCCCCCCCCCCATTGACACCCAGGGCGGACCGCCCCCACCGCCCCACCCTTGCTATGCCACTGCCTCCTCCTGTTGCTGGCGCCCTGTGTATGTAAAAAGATTGTCCGTGAGATCAGCACATTCAACATGGCTTGCATAGTGCAGGAGCTGTCTGGCTGGCATGAGGCAGGGATGGGGAAAGGTGGGGTCAGTGGTGAGCCCTGGGCTAGACACATGGGGTGTGAGATGCATGTGATGACATGACAGGGAACCCTGGAAGCTGGTCTGAAAAAGGAGTACACTATAAGATGTGTTGGCAGGGAACACTCATTCATCAGCTGCATGTTAGCATTTTGAGTTGTGACTATGGTAGGATGACCATTTTTGGGGGGGAGGGAGGAGGAGGGTAGAAGCACTATTTCTTTACATTACTTTCAAATCATGCTGTGACATCCATTAAGAGCAGAGCATCAGGCAAGAATACCATGAAACAGTATCCACCCCAGAAAGGGGGATACAGAAGTGAGGCATGTCATCTCATTCATCTCAGAAGAGGTTAGTTGGAAGTTACAGCCACACTCATGGGAGGGTAGCAGCAACCTCAGACCTTGATCTTGGACAGAGGTGTTATGACTTTATAGTTGCCTATTAGCCACATGGAAATTGATATTGTACACAACATTTGCAAATGAGTACATTTACAAATGAGTACAGGTGCCCTGTTTACAATACTTACGTTGAGTTCTGAGGCGCCATCGCACGCTCCTGATGAGATTGGGGCTGTCCCGCCTTATATGCTGTCAAGGTACCTCCGAATTCCAAAGATTTGCAAGATACAAGTTTTTACACCAGGAGTCAGGGGGTGGCCCTTCTTGCTTTCACAACACAAATTCATTTGGCAGCCAAATTGTAGAGACACACAACACTGATAGGGGAGGGGGGGCATTACATTGGTACAGGTGATGTCATTGAGGTGGACATGAGGACAGAGAGTACCATGTATGTGCAGTGTAAGGATGTGGGAATGTTTTTCCTTTCTAGTACATAGATTCTATTAATGAATGTGCATGTGCACATATCACTGATTACCCTTGAGTACAGCCTACAGTTAGTGCTTACATTGCTGAGGGAGCTCTTAAATGTGGTGCTACACGAGGGGGACCTCATAGCCCAGGAACATTGGGGGGGGGTGAGAAAAAGCACCGAAGGACGTCCCTCTTACAGGCCCGCTGTCCTTCAGTGGGCCTAGTAAGATGGACGTCCTTCGGCAGTTCTGTGAGAAACACGTCCTTGTTACTGTACTTTACATGTATGAATGTTCCTTATGTTTCCCATACCTGAATGTCCGAAACTACATGCACTGTACTTATGGAACAACCAGGTACATCAGAGAAGTCCAAAGTATAGTAATAAGGACATCTTTCTCGTAGAACCAGCGAAGGACGTTGATATGACAAATTGGCAAGTACAGTGAATGTTTTAGGGACGTCCTTTCGCAGTTCTGGAAGATGGGCATCTTTTTTATTTTTTACTATACTTTGGGCGTCCCTGATTTGGGCATTTTGGACTGCAATAATGGAGTGTCTAAGGACATCCATACTATTTTTTCGATTATAGCTACCTGATTTTGGCCGACTTCGCGAGGGCATCCTAATTCATACTTGGACGACCTTTTGAAAATGCCCCTCTATGTGGTATAAGGTTCCACATTAGGCGTTATTGCCCAGGAAAAAGATCTAGGTGGGATTGTTGATACCTAACGTAGAAACCCTCTGCTTAGTGTGCAGTGGCAGTTAAGAAATCAAATAGAATGTTAGAAATCATTAGGACAGGAATGAAAACAAAAATTATAGTGCCTTTGTATCGCTTCATGGTGCACCTGCACCTCAAGTACTGTGTGAAATTCACTTTTGAATGGGCTGTGTCAGCATTACCGCGCAGCAGCCACTAGCATGGCTTTATAAACATGGGGGAGTATTAGAAATATACTTTTATACTTATCTGATGTTGTTGGTGATTTTAAAGAGCTGTGAAGGGAAGCTTCCAGACAGTTTTTGAGTTATTAGAATCCATAAAATTCAATAGAACAAAAGTACACGAGAATTGCAAGGTTTGACCATCTTCTGAAATATTAATGTTTGCATTGCCTTATTTAAGAATAAATCTGAGAAATCAATTTTTAACATTTTCTTATTAAAGTGAAATTGTAAAGTTCCTCTAATATATTGTGTTTCTAAAAAAAAATATTAGGCTTGCCCTGCTTGAACTCCGAACCTCTGAGATAATTTTATATGACCAAACCGAGGTAGGAGATGTCTGGGCTCTGACAGTGGTGTGTTACAGTTTGTTGGGTACTTGTGACCTGGATTGGTCACTGTTGGAAACAGGATGCTTGGCTTGATGGGCCTTCAGTCTGTCCCTGTGTGGCAATGCTTATGTTCTTATGAGATAGCTCATTTTCCATCTGTCCTGGGGTCCATCGGGCTCCAAATAGGGAAAGAACCCACCTACCACAGCAGAAAGGCTTCTCACTTCTTAAACATGCAAGTGGTCTGCAACACCCAAGGCAAGATAGCAGAAATCTTCCCCTGCTTCCTAAGAGCCTGTCATCCTCTTTCACTTGGGAATCAATAAGAAGATTAAGAACAACCAGTTACCAGTGGCAATATGTCACATATGCAGAGGCATCCTAGCACATACTAATCCCCATAGCTCATAGTCTGTGCCCACATTCTGCCCAAATTTGACCCCACTATACACCTATTAGCATTATGGCAAAGCATGTACTTTTGCACCAGTAGGAAATATAAGAGGTCAGTTATTTATTTATGTATATTGTCATATACTTGTGAAAATGACTTTACAAAATTACCCCCTAAGAGGGCAATTATATAATAGTGTGCATATATATTAATTGGTGAAATCAATCACTATCAACTACAAAATCCCAGGGGAGAGACACTATTCAAAATCCACAAACAATAGTCAATCTCTGTTCATAGGATGTATAGAGAGATCCAGAAAGGAGTTGCACACTTTCAACCAAAAACAATTTAGATGAAAAGAAGGGAGACACGAGGAGTATTTATTAAAGGCTGTTACCACAGCTGAGCTACATTTTTTCAGTGAGTCTAGGCGTAATGACAGCTCACTACCAGGCTCTATATCAACACTCCCCTATATGTGACCCCTTCAAAACTTTTATATATTCAATATCATGCTTAAATGATAAATTCAGAAACAAAGTGTGAAAATACTTTAATGGAGATCCATATACATCCACCCCTAAGGAACCCTACAAACTGAGGAAAATTTAATTAAATAGAAAAATAGTCCAAAATGTAGCAAAAGCACCCCAGCACCAGAAACTGAAAAAGAAGCAGACAGAAGCAGAACTTAACTTATTCTTATATTTCCTCACTCTTTTACTATCTGTTCTCAAACGTTCAACCAGAATCCCTGTTTCAAAATATCTTCCTCAGGGACTCCAGTGCTGCACTATCAAACGGTCCTTTCATTTAGTATGACAAAAAAAAACCTTTTTAAAAGGAACACATTTCCATTCACAGCATCATAACGTCACATTTATTCTACGAACCTATCAGATAGTGGCATTCCTTTCAATAAAATCAGTCCAGAAGGGACAACTAAATTTAATTCAAAAATCCAGTACTGTTCCCAAAGAGCTAAGTAAGCCTCTCAGTCCTCCTGAAGAAATGGAGAAATTTGTTCTAATAAGCCATTGCATGCCCATAAATTGTGACCAAACTCCACATTAAGAATGACTAAAGGGGCTGCCAAAACTTTATTTTTTAGTCTGCTTCAATGTTCATTGAGTCTCAGCCTTATAGCTCTAATGGTGTGCCCCACATGTATTTTAGGGCGTGGACAAATGATGACATAACAACTCTCTATGAGATACAATCAGTAGATTCTTTGAGATAATATCTTTTATAAGTATTCAGATGTTGCCAAAATTCACAAGTTAAAGACAAAGGACACACCTTACAGTGTCCACATGATTTGTGGCCTGTGCCCCTCTTGTTTCTACTTTCTGATTGAGACACAAAATTAAAAGAGACTGAATGATTTGCTAAATTCTTGCCCCGGGAAAAGGCTATGCATGGATCAGGGTCAAAATCCTAATATAATTGAAGAATGTGCCAGTGCTTATAAACACTTCGAGCAATGGCGGCTGACTTATCAGAATGTTTTAACACACATATTTGTTTTTCCTGTTGTTCCTTGCGGGTATATTGACGTAATAATTCTGGATTGGCAAATCTAGCCCAGCAGTAAGTTTGATGAACTACTTTCTGAGGGTAACCCATTTGGCCAGGAATCGTTGGCTCAATAAATGTGCTTGTCGTTGAATTTCCTCCGACATGTTGCAAATTCTCCTAATGCGGAGGACCTTCCCGATAGGAACAGCCTTTTTTAATTGACACAGATGACAACTTGAGTACTGTAACAGGCTGTTCCTATTGGTAGGCATGTGATAACTGTAGTAATCAAATAATTCTGCTCCTTCAATACACTGGTGTCAAAAAATGATATTTCCTTATCACTCTATGTCATAGTAAATTGCAAGTGTTCATCTAAAGTATTAATCCATATCAAGAATTCTTTTAACCGTTGTTCTGATGAGGTCCATATAAAGAAAATATCGTCAATGAACCTAACCCAGTTTAAGATGTCAGCTTTCCAAATTGAAGAGAAAATATATCACTGCTCAAATTATGCTACAAACAAGTTCACTATACTTGGAGCGTCTGCTGTTCCCATAGCCACCCCTTGTTTCTGCAAATAAAAAGTGTTGTCAAAAACAAAATAATTGCATGTAAGAATCAAAGTAGTAATGGTAATCAGAAACTGATTAGTCAATCTGTGTCCCACTTGTCTATTTTGCAGGCACTGTTGTATTAGATTAATGGCAGAAATCTGGGGAATACTGGTATATAACATTTTAATATCCATAGTCACTAAGAAAAATGAGGACAGACCTTGAAAATTCTGTATCTTACTCAAAAAAAATCAGTTGTATCTCGTATATAAGACTTAATCTGAATGACCATAGGCTTCAAAAAATGATCCAGAAATTTAGATAATGGTCCCAACACTGTCCCTTGTAGGGAGAATATCAGGGGCATTTTCGAAAGAGAAGGACGCCCATCTTTCGGGAGATGGGCGTCCTTCTCTCAGGGTTGCCCAAATCGGCATAATTAAAAGCTGATTTTGGGAATCCCCAACTACAGTCCGTTGCGAGGCGACCAAAGTTCCCGGGGACATGTTGGCAGTGTAGCGAAGGTGGGACTGAGGCATGCTTAAGAGATGGGCGTCCTCGGTCGATAATGGAAAAAAGAAGGGCATCCCTGACGAGCATTTGGTCGACTTTACTTGGTCCATTTTTTTTTCACGACCAGGCCTCCAAAGGTTGCCCACACCGACCAAATGACCACCGGAGGGAATCAGGGATGACCTCCTTTTACTCCCCCAGTGGTCACCAACCCCCTCTCAGGCCCATCCCCCTCTACCTGTTACACTTGTGCTGGTAAATGTGAGCCCTTCAAAACCCACCCAAAACCCACTGTACCCACACGTAGGTGCCCCCTTCACCACTTAGGGCTATGGTAGTGGTGTACAGTTGTGGGTTTTGGGGGGGGGGGTTGGGTTGCTCAGCACACAAGGTAAGGGAGCTATGCACCTGGGAGCAATTTGTGAAGTCCACTGCAGTGCCCCCTAGGGTGCCCGGTTGGTGTCCTGGCATGTGAGGGGGATCAGTGCACTACGAATGCTGGCCGTTTTTGAGATGGGCGTCCTCGGTTTCCATTATGGCCGAAAACCGGGGACGACCATCTCAAAAGCGACCTAAGGATGACCATCTCTACGGTCGATCTAATTTTCATGATTTGGCCATCCCCGACCGTATTATCGAAATGAAAGATGGACGTCCATCTTGTTTAGATAATACGGGTTGCCCCGCCCCTTTATGGGACCATCCTGAGAGGATGCCCTCAAGAAAACTTGGGCGCCACATTCGATTATGCCCCTCCACAGGTCTCCCTGGAGGCTTATTAAGAGTCTTATGTATTTTGGGTACCATATAAAATTTAAGGGTGCACGGATGTTCTACTTTCAGGAATTTTTGTTCAACCTTTATTAATTGGCCTTGCTCAAATGCTTTATCAACCACTTTGGAAACTTCTCTTAGGAGACTACAAGTAAGGTCCTTGCTGAGGAGGGTTAGGGTTTGGGAAAAGGGGATGACATTGGAAGCATTAGGTGCAGTTTTTGCCAAGGTACAAACACCATTTTTCTTTTCGTTTTTTTGGCCCTGCTCTTGAGTGATGGTGGGTTCATTGTATGCCTTGCATGCTGATGTTCACGGGGGTGAAGCATGGATTAATGAGACAAAATCAACATGCATTTAGTGAAGGGAAATCTTGCCTCACTAATCTACTACATTTCTTTGAAGGGGTGAACAAACATGTGGATAAAGGTGAACCAGTTAATATTATGTATCTGGATTTTCAGAAGGCATTTGACAAAGTACCTCATGAAAGACTCCAGAGGAAATTGGAGAGTCATGGGATAGGAGGTAGTGTTCTATTGTGGATTAAAAACTGGTTAAAAGATAGAAAACAGAGAGTAGGGTTATGATCAGTATTCTCAATGGAGTAGGGTAGCTAGTGGGGTTCCCCAGGGGTCTGTGCTGGGACCGCTGCTTTTTAACATATTTATAAATGACCTAGAGATGGGAGTAACTGGTGAGGTACTTACATTTGCTGATGACACAAAGTTATTCAAAGTCGTTAAATCAGGGGAAGATTGTGAAAAATTACAAGAGGACCTTACGAGACTGGGAGACTGGGCGTCTTAATGGCAGATGATGTTTAATGTGAGCAAGTGCAAAGTGATGTATGTGGGAAAGAGGAACCCGAATTATAGCTATGTCATGCAAGGTTCTACATTAGGAGTCATGGACCAAGAAAGGGATCAAAGTGTCGTCATTGATGATACGTTGAAACCTTCTGCTCAGTGTGCTGCTGCGGCTAAGAAAGCAAATAGAATGTTAGGTATTATTAGGAAAGGAATCGAAAACAAAAATGAGGATGTTATAATGACTTTGTATCGCTCCATGGTGCAACTGCACCTCGGATATTGTGTTCAATTCTGATCGCCGCATCTCAAAAAAGATATAATGGAATTAGAAAAGGTGCAGAGAAGGGTGATGAAAATGATAAAGGGGATGGGACGATTTCCCTATGAGGAAAGGCTAAAGCGGCTAGGGCTCTTCAGCTTGGAGAAAAGGTGGCTGAGGGGAGAAATGATAGAGGTCTATATAATAATGAGTGGAATTGAACGTATAGATGTGAAGCGTCTGTTTACGCTTTCCAAAAATACTAGGACTAGGGGGCATGCGATGAAGCTACAATGTAGTAAATTTAAAACAAATTGGAGAAAATGTTTCTTCACTCAATGTGTAATTAAACTCTGGAATTCGTTGCCAGAGAATGTGGTAAAGGCAAGTTAGCTTAGCGGAGTTTAAAAAAGGTTTGGCTGGCTTCTTAAAGGAAAAGTCCATAGACCATTATTAAATGGACTTGGGGAAAATCCACTATTTTACCCATGCTTTTCATGTAAGTCAAAAAAAAAAGTTGTAGTCCTTATGCTCACATTCTATTTGCAAACAGTATTAGGGAGAAAATGTTTTGAATTATGATTGTGCTTGGAAACCATGCTCTGAGTTTTAAACCCACTGCTCTAATGTAAGGCAACTGCATCAGCTCCTTCATCTCCTTTGCCACATTTCTGTTTTTCTCTTTTTATCTTTCTCAGCTGAATAGCTGGTAGCTTTCAAAGCATCCCCATGATTGATACAGGGAAGGAAACATTAAAACTATAAATTTCTTAAATAGTTGCTTTGGCAAGAGAGTTAAATACTTTATTCCCATATGGATGTTCCACCAAAGAACTAAACTGATATCTGCATGGCCCAAAACAAGAATGCTTTTAAAGTTTGTGCCTAGTAATTTAGACATGAGACGTAGGAGAAGATATTCAGAGTGGTTTAACCACGCAGGAATTGTATTTTAAACACATCGAACCTGCTTATATCCTAAGCAGCTTCCATAAATCCTCCTTCTCGACAGCCTTCTCAGGCTCAGCCCCAGTGCGCTCATTCACGTCAACATCATGTGCCAAAGCAGGCCCCTGTGGCTCCCAAGCAAAAGCAAGGGACAGGCTTTTGATTGGCTCCAGTTGAGCATAGCCGCCATAAAAGTGTCCGTGTCGGACGATCTGCTGGTCGGAGGGAGGCTAAAACATTTTTCACTAAAGGTGGCCTCTCATAACCTCCGATCGGTGGGTTCTTCAAATAGTCCGGCTAGGATACTCCCTCAATTTGATCTCCACACCTCCAAATTGTCCACTGGGAGCTCAGTCCTTCAGCTTCCAGCACAGGCAGGTACTTGCAGAGGAACTCTCCGCCCTTCTCAGAGCCAATGCGGTCGAGCCCGTTCCACACCATCTGAACCAGTCAATTGTCTTGCCAACATAATTCCATCTATACCAGTTGTAAAGCACAAATTATTAAGAAACTCCAAACAGCCCAAAACACTGCAGCCAGACTCATATTTGGAAAAGCGAAATACGAAAGCGCTAAACCCCTTAGATAAAAATTACATTGGCTTCCACTAAGGGATCGAATTACATTTAAGACCTGTTCCCTGGTTCACAAAACTATTCATGGCAAAGCCCCGATATATGTGTCAAATCTCATTGACTTACCAGCAAGAAACATAAAAAGTTTATCACGCACATTCTTGAACCTCCATTACCCCAATTGTAAAGGACTTAAATATAAATCAGTATATGCATCTAGTTTCTCCTATATCTGTACACAATTTTGGAATGCACTACCGAATGCCATAAAAACAATGCACGATCTGACAACCTTCCAGAAACTACTAAAGACTAAATTGTTCAAAAAGACTTATCGAATGGATCCGTCATAAATGACCTGACATCAAAACTCAACCAGAACATGTGAACAGTGAACCTTTCTATTTGATTATTTTAATTGCTATTTCATTTTCATTACTGAATGTTATTCATTACCCTTGATTTCTAACTCCTGAAATGTGCTGTATATCCATTTACTTCTAATGTACTTCATATTTCTGTAGTTTAATTGTAATAATTAATAATATGTACTTCTCATTCCGGAAATGGTTACTGCCATTTCGGTATAATGTAAGCCACATTGAGCCTGCAAATAGGTGGGAAAATGTGGTATAGAAATGCAGCAAATAAATAAAATAAAAGCACACATATTAAAAATAACACAGAATACAGAACATATATAACCTCCATCATCATGTATAACATCAAAATGCTGCCATATAATCTCTCCATGTATACATTGCATGAAAGGAGAGAGTAATCCACCTAAGTGGATGAACACTAACTCCCACGTAAAAATAGCAGCACAGAAAGAGAGTGGGAAATGGACCAATGACTCCAGGAGAACGGGAGATAAGATTTCAAAGAACCACTTTATTCATGAAAGAAAGAAAGAAAGAAAGAAAGAAAGAAAGAAAGAAAGAAAGAAAGAAAAGAAAGAAAGAAAACTTGGTCAAAGAGCTGCATTTTTAACATCTGCACAATACAAGCACTCATGTGTGGCTGCCCAGGAAATGCATTCCACATAAGCGTTCATGCAATTGAAAGTGCCTATGGTCTTTTAGCAGCCCAATGTACAGTGGACACTAATCCCAAAGCTAAATGTTCAGTGAAATCAGATCTTAACTTCCTTCCAGAAGAATACAAAGTGATAACCATTCCAAAATACAATGGCATTTTAGCATAAACCACTTGGTCGTACACATGTGTGAAGTCTGGTCAAAGTGCATGACAATGATAACAAACATAAAGATGAAGATGCACGTGCTGAGGAGTGGCCTAGTAGTTAGAGTGGTGGACTTTGGTCCTGGGGAACTGGGTTCAATTCCCACTGTAGGCACAGGCAGCTCCTTGTGACTCTGCACAAGTCACTTAACCCTCCATTGTCTCAGGTACAAATAAGTACCTAAGCGGCATTGAGCCTGCCATGAGTGGGAAAGCACAGGGTACGAATAAAATAAAATAAAAAAAAAATTTAGACAGACCTACTTATGATGATGATGATAAAGCATTCTTTGCTATCAGGAAGTCAAGTATTTCCAGTGGCGTACCAAGGGGGGGGGGGGTGGTGGGGGCAGTCCGCCCCGGGTGCACGCCACTGGGGGGTGCTGCGGTGCGCACCTGTCGGCTCCGAGTTCGCTAACTTTGCTCGTTCGCTGCAGCTCTCTCCCGGGGAGGGTGTCATTTCACCCGGGGGGGGGGAGGTGTCATTTCGCAGGGGGGGTGCGCTGCACCCGGGGGGGGGGGGCACATTGGTGATCTGCTTCGGGTGCCATCCAGGCTAGGAACACGACTGAGTATTTCAGAGATTTCCTTGATCATAACCTGTAGACCCATTCAGAAGACATCAGTAATATTGCAACCTGGCCTGATTTGAAGGAACTTTTTTTTATCAGACTGAACAATCCACTTCCTACAAGTGCAGTTGTTGAACCTTTTTACTGTGCTGGATTAATGACTCACAAGCACACTCGCATGACTGACAGTCATAGTCAAATATGTAGTCTTACTAAAAGCAAAATGGATTGTAGAGCAATAAAGTTGTTGGGATAAAAACGCTAACAATAGTTGCATTCATTTAGTTGTGGTACTTTTACTTTGTTACTCAAAAAGTATTGTTATTAGGCAATAACTTTGCTTTCACTTAAGGAAATTTTAACATGTTTTTCTCTATACGTTTTAGTTTTACTTGAGTATTAAAATGTACATTTATTTTTACTTTTACTTAAGTACTTTGACCAACACTGCACTTTGTATGCTGCCAATTAAGCAAAGAATGAGCAAATGTTTGGCACAATCAATTTCAAGGGATATAAAAATCACTGGGAGGATTAAGGGGGCAACCTCCCTGAATCCCTCCTGAGGAGCACTACCAAGAATATACACTTTCCTAAAACCTAGACATCCGAGGAGGCACAGTAAATCCCAACATTGATCTCTTTCAGCATAGATATGCATTCCCCTTCGGAAATGGGGAATACACATGCATCTTTTTATCCTGCCCTAGTCCTGCCTAAAGTATACCCCCATGACATATGCTTGTGCTGCAAATTTGGATGTGTATATTATCTATATTAATAAATCCCACCTTGAACGTTCTGAAGCTCACTCCAAGGCAGAGAAGCACAAAAATCCTGTAGTCTTCATAGGCTAGGACCAGTCACCCTCACTCATAGACCCGCCCTCAGCCACGCCCCATCTGTACATAAAACGCTACCTCAACATTCTGAAGACAACCTGCTGAAGCCATCTGCAAAATCCCTAAACAGTTCATGGGTTCATGGTGGTGAAGCCATCCAACTCACCATGTTTCTCTGCCCCACCCTCGAGGGCGGAACACAGAGAGTAAAGGGATCCATAAAGGCACCCCTACCAACTGGCAACCCCTTCCAACAAACAACGACCCAGGCAGGGGGAGTGTTTCCGTACTCCTCCCCTGCCTAGGAATTGCTACAGACTGCTGGCAAACTCCCCAACCACACGACCACAAAAGCCACCCGCAAACCTCCCCACACACACAAACCCCCACACACACACACAAACATACACACACACAAACATACACACACACAAACACACAAACATACACAAACACACACACACACAAACACACACACACACACACACACACACACACACAAACAAACACACACAAACACAAACACACAAACACACATACACACACACAAACACCCACACAAACACACAAACACAAACACACATACATACAAACACACAAACACACATACACAAACACACACGCAAACACACACAAACACACATACAAACACACACAAATGCAAACACACACACACAAACACAAACACACAAACATACACACACACAAGCACACACACACAAACAAACACACACACACACACAAGCACACACACACACAAGCACACACACAAGCACACACACACACACACACACACACACACAAACACACACACACACAAACACAAACACACAAACAAACACACACACACACACACACACAAGCACACACACAAACACACACACAAACATACACACACACAAACACAAACACACACACACAAGCACACACACACACACACAAACACACACACACATACACAAACACACACACACAAACATACACACACACAAGCACAAACACACACGCAAACACACACACAAACTCACACACACACACAAACAGCCTCGATGGTGCACCTCTAAGTGCCCCCTCCCGCCATTTTACCACTAGTACATGCTTATTTTAGCACAGGTCCCATTTTATGCAAAGAGACTAATTATTAATAACGGGTAAACAGTAAAATAACATGTCTTAGTGGTAGTCCATGTTGATTTCTCACTTTAGATATGTGTGTAATATACATGTCTATATGCCTGCTTATGCATGCGTATGTTATGGTTATGTTTTCTATAACAAAGGCCTAAATGCACATGTTTTAATAAAGTTGTTAGGGTGTCTTTTATTAAAACATATGTATTTAGACCTTTGTTATTGAAAACCCAAATTGTTGGCAAAAGAATGGGAATGAAGGATCAAAATAGGGATACAACATTCTCAGTAGGATATAGGAAGCTAATCAATGCAGAAAAAGTAGAAATACTACAAATAATAAGAGATGTGTAAAATGCATCAGTCTGAATAAAGGAGTTTTACGTGACTTTCTCTGAGATATGGAACGCTTCTGAGTTACGGCTGGGATTGGTAGCATGGAATGGTGCTACTAATTGGGTTTCTGCCAGGTACTTGTGACCTGGATTGGTCCTGCTGGAAGCAGGATACTGGGCTAGATGGACCATTGGTCTGACCCAGTATGGCTATTCTTATGTTCTTATGATTGTGATGTCTATTTTAGTTATTGTAGACAAATACCTTCTAGGTGTAAATGGTTTTAACTCCAAAATGTGGATGAATTAGGACCAACAATCTTCTTAGGCTAGGTTTAACATCATTAAAGTTTAATAATTTTAAATATCCTGATGAATTACTTCCTTTGTTCTCTAATGTTATTTTGCCTTCTCTTTCCTGTCTTGACTTTGTGGCTCCTTTCTTTAATTCAATTTAGCTGGTAAACCACTTTGTTTGTGCCCACTAAAAAGCAGTATATAAAGTAAGAAATAAACAAACATAAACATATTGACAAGAATTTCATGACTACCTGTCATGAAATGCCTAGCACCTTCCTGGGGTTAACCCCATGGCCACTTAGAAGGTTTGTCCCCAGCACTGCTCAGGCCCACCTGCACCTGGGCATGTGTTCTATACTATTTATTTATTTTTAATTACATTTGTACCCCACGCATTCCCACTCATGGCAGGCTCAATGCGGCTTACATATTGTATACAGGTACTTATTTGTACCTGGGGCAATGGAGGGTTAAGTGACTTACCCAGAGTCACAAGGAGCTGCCTGTGCCTGAAGTGGGAATTGAACTCAGTTCCTCAGGACCAAAGTCCACCACCCCAACCACTAGGCCACTAGCCAACTCTCCACCCCACTCGCTAGGTTCCACTTACCTCTGGGCGAGTCTCCCACCCACAAGTTATTCCCCAGTGATTTCAGGACACTGGAGCCACACTACCAGGGGCCCCACAGCTCCTGGAAGGCACTCACAGACCAAAAACATGAACCATGAGGATTCTTAGTCCAGGGCAGAAAAGCCAGTAAACTGATAGGTTTACTGTTACAGTAAAACAGTGAATGTTTGAAAAAACAGGTGAAAAGGTACAGAAAGCAATAACAGATAACCAAAACAAGGATCAGCATTAAAACTATCTAACACTTGTTACTACCTGGGTAGCACCTGGGGAGTTTCAGGAAATAACTACTCACAAGCCTTGAACAGGGTCTCAGGACAGAGATATTTCCTCCTCTGTACCCCCAAGCTGAGACTAAAGAAAATCCAGTACCTCCTAGCTACATTCGAAATCCAGAGCCAAGGCATGAGCTTTGAAAGTATCTGGCCAATGGTACTGGAAGTTACCTTTTTTTACAAGGCTAAATTGCAAAAGAAAGTAATCTCTGCAACAGCTTTAAAACTGAAACAAATGCCATCTACTGGTCGATTAGGAGAAATACATGTCATCAGTAAAAATACTATAGTTCATAGGCTTGAAACCAATTGTTTCACCACACAACCAAAAAAGTGGAGGTGGCCAAAAACAGAGACATGATCACAGGTCCAAAGTAGAAATCCTTTATTAACTGACCCAACATGGTCATACAATGTGAGAACATGCGTAGTGCCCTTAACACCTATGATATTGAGACCAGTTTTATTGAGGTACTGATCTGCACTAAGCATTGGGATTTTTTCACCATTTTACATGTTTCTGGACATTGTCAGTGTGCACAAATATCTGTCTTACAGTGACAACGACCCTTAAGGCAGGCATTGTGGCATGCCGGGTCAATAAATAAAGGACTTCTATTTTGGACCTGTGGTTATTATTTCCATTTATTGGCCACCTCTACTTTGTTGGTTGTTTTGTAAATTCTGTGAATATTTCTCTTCTCTGTGTTACTGACAAGAATTCCATGCCTTAATCTTATCAGTTAAAAAAAAAAGGTAGCATAGATTTAAGAGGGAGTGACTGATGCACTGGCATCAGTAACTTAAAAGTCATTGATCTATTGTTGTAACATAATTTCAGAAAAGAAAAAGTTTTAAAAGTTGAGGGCAAACAATATATTACCCAAATCTTGCTCTGCCTACTAAAAAAAGTATGTATCATTTTTAGGAAATGCCTAAAAAAAGATTTGATTGTGAAAATATGACAATAAGCATGACAAATTGTGATCCCCCCCAAAAATTCTGGTTTGCAATCTCTCATACTGCTCATCTCTTATTGATTCTTATACAGTCATGATTTATTATGCTTTTGAATATGAGCTGTCTTTGACAGATTCTTATTGACCACCATTCTTGCAAGATGCAATAAAATACATTTAAAATATGCATTGCTTTGCAAGTTATGAACTGTCATTATTCAGCTGTCATGTTAGAGAGAAGCAACATGAAAATAGTGCCATTTTTGCACTTTATTTCTATTCATACATATATTTTTTTCTTTACCAAAAAGATTTTTTTTTAATGTTGAAGTATTACGCTTTTTGAGATGTCAGTATTATATTTAAAAATGTTCCTTTTTCACATTTCAGTGTTTTGAAACTCATTGATGGGCATTGCAAATGGTGTGAGCTAACCACATCTAGAGTTCTCTACAGAAAGAAGTACTTTACTTTCCAAACAGTTTGGAAAATATATATCCTCTCATATGTTTCTTTTTTTCTTTTTTTTTTGCAGAAAGGAGCTGAAGATTATACTATGAAGCCTCAAATTTAAGACAAAACATAATAACATCATACAGAAGCAAAGAAAATTTTGTTTGTTGACCTGGAGGATGATATAGGTGTGGTTTCAGCCAATTTCTCTCACTAGGGTTTATTTTAGTTACCAAAAATGGGAATTTAAATAACAAAAGCCCTACTTGGAATAATATATTATATCCTAATATACCAGGTAAAATATAACTTCAAAATAATTGTTATACTTTTATTTCTAAAGACAAAAAGATCTAATTGGACACAATTTCAGCAAACAACTTCCACCGTAATAGCACTGATGAGCTGAATGTTTTTGAATTTCTAATCAAAGTATTAAACGGTATCCCTTTTTTTTACTTATTTTTGTTTTTTCTTCTTTTATCTATAATAAACTCAAAGCAGAGAAAAAGACCTCATCAGTCCTAGCTTGGCGTTACTGCGCTTAATGTGCTCAAACGCCAGCGTTCTTTGGACTCTGTTGTAATCCTCGGTCTTAAAAAACTCTGCTCCTATATAGTAAGTAATGGATATTATAATCAATGATAGTCAATCGTGATCTTTCTTTCTTCTATATCAAATGTTAGAAACAATACTTAATGTTACTTAGCTTTTAATCTTGCCCTACGGGGCTCTCCGTTTCGCTATGTATAATAAGCTTCTTCAGGGGGCCAAGCAACTTTTTGGCTAATCACGATATCTTATAGCATGGCGTCTCTGCTCCTATGACTCCGGTAGTGAAAAGCCCTTTTCTTGGTTACTCTCTTCTATCTCTCCCGATTGAATCAATGCATGTGTACATGGAATTGTCTATAAAGATCTAGAATTTAAGTACTCTGCCTATGCAGATGATGTCTTACTTTATATTTCTGATCCGAACCAGTCTATCCCAGCGCTCCTGGACCTAATCGCTCACTTTTCCAAATTTTCGGGCTACAAAATCAATCAGCAGAAGACGGAATTATTTCCTCTCAACGCATTAGCGCTTCCGAATATAGCTCAGTCTTTTAACTTGGTGTGGGCCACCCCAAAAATTAAATACTTAGGAATAGAATTGCACGCCAACTCCATAGATTCTATTCATCATAACTCCGACTTAATCTTGAAAACCCTTAAAGCTTTGCTGCATTCCTGGCATCCTCTACACTTGTCCTGGTGGGGCCGGCTTGAAACTATTAAAATGATGATATCTCCAAAAATTAATTATATCCTCAGTATGCTTCCGATCGTCTTCCCCCTTCCATTCTACTCACAAGTTGACAAATTATTATCTTCCTTTCTATGGTCAAATAAGCCTCCAAAGATTGCTTTGAGGAAACTTAAATGCACCAGGGAAAAAGGCGGAGTTTTATTTCCCGACTTCCTCACTTATCATAAATCTTACATTTCACAGCAGGGGTGCAGATGGTTCTTCCGCGCTTCTGAATACAAGCCCATGTGGCTGCAATTGGAGGAGGCCATGGTAGCTCCTCTCACTTTACCGCTTCTTCTTACTGCTTCTTCATTTCCATCACATAGAGTTAATCAGATTATAGTCTCCACGGTCAAATGTTTATTGGACCTCGACAAATTTCAAGCAATACCTCTCAGTAAGTCATCACATCAGTCACTTTGGTATAATCCGCATATCTTAATAAATAAGGCTCCATTCTTTTGGAAAGAGTGGATAGATAAGGGAGTCTTCTATCTGTCTGATATTGTTAATGCTGATAATAGTTTTTGGTCCTTTTCTGAGGTGGTATCCAAATTTTCTCTACCTCCTACTATGTTCTTTCAATGGATGCAACTTACTCATAGTGTGAAGGCATCTGTTGAGCTGGCATCATTGTCATCTCAGCTGCCTTCTTTATTTGCCAACGCCCAGACACTAGTATTAGCTGGGCACACAGCTTCATCTATTTATAAAATTTTTATTAACGCAACACACAACTTCAATACTGCCCTTCAACATAATTGGCAGCTTGATACAGAGTCTGTGGTAGATGAAAATATGTGGTTCTGTTTCTGGTCTAAAGTTATGAAACCTCTTTCCTCTGCAGCGGTTTTGCAGTCTATGTTTTTTTTATATCATAAAACCAATTGGACTCCTCGAAAACTTGCTACTGCTGGCCTGAGCTCATCAGACAAATGTTGGCATTGTTTGCTGCAAGTGGGTACTTTCTCTCATATGCTATATGAGTGTCCTCCGATCTTTCAATTCTGGAAGGCTGTTTGGAATATTATACAAAAACTTTTGCCCATAACTGATGACCTGACTTATTCAATTGTAATTTTTAAGTCCGTTCATGCAACTTTTGATTTGACCTCCCCGCAATCAAAACTATTGGACATTCTCCTCACTATTGCTCAACGGCATATTTTGCAAAACTGGAAAAACGCACAGTTGCTGAATATTCATTTCTGGTGGAATACAGTCCTGCAGCATCAGAAGTTTGAGCTCGCCATGGCTGCGAAAAGTCGGATGATAGTATCTAAGAAAAAAATTTGGTCTATTTTGGACAACTACCTCCAAACTATTCAGGCCACACCTTAAACCAGTACAAAGGACTTATTTGTTAAACACCTGGATGCTTTCCCCTCATTTTTTCTCTTCTTTCCTTTCCCACCTGTTGTGTTTCTTGCTTCCTAGGTTTTTCCATCATTGTTTTCCTGTTATTTGTATTCTTTGAAAATTAATAAAATATTTGGAAAAAAAAAAAGAAAGTAACCAAGAAAAGGGCGTGATTAAGAATGGTTCAGCTGTGTAACCCTAGTAGCGCTCTAGAAATGTTAAGTAGTAGTAGTAGTAGTAGTTATGAAGCTAGAGCGAAACGGCAGCTTGCTGTAGAGCGAACCAAACTGATAGGAATTGGTTGCCCAAAGGAAAAGATAAGTACAGAGAAACATATAAATGTGAAATATATGGAAACAAAAGTGACATTTATTTATATAAAAAAATATAGGTAATGTGACTTATGAGGATTCCCGCATGATATCGCTTTAAGCAAAAGTAACAAAGCTAGCGACATAGCGGACTCAAGCAGTTCAAAAGTAAAAAGAACAGCTTCAGGGATCTGAAGTCAGTTACCTGAAAAGTGATATTTGAAAGGGCCCAGGATATATAGACCAGATAATGTACAGTTCTCCAATATTGGCCTCAACAGCAACATTCAAAATGAGATGAAGGGATTACTGTTCAAGCATGGGAGTAGCAGTAGTGTGGAGTAGTGCTGCCAGTGACTGTGATGAGCACGTCAGGAGCACAGAGCAAGTGACATTCTGAGTCATATTAGGCATGAAAAACAAAAACATCACATTGGACAAAGGGAGAGCAAGTTCATTCATTCATTTATGCTATGAATGGTCAAATGATCTTACGTGGCTTAATTGTTTAGAGTTGCCCTGCTTTGTATCATCCAGATAGAGTACACATTTATCAAGAAAGTTTAAACATATTCAATAGTGACTTCAAAATGTTATGGAAGATTTAATTAGGATGACCACAGATTTATCTGATATTTGGGGGCCCCTTAGCAAGCCAGCAAGGTTTCACTACAAAAACTGTGGCAAAAGTAGTCTCCTAGGAATAATATACATTAATGAAATATGATGAATAAATAGGGATGGATAAGTGATCATTAATTTTCTTACCCTAATGTTGATAGCAAAAGTGTGTGAGGTGCTGACATATGGGTTAATGTCAGATTTGACAGCTGGAATTGCACTAATTGATACCCAACTCTGTAAACAAGAGATATGCCACCAGATTTTGACTGAATGGAGCAGTAAGTTGTGCAGAAGCCTTGCAGAGTGTGATGCTGATAGAGTGGCATAGCGTTAAAGGTAGTGCTAATGTGACATGAAGTCAAGCAGTTGGATAAAGGCTTCAATGACTAATACTGTATCTATGTTAAAGCAAAGGTTGCCCGGTAAATTTAATCTATAAGAGAGCTGTATATCCTACTTTAACCCTCCTTTATTTGATGCATTGTAAACTGTATTGATGGTACAAATGAAAGCTGGTGTAGTAAGATTGAAAACTGAACATGAACTAATCAAGAGATGAACTACCTGTAAGCTAATCCAATAACATTATCACCTAATTTTTATTTTTGTTTTTACTTTGTTGTTGTTGTTTTAATCTTTAGCCTTGTAGTGCCACCATTAGGAGTGTAACGCAGTGAAAATAACAATGAGCCATATGTACTGCACGATGATCAATTTGTGATGTTACAACATATAAGAAACTATACCTCAAACACTCAGACACCTGGGACCTTGTGTCTTTACTGGGGGTTATGAATAATATCATTGGTCAAAAAAACCTTCCCCGCGATATTCAGCTGGTGACAGTCAGCATTTTTTTTTAAAATGTTGATTGTCGCCAGCTAAATTTTCCCCCGATATTTAGTGCCCACTTCTTCCTTGTCTCCACTTTTGTGGAGAGGGACCACATCCGCCCATCACCAGTCTCACGGTACTTCTCCTGTCTCTAAAGATCTATTAAATAAATCTTTAAGAGGTCCCGCCAGGACCTCTCTGAGCTCCCTCAGTATCCTGGGATGTATCCCATCCGGCCCCATAGCTTTGTCTACCTTCAGATTCTCCAGCTGTTTATAAACTCTTTCTTCCTTAAATGGTGGTGGGGCACCCTAGCACTGTGTTTTTGGATGCAGAAGTCTACTCCTGGATGGAGGTGATATCAGCCTGGCATTTAAGTGATTGTATCCCTTGTCTGTGTTACGTAGATGGTGTGGGGCCTTGCAAACCTGTGTAGTGGCTTACCTTGCGAGGGCCCACTGGATCTTTTTCCCAGGTCCTACATGCTGTGTGTGTAATGGCCTATGTCTACATGGCTGGAAAAGACGACCCGCATCCTGTATTACTAATGCTGCCAGGAGGTCTGTTTCCTGCTGAGAGATGTTGTGCTCCCTTCTGGCAGTCATTTTGCAGTTGAATTAAGCTGTTACCACTGTGGCTGATCTATGGTTTAGGACAGGAAATACGTGCATGTGGTCCTACGTGGCACCCTGTGCCAGACTGCAGACAATGCAGGTGAAGCTGTGTATGTGGTGGCCATCATGACCTTTGCATGGTGAATCTTCCCATTTCTTTCCAATGGAATGTGGATCAAAATACACAGGTTTCTTGCCCTGCCAGTGCGGTAAAGACTATTTCCCCATGTAATAAATATATTACATGTGTATCTTGCCTTTGAGATGGGTATGCATTTTCCCACAATTTCCATGTGTATTTGCCCCTTGGCTCACACAGGTATTTGCATGTGTATTAGTTGCTTCTCTCTGTGTACCTTTTTCTTTCTATGTTTATTCGGGAGGATGGGGGAAGAGATATGTAGATTTTAGGTGAGATCTGCATGCACACACCTAGAATGAGGAGTAGCCTAGTGGTTAGTGCAGTGGACTTTGATCTTGGGGAACTGAGCTCAATTCCCACTGCAGCTCCTTGTGACTCTGGGCAAGTCACTTAACCCTCCATTGCCCCTGGTACAAAATAAGTACCTGAATATATGTAAACCTCTTTGAATGTAGTTGCAAAAAAACCTCAGAAAGGCAGTATATCAAGTCCCATTCCCCCCCCCCCCCCCCCCCCCCAATATCTATATATAGTCAATTCCATGTGCATTTTTAGGAATAAACATACTCTCTAAAAATGGATTGCACTTACACATTCTTTAACAATCTAGGTGCTAGCATTTATACCAGCTCTATTGTTAAGGTAAGTGCTCACAGCTAAAGTACAGATGCATATTTGACCTGTTATTCTCTCTCTCTCTCTCATATATAGACAAACACACTTTCTTCTCTAGCTATATGTGTGTGTGTGTATCTACAGAGCTGCTGATAGAGGGGTGGCGGAGGGGCAAAATTCCCCAGGAACTGGCATCCAAGGGGGGGGGGGGCACCTGACGTTAGCACTGCTGTCTTGTTTTTTGTGTATGGCAACTCTGCAGAGCAGAGTACTTCCTTCCTGTTGTGTCCAAATAGCCTCTTTGAAAGTGACAGGAAGGAAGGGAGGACTCTGCTCTGTGGCACTGCCGCACACAGGAACAGGAGAACCATGCTAGTGCCGGGCCATGGGAAATTTTGTCATGCACAGTGACAGCAGCAGGACAAGCAAACAGGGTGGGCCTGGAGGAGTGTTTGCTCCCAGCCCGGATATATCTATATACACACATACATATGCATATATATCTAAAGAAGGTGTGTTTGTATGTTTGTTGACTTGTTCTTTATGCATTTGGACACTGCATGAGCAAATGCAACAGCACTTTGCAGGAATCATCCTCTCATCCAGAGGGTCAGCAACTACTTTATGCTGGAAAAAAACATTGGTCTCCGCCTGCAACAGCCCTCCTATCAGACCAATGACACTGCAACATTTGATAGTATTACAGAAATACTGAGCAGTTCATTATGTCAGCAGGCATAATTCAATATTACATTCCCTGTGCAATGCTGAGTACCTCCACTAAATGCTTACTTTTCTGTATACAATAGGCTCTTGGTGTTATTCTGTAAAGCAGTGTTTTCCAAGTCCAGTCCTGGAGTACCCCTTGCCTGTCAGGTTTTCAGGATATCCACAATGCATATGCATGAGATTGATTTATATTCACTACCTCCATTATATGCAAATATCCGCTGCTAAAGATCACACAGCAATCCACAAGGTTAGATCATCCAAAGGTAATTTCCATCACAGCATTTCTCAAGAAGCACAGCAGTTCAACAGCATAGTATTCAAAACAAAAAAACAAAAAATTCCAAAATCTCAGCAGTTCATATAAAGCAGTTATGCAAAGCAATTCTTCAAACAAAGTAGCTCAAAAAGTGCTCAAACTCCCAGCAGTTCATGTATAGCAGGTATGCAAAGTAATTCTCCAAACAGGTTAGCTCCAGAAAGGGTTCAAAACCCTCCCCAGCAGCTAATGTCAGCAGTTAGGCTAAACAATTCCCCAAACACAGCAGTTCAGAAAGGGATCAAACTCTCAGCAGTTCATGTATAGCAGTTATGCAAAGTAATTCTCCAAACACAGTAGATCAAAAAGGGTTCAAACTCTCCAGCAGTTCATGTAATCAGTTATGCAAAACAGTTCCCCAAACACAGTAGTTGAGAAAGGGGAAAAGACTCCTTCCTTTCTCTACCCAGTCTCCCTCCCTCTCAAGCCTCCTCATTCCTCCATGTGCCTTCATTCTCCCTCTCACCCTCATATTCCTCACACAAGGGGTACTCCAGGACTGGACTTGGGAACCACTGCTGTAAAGGACATAGATCCTTTTAGAATAGCACTCAGCACTTAGCGGTCCTTTTAATAAGGTGCACTGAAAATGGCTTGCAGTAGTGTAGGCACAAATTTTCGGCATGCGCCGATCCATTTTTCAGCGAGCCTGTAAAAAGACCTTTTCAAAGTTTTTGCTGAAAATGTACGTGTGGCAAAATCAAAATTGTTGTGCGTCCATTTTGGGTCTGCGACCTTACCACCAGCCAGTGACCTAGCGGTAAAAATTCACACGGTAACCGGGTGGTAATGATATGTGCATCAAATGCCATTTGGCGCACATCCGATATGCGAGTCCGAAAATAAAAATTATTTTTCAGATGCGCGTATCAAATGCACACCAAAAATGAAGTTACCGCAAGAGCCATGTGGTAGCTGGGCGGTAACTCCATTTTGTCGTGCATTGGGTATGCGTAGACGCTTTCGCAGCTTAGTAAAAGAGCCGTTTACATTTCTAAGCACCATTTATTGAATCTAGTCCATAGTGCTCATTTTTTGTGCACCCAAATTTGAACACCATTTATAGAATTTAACCCTGCAGATTTTTCTGATTCACATAGGGTTTCTCATCTGCCTTTATCAAATATAACAGTAGGATAAAAATATTATTCATCCAATATAATGAACTACATTTTCACATACATTTAAAAAAAGTCTTGAGCAGGGATGAATGGAGCCTAATATGAATCGATTTACAGAAATACAGGTTTTGGCTACTCCTCTGTGCCATTTAGAGATATAGAAAAATGATATAAAAATGATCTCTACAGGACAAAGGCAAATATCTCTCATGCTGGCTTGAATATCTTTTTGCAGTATGAGAGGAAAGACTACAGGCTAGATATTTCCAGAAATTTGAGTGTACATACTGCTTAGAGATTTTGTAGGCTGGAGGCCTTTGAAAACCTACCTCCCTTGTTAATAAACAGCCATGCTCTCTGAGCAGCAATTTTTGTTAAAGTCATTCCCAGCAAATTGCACAGTTTAATGCAGTAATAACAGAGAAAGCCAAGCTGAATTTTGTTTTGCATTAATGTTCATGTCTGTTATTTGTTTTTACAAAGTATATTTATTGGTGCGAACATATGTCTGAGAGAATATAACGCACAGAAGGCAAATAAACTGCTACAACTGCTAAATCAATAATGTGAATACACAACACATAAGCTAACGTTAACCCTTTTCTGGAGTTTCTATAGTTAACAAAGAAAAAAGGGAGAACAAATTAGAAAAGATAGAAAGTAAAATGAAAATTAGAAAAGGGTTCATGAGAAAAGAAAGACAAAAATAAGAAGTATAATAGGTCATATCTAAGGAGAAAGTATGGTATCATATATCAATAATCTGACATTTATAACACTTATAGCACTATCAAGCATCCTCTTTAACATATTACTACTACTAACTAACATTTCTAAAGCGCTACTAGGGTTACGCAGCGCTGTACAATTTAAACATAGAAGGACAGTCCCTGCTCAAAGAGCTTACAATCTAAAAGACAAGAGAACAATTTAAAGACAAGTGAACAATCTAGAGGACGAGTGAACAGTTAATCTGATAGGGTGGATAGATTGGAGGACGAGTGAACAGTTAATCTGATAGGGTGGATAGATTGGGCCATTTCATATTTCTAGAGCGGTTAGGCGCCGAAGGCAGCATTGAAAAGGTGAGTTTTAAGCAGAGATTTGAAGATGGGTAGGGAGGGGGCATGGCGTATGGGTAAAGGAAGATTGTTCCAGGCATAGGGTGAGGCAAGGCAGAATGAGCGGAGCCTGGAGTTGGCAGTAGTGGAGAAGGGTACTGAGAGAAGGGCTTTGTCCTGTGAGCGGAGGTTGCGGGCGGGAACATAGGGGGAGATGAGGGTGGAGAGGTAGTGAGGAGCCGCAGACTGAGTGCATTTGTAGGTAAGGAGGAGGAGCTTGAATTATATGCGATATCTGATCGGAAGCCAATGAAGTGATTTGAGGAGAGGGGTGATATGAGTATATCAGTTTTGGCGGAATATAAGACGTGCAGCAGCGTTCTGAACGGATTGAAGGGGGGATAGGTGGCCGAGTGGGAGGCCGGTGAGGAGTAAGTTGCAGTAATCAAGGCAAGAGGTAATGAGAGCATGGACGAGAGTTCTGGTGGTATGCTCAGAGAGGAAAGGGCGAATTTTGCTGATGTTGAAGAGGAAGAAGCGACAGGTCTTGGCAGTCTGTTGGATATGCGCAGAGAAGGAGAGGGAGGAGTCGAAGATGACTCCAAGTTTGCGGGCAGATGGGATGGGGAGGATGAGGGTGTTATCAACAGAGATAGAGAGTGGAGGATGAGGAGAGGTGGGTTTAGGAGGAAAGACGAGGAGCTCGGTCTTGGACATGTTCAGCTTCAGGTGGCGGTTGGACATCCATGCCGCAATGTCGGATAAACAGGCCAATACCTTGGCCTGGGTCTCTGCGGTGATGTCAGGTGTGGAGAGGTATAGCTGGGTGTCATCAGCATAAAGATGATACTGAAAACCATGAGACGAGATCAGCGAGCCCAGGGAAGAGGTGTAGATTGAGAAGAGAAGGGGTCCAAGGACAGATCCCTGGGGAACTCCAACGGATAGTGGGATGGGAGTGGAGGAAGATCCATGGGAGTGTACCCTGAAGGTGCGGTGGGAGAGATAAGAGGAGAACCAGGAGAGGACAGGGCCTTGGAACCCAAAAGAGGACAGCGTGGCAAGAAGTAAATCATGATTGACAGTGTCAAACACGGCGGAAAGATCGAGGAGGATGAGGATGGAGTAGTGACCTCTGGATTTGGCCAGGAGCAGGTCATTGCAAACTTTATAGAGTGCCGTTTCAGTCGAGTGCAGGGGGCGAAAACCGGATTGAAGTGGATTGAGGATGGCATGAGAGGAGAGAAAATCAAGGCAGCGGCTATGAACATATCAGTGCAACACAAAGCCAAACATAAGGCCAAGTTTTGCTAAGAGGGTGAACTTGGAAAATGGGATGTCATTGGTATTTTACAACAGGATCAGCCTAGCACCAAAGCCTTTGGTAAAATTTGTATATGAATGCTGGTAAATAAATACGTATTTGCCAGGATGTCAAGCAGGAGTGGCAATTTTAGAAAGATACATATGCAAAAAGAGTAGCATCACTCAGTTCTTTTAATATGTAAGCTCTGACAAATACACAAGTAGGTAGTAATCTTGCAATTTACATGTGCATATTCCTGTATTTTACAAGGCTTTACATGCAAAGAACCAATTGAGGAGCTGAATGAAATAACTCTTTCATGTGAATATTTGAGGTGGAGCTAGAACACAGAGATCAGCAAAATTGTGAAGACCCCAGCTCCAAATCAGCTGATGGTTGATATGTGCGTGTGCTGCGGAGCAGGTGCAATTGCTGGAATGAATATTTTTTTAAACAAATATGTTTTCACAGTGTCAAATGGGAATTGCATGTACAATGTTGTTACGACCCAAAATACGCCCCTTGAAATCTCTGCATCCCAGAGCATCTACACATATAAATAGCAGCTTTCTGAAATCATGCTAATCTACAAGTATCAGTGCCATTATTAACATGTGTTTCTGATTCTAAATGACCTTCTATATTTATTGTAGATGGAGAATATACATTTTTGTATGGTAATAGTTTTCCAGAATGTGAATAGCTTTCTTTATAGATCTATGGTGTCACGGCACAGACGCGGGTGCAGGAGATGCTGGAAGCGCAGGGGGCCTTAGCACCGCTGTACCTGTTCCAGTGCGGCTTGCTCCTTCAATCTTCAGGAAGCCGGGTGCCATCTTCCTTCGATTCCCTTCTGGTGTCAGTGAGATTGCAGCTTGCTCCTTGGACGGTGCTGGCCTGCAGTCTCCGCCCACTGCACTTTTGCACCCTTATGGGTTTCCACCTCCCTATGACTGGTCTGACATCAGATGCTCTTCTCCTCTTAGGGGAGGTCTTCCTCTGGGTTTCGAGCTTCAGCTATGAACTGTTTTGGAAAGCTTCAAAATTTGCTTCTGTTTGTCTTCACCTGTGCTTGACCTTGCTAGACCTGATGCCACCTCCTGTCTGTTACCTGCCTTTGCCCCATAGCCTGGACCTGACGCCGCCTTCTGTATTCTACCTGCCTGAGAAGGGGGTAGTCTTGTTCTATAAGACACGTTATCTGGCGAGCCTAGGCTCAGAAAGGAGCAGATGTATGGTAATCAGGCATGAGACAGAATCCAAGATATTTCTAGACAATGCTAGGTAATTCCTGCACAATACTAGGATTGAAACAGGAACAAGGAAATCTCAGGATAAATCAGACATGGATCCAGAATAGGAACCACTGGATTAACCAGGCACAGAGCACAGACAAGAAAATTAGTCAAAGAAGCAACAAGAAGGTGAACAAAATCATAGAAACAGAGAAAAATGTATGCAGATAAAGACCATATGGCCTATGCAGTCTGCCCATCCATGCCATCTAGTCTCCCTTAGAGACCCTGTCTACTTGTCCCAAGCTTTCTTGAATTCAATTACTCTTCCACCGGAATACCATGAATTCACCATCCTTTCAATGAAGAAGTATTTCCTCAGATTACTTCTGAGTCTATCCCATTTTACCTTCATCCCATGCCCTCTCATTTCAGAGCTTCCTTTCAATTGAAAGAGACTCACCTTCTGTGCATTTATGCCACATTGTTACTTAAATGCCCTATCATATCTCTCCTCTCCCACCTTTCGTCCAAAGAATACATATTGAGATCATTAAGTATGTCCCCATACGCTTTATTATGAAGACCACTGACCATTTTAGTAGTCTCCCTCTGTACCAACCCCATCCTGTTTATATCTTTTTGAAGGTGCTGTCTCCAGAATTGTACACAATATTCTAAATGAGGTCTCATCAGAGTCTTATACAGGTGCACCTTCACCTTTTTCTTACTGGTCATTCCTCTCCCTATGCACCCAAGCATCTCTCTAGCTTTTGCCATCACCTTTTCTACCTGTTTGGCTACCTTAAGATCATCACTTACAATCACACCCAAGTCCTGCTTCATTTCCATGCAAATCCATGAAGCAGTCTCCACAGGATGTATAGACATGGCCAGCAGGAAAAAGGAGGTATTAGTGCCTCTTTATAAATTCCTGGGGAGACCTCAACTAGAGTACAGTATGCAATTCTGAAGATCTCACCTTCAAAAAGGGCAGCTCCTAAAATGGTTGATAGTCTTTATCATAAAACATATGGAGTTAGAATTAAAATTATAAACATTAATATTTTGGAGGACAGACCGGAACAGTGAGATCTGAAAGAAATACCTAAATACATTCAAGCTATAAATACAAGGTATTTTTCAATGGAAGGAAGGCTTTGGAATGAGGGATCATAGGATGATGGTGAAAGGGGGTAGAGTCGGGAGAAATCCAAGTTAATATTTCTTTACAGAAAAGGTAGTGAATACCTGGAACAGCTTCCCAGTAGAGATGATAGAGATAATAACAGTGTCAGAATTCAAGAAAACAAGGAACAAGCACCCAGGATTTTGAGGGGAAAAGGATTGTAGAAACTGGGCATCTTGAATCGGCAGACAAGATAGACTTTATGGTCTTTTATGCCATAATTTGTTATGCTTATTGTAAGTAAAAAGTGTATGGTCCTTGATTATCTTAAATTCCTCTCACAGCCTGCTTATTCTTTGCAGCACAAACATTGGCGCTGCCTCCTCATCTTCAACTGCTAATTTTTCTTCATCCCTCTGTATTTTGAAGTGCCTCCAGCATACCCTTCTTCTTTCTTAGGTCCAGTCTCTTATTACAGGTACTTGTAGGTTCACTGTAGTCAGTAGCTGTGTGTATAAATGAGCAAGCCCATGCAATAGCACTGCTCTTCCCCTTCCTGGGTAGCTGTCTTGGTTGGAATCTTAGCACTTTAGAGGAAAAAGATATAGCTGTCATGCTGTTAGTAATTCACAGCTTCCTCACTCACAGATGCAACTACTAGCTACAATTGTGGTAAGGATGCCTACAGCAATAGGGGTATAGGCAGGGCTTTTTTGTGGAGGTACTTGGGGGTACTGAGTACCGGCACCTTTTCCATTGTCTGCTAAAATTGATCCAAGGACTCCAAGTTTTAATGAAAGAGCTCAGGCTCTACACACCAATTCTGCCTTGTCATAGGTTCTGTGACTGGTTGCAGGGGGCCTGGCTATTGTGGGGTGGATCCCTCAGTGATCATCTCACCCTTGAAGGGTGGCCTAGCATTTGAGTACCGGCACCTTTTTTGCTAGAAAAGATGCACTGGGTATAGGTATAGTGTGGGTATAGGAGTGGTTGGAGTCACATGGATGATGAATGATAGTGGAGGCCTTCAGAGAAAGAACAGGTGAATAAGTGAAAAAGGAACTCTGTAGAAATGTTTTTATTTCCACTTTATGGCGTGGTTTTCTTAGCAGCCACTTACGCTTCCTAATAGGATTCTCTAATCTTGTTCGTAGAGTTTATTAACCCACAATCTGAAATTAGTGGTTGATAATATATATAAATCAGAATAATTATAGCAATGCGGTTCTGCTTGCCTCCTGTAGGAGCTAGGGAGCCAAAAATGATTGATGCCATTCAGCAAATCTGCTTTATCTCCATAAGAAAGCTGCAACTGACTTATATCACTGTCTATGCTCTGTATCAAAAGGGGACTCAGACCTGAATTCAGATACTGTTCCCCTTCATCAGGAACCAGAAGAAAGGTGGTGAAATCCTGTACTAGTTCATTGTGTTAGAAATTAAATCCTGGGTAACAGATATAAAGAAGGGTTGAACTGGCACGGGATGGAAACTTCTGAAGATAAATGCCAATCATCACAGCCAGAGTTGAAGCCCTGAAGATAGTATTGCTCTTCACAAGTGTTAAACTTCTGTTGTTTCAGCTCCTTTTTAATGTTTGTTCTTTGTTCTATAGTCACTGCTTCAAAATCAAACATCATCTCTTGCTTCCTACAAAATAGATGGGGAGAAGGGGACAGGAAAAAAGGGGCTGCATATGGGAGCAGATTGGCTATCCTCTTATCTTTGTTCCAGGCCCAACCCTTCCCCCCTTGTCTCTGCAGACTAGTTGAAAGGGAAAGGCTAGAACAGAGCATTCCTGCTGCTGTAGTTTTGCTCCTCAATATTGAAAACCACATAGCCAGTTATTATAAGCGGCCACACTGGGCTGCTTAAGTAGCTGGAATATATTTGGCCAGTTTAAACTTAATCAGTTAATTTCAAATATCAACGTAAGAAAGTTAAGTTTAAGCTGGCCAAAATTAAATTGTATAGTCAATGCTGGTCATCAGAAATGGCCCGGCATTGAATATCAGGGCTGACTGCCTACTGCAGGAGTTAGCCAAGCTCCCTCCCATGGTCTGAATATCAGCCCCCTAGAGTTTGAAAAGAAGTGGCAGAAGTGTACTCCATGCTGTTCTCCCAGAAATTAACTTTACTAAAATAGATGCTGAGAAGATTTTGAATACCGGTCCCTTAGGACTTAATTCTATGAGGAGACCTGGTGGAAGGAGGATAACCAGTGGGACACAGTCATACTGGGGTACAAATTATATTGTAGTGATAGGGTGGATCGAATTGGTGGAGGGGTAGCATTGTATGTAAAGGAGAGCCTTGAATCAAAAAGATTGAAAATTCTGCAGGAAACAAAACACATCTTGGAATCCCTCTGGATTGAAATTCCATGTGTAAAGGGGGAAGGGATAGTGATAGGAGTGTACTACTGTCCACCTGGCCAGGATGAACAGACGGATGTAGAAATGTTAAAGGAAATTAGGGGCACAAACAAACAGGACAACATGATAATAATCAGTGATTTCAATTACCCTGATAATGACTGGGTAAATGTAACATCACGGCATGCTAGGGAGGTAAAATTCATTGACAAAATCAAGGACTCCTTTATGGCGCAGCTGGTACAGGAGCCAACAAGAGAAGGAAAAATTCTAGACCTAGTCCTTAGTGGAGCACATGATTTGGTGCGGAAGGTAATGGTGCAGGGGCCACTTGATAACAGTGATCATAATATGATCAGATTTGATATTAGCTTTGAAGTAAGTATACAAAGGAAATCCAATACCTTAGCGTTTAACTTTAAAAAAGAAGACTGATAAAATGAGAAGAACGGTGAAGAAAAAAAAACTTAGAGGAGCAGCTGTGAGGGTCAAAAATTTACATCAGGTGTGGATGCTGTTCAAAAATACCTTTCTGGAAGCCCAGGCCAAATATATTCCACATATTAAAAAATGGGAATGGAAGAACAAACGACAGCCGGCATGGTTAAAAAGTGAGGTGAAGGAAGCTATTAGAGCAAAGAGAAAATCCTTCAGAAAATGATAGAAGAAACTGACTGAAAGAAATAAGAAACAGCATAAGGAATGTCAAGTCAAATGCAAAGCGCTGATAAGGAAGGCAAAGAGAGACTTTGAAAAAAAGATTTTTTTGGAGGCAAAAACACGTGGAGGGACATAACCGAACGCGAACACCCATCTGCATTGGCGTCTATCTCTGAGAACGGGTACGTGAAGGGGCGGGACAAACCGTATTTAAAAAAAAAAATGGGCGTCCATATTTTTCCCGATAATACGGTTTGTCCCAGCCAAATACATCAGATTTGTGCGGATTTGAGCTGGGCGGTTTCATTTTTCAGTAATAATAGAAACCAAAGGCGCGCAGCTGAAAAACGACCAAATCCAAGGCATTGGGTTGTGGGAGGGGCCAGGATTCATAGTGCACTGGTCCCCCTGACATGCCAGGACACCAACCGGGAACCCTAGGGGGCACTTGTAACAATTAAAAAAAACAAAGCAAACTACCTCTGAAGTCTATAGCTCCCTTCCCTTGGGTGCTGAGACCCCCAAATCCACCCCCAAATCCACTCCCCACAACTCTACACCATTACCATAGCACTTATGGCTGAAGGGGGGCACCTAGATGTGGGTACAGTGGGTTTTGGGGGCGGTTTGGAGCGCTTCCATTTACCACCACAAGTGTAACAGGTAGGGGGTGATGGGCCTGGGTCAACCTGGCTGAAGTCCACTGCACCCACTAACAACTGCTCCAGGGACCTGCATACTGCTGTGATGGAGCTGGGTATGACATTTGAGGCTGGCATACAGGCTGGAAAAAAAAGTTTTTTAAGTTGTTTTTTTTGGGTGGGAGGGTTAGTGACCACTGGGGTAGTCAGGGGTGGTCATCCCCGATTCCTTCCGGTGGTCATCTAGTCATTTAGGGCACTTTTTTTGGACTTGTTCGTGAAAAAAAAGGGTCCAAAAAGTGACCCAAATTTGCGCTAAAAACGCCTTTCTTTTTTCGAGGACGCTCATCTCTCCTCAGCCGATAAACACGCCTCAGTCCCGCCTTCAACACACCTCCAACACACCCCCGTCAACTTTGGCCATTTCCGCAACGGAGTGCAGTCGAAGACGCCCAAAATCAGCTTTTGATTATACCGATTTGGGCACCCATGCGAAAAAGACGCCCATCTCCTGATTTGGGTCGCTTTTTGATGCCTTTGACTTTCAATTATGAGGCGGATAGTAAACATTTTTTTTAGCTATATTAAAAGCAGGAAGCCAGCAAAAGAATCGGTTGGACCGCTAGATGACCGAGGGGTAAAAGGGGCAATCAGGGAAGACAAAGCCAAAGTGGAGAGATTAGATGAATTCTTTGCTTCGGTCTTCACTGAGGAAGATTTGGGAGAGATACCGGTGCTAGAAATGGTATTCAAAGTTGACGAGTCGGAGAAACTAAATGAAATCTCTATAGACCTGGAGGATGTAATGGGGCAGTTCTACAAATTGAAGAGTAGCAAATCTCCTGGACTGGATGGTATTTATCCCAGAGTACTGAAAGAAATGAAATTGCGGAACAACTATTGTTTTTAATATGTAATTTATCCTTAAAATCGAGCATAGTACTGGAGGAATGGAGGATGGCCAATGTAATGCCAATTTTTAAAAAAGGTTACAGAGGAGATCTGAGAAATTATGGACCGGTGAGTCTGACATCAGTGCTGGACAAAATGGTAGAGACTATTATAAAGAACAAAGTTATCGAGCATATTCAAAAGCATGGATTAATGAGACAAAGCCAACATGGATTTAGTAAAGGGAAATCTTGCCTCACCAATCTTTTACATTTCTTTGTAGGGGTGAATAAACATGTGGGTTAAGGTGAGCCGGTCGATAGTGTGTATCTGGATTTTCAGAAGGCATTTGACAAAGTACCTCACGAAAGACTCCAGAGGAAATTAGAGAGTCATGGGATAGGAGGTACTGTCCTATTGTGGATTAAAAACTGGTTAAAAGATAGAAAACAGAGTAGGGTTAAATGGTCAGTGTTCTCAATGGAGAAGGGTAGTTAGTGGGTTTCCCAGGGGTCTGTGCTGGGATCACTGCTTTTTAACATATTTATAAATGACCTAGAGATGGGAGTAACTAGTGAGGTAATTAAATTTGCTGACGACACAAAGTTATTCAAAGTAGTTAAATCTCGGGAGGATTGTGAAAAATTACAAGAGGACCTTACGAGACTGGGAGACTGGGCATCTAAATGGCAGATGACATTTAATGTGAGCAAGTGCAAAGTGATGCATGAGGGAATGAGGAACCCGAATTATAGCTACGTCATACAAGGTTCCACGTTAGGAGTCACCAACCCAGAAAGGGATCTAGGTGTCCTCGTTGATGATACGTTGAAACCTTCTGCTCAGTGTGATGCGGCAGCTAAGAAAGCAAATAGAATGTTAGGGATTATTAGGAAAGGAATCGAAAACAAAAATGAGGACGTTATAATGCCTTTGTATCACTCCATGATGCGACCGCACCTCGAATATTGTGTTCAATTCTGGTCGCCGCATCTCAAAAAAGATGTGGTGGAATTAGAAAAGGTGCAGAGAAGGGCGACGGAAATGATAAAGGGGATGGGACGACTTCCCTATGAGGAAAGGCTAAAGCGGCTAAGGCTCTTCAGCTTGGAGAAAAGACTGCTGAGGGGAGATATGATAGAGGTCTATAAAATAATGAGTAGAGTAGAACGGTTAGACATGAAGAGTCTGTTTACGCTTTCCAGAAAAAACTAGGACTAGGGGGCATGCGATGAAGCTACAAAGTAGTAAATTTAAAATGAATCAGAGAAAATTTTTCTTTACTCAATGTGTAATTAAACTCTGGAATTCATTGCCAGAGTATGTGGTAAAGGCGGTTAGCTTAGCAGAGTTTTAAAAAGGTTTGGACGGCTTCCTAAAAGAATAGTTTAAAGACTATTATTAAATTGTACTTGGGGAAAATCCATTGTTTCTGGGATAAGCAGTATAAAATGTTTTGTACTTTTTTGTGACCTGTATTGGCCACTATTGGAAACAGGATACTGGGCTTGATGGACCTTTGGTCTTTCCCAGTATCAGTGGCGTTCCGTGGTTCACTTCCACCCGGGGCGGATCACTGCTGCGTGCACCCCCCCCCCCCCCCGGCTACAGGGCAACACAGCACCCCCCCTCCCAGCTTGACCCCCCCGAACCCAGGCGACATGGCACCCCCCCCCAGTCCCAGTCCCCACCTGTCTTACCAGCTCCGTCGACTCTGCGCTGCTGTAAAAGAAGAAAATCGCCTTGTCGGCCCTTCCCTTACTCTCTCTGTCCTGCCCTGTGATGTAACTTCCTATTTCCTCGAGGGCGGTATAGAGAGAGAGTAAGGGAAGGGCCGACGAGGCGATTTTCTTCTTTTACAGCAGCGCAGACGCGAGGCGCCGCACCACGCAGCTGCCGGGTGGATGGAGCTGGACTCATCAGCAGAGCACCCCCCCACCTGTTGACACCCAGGGCGGACCGCCCCCACCGCCCCCCCCCCTTGGTAAGCCACTGCCCAGTATGGCAATACTTATGTACTTATATAATATATATGAGACACTTAGTTTTAGGATGGAAGAATACTTGCAGTCAGTATTCTAGTTTGGGAAGAGCAAGGGCTGAACACATAATTATACATATAGATTAAAATCTTAGAATTTATATTTGGTCTTTTTCAACCTGTATCTTTACCAGTAGGTGATACAGTGGAACTACGTAGTTTGGGTAGGTGAGTTTTTATTTCACCTCTTTTTGTTTAAATAATATGTATGTTTTTATACGTTTTTATACTTACATTTTGATTTTATGCATCAATGTCATTTAGGAAAAGTCTGTGGTTTATTTTATTTTTATTTATTAGGATTTATTTACCACCTTTTTGAGGGAATTCACTTAAGGCAGTGTACAGTAAGAATAAATCAAACATAAGCAATAGACAATTACGGCAGTAAAAATATTTAGATAACAGTACAAATTATGGCATACTCACTCAGGTAGGACCATGGGTTGGTTCTGGTTGTTTGAAGAAATTGCTGCTGGAAATATTAAGATGTTAAGAGAAGCCACAGGGTAGTAGTGGCTGGGACCAATTGCAATTAGATTCATGGCAGGAAGGCTCTTGTTCTTATCCCTTGATGATGTATAACTGCCGGGGCATTTTTTTTTTTAATCTAGTGACCCAGGAAATGATGGTTTTTTTTCTGGTAACCCAGCAGTCCGAGGCCAAGATGCACTAAAACAATCATTTATGCCCGTTGCTTACTGATTCCTTAGTGAATCGGTAAGCAATGGGAATGCATCAAGGAAAGGGAATGCAAATGAGCTGCTCATTGTAGCTCACTTGCATACTCTATTCCATTGCTAAACAGTCGGCCAGTCGGCCCTTCGAGCATGCGCAGAGCAGTCAAGCATTATGCTGGCTGCTTGAGCATGCCAAGGACGTCCTTTATGGACATCCTTCACTATATATAAAAAAAGATGAGCTGTGCCTATGGACATCCTTTATGGACGTCCTTCACCCCCCCCCTCCCAAGATCGCCGCCGCTCCCCCCTCCCCCTGCATTGAAATGACAGCTTCCCGCATCCCCGCCTCCCCACCATCCTCTGTACCCCCAGGGCCCCTCCCCCACCGCTCCCCCCTCTACCCGCCCCCTCCGTCTACCACCGGGCCGGGCCCTCACAGCGCCTTATGTCAGACGAGGGCAGGCCAGGGAGGAAAGGAGGGAAGTCCGAAGGGAAGCGATCAGTTGTTGCCTGCTGCAGCGCCTTCACACGGAGGTAAGAGGCGCTGTGAGGGCCCGGCCTAGTGGCAGACGGAGGGCGGTGGGTGGAGAGGGGGAGTGGTGGTGGTGACGACCTGAGGGGGGGTGGCGGGGGCAGGGCCACGGGGGTGTGGAGGATGGCGGGGAGGCTGGGGCTGTGGGAAGCGGTCATTTCAATGCAGGGGGAGCAGCAGCGACCTCTGTGGGGGGGGGGGGGCTGAGCTAAACGCGCTGTGAGAGACTTCCAGGTCTCTCAGCTGAGTGAAGCACGTCCATAAAGGACGTCCCTGATGAGCACTTTTTTCCCTGATTTTTTTTTGTAACATTTATAGACATTTTTCAATCCCACGCAGCCCCAACGACAGATGCAGACCTCTCCTTAGATTTTCTAGCGTTAAGGCAATCAGAAAAGGTTAGTGCATCTCATTACAATAGGGTTTCTACACAATTTGCTCATCTGCATTCCGTTTTCGTTAGCTGCTACCGTCGTCGGAAAATGGCTCGGAGAAGTCTTTTGTGCATGCCAGGGTTTACTACTTGCTCGTTAATGGCTCTTTAATGGCTCACTAAGTTTAGTGCATCTGGCCCCGAGTGTCATACAAGAAATTGGAAAAGCCATGACTGGTAGACTTTGTGGCGACAGGAAACCAAATGGATCTGGAAGGAGAGCTGATAACATCTAAGTGCACAGTTAGGAAATTCTGAGTTGCTAAGCGAAAAAGATATTTCAGCCCAGAGACATGATTCACTTGCACTGCTACTACTACTACTACTACTTATCATTTCTATAGCACTAGAAGGCATACGCAGCACTGTACACCATACACAAGAAAGACAGTCCCTGCTCAAAGAGCTTACAATCTAGATAAGACAGGAGACAGACAGAACATTTAAGGGTAGGGGAAAAAAAGAGGTGAGGATAAAGGATAGGACAAGTGAGCAGTGGTTAGGAGTAAAAACAGAGGTAAAGAGGTGGGCTTTAAGTTTGGACTTGAAAACGGCCAAAGAGGGGGCTAGACGTACAGGCTCGGGAAGTTTATTGCAGGCGTGAGGTGCAGCAAGATAAAAGGAACAGAGTCTGGAATTAGCAGTAGAGGAGATGGGGACAGATAAGAGGGATTTATCAATAGAGCGGAGTACCTGAGGGGGGGGGGGCGTAGGGAGAGACAAGAGTGGAGAAGTACTGGGGAGCGGCAGAGTGAATGCACATATAGGTCAATAAGAGAAGTTTGAATTTAATGCAGAAATGGATAGTGACTTAAGGAGAGGGCTAATGTGAGCATAGCAACTTTGGCGGAAAATGAATCGTGCAGCAGAGTTTTGGACTGATTGAAGAGGAGAGAGATGGCTAAGAGGGAGGCCGGTGAGAAGCAGGTTACAATAATCAAGATGAGAGGTGATAAGAGTGTGGATAAGGGTTCTGGTAGAGTGCTCAGAGATGAAGGGATGGATTTTGCTGATGTTATAGAGAAAGAAACGACAGGTTTTGGCAATCTGCTGAATGTGTCATACCTGCAGTGGAGCTGAAAAAGGAAACAAGTATGAATGTTCTACAGAAAACAATGCATTACATAAGATTTTTTTTTTATCATTCTAAATAGTGCTCTTTAAAGAGAACACTGGAGGATTTCCATCTATATCTATGAGCAGAGGGAGCAGAATTTGAAACCCAGCCTAGCCTGTCAGATATTCCTGATTAAGTTGGAAGAATCTGCTCAGAATTTTATGTCTTCAGACTGTGTCCTATTAATCTGTATGTCCCCAGTGTGGTTGTTGTAGCTTTTAAGTATTTTCTGGCCATGTTCAGAAACTGTAAGGGTCAGGCTAACTGTAGTCTTATGCAAACATGTTCTCACCTAACACCTTCTCCTGTCCTCTTTAAGTGTCGGAAAGGAAGAAATAAAGGTTCTATGGCACAGACAACATCCCTGCACTTTTTTTTTTGTTACATTTGTACCCAGTGCTTTCCCACTCATAGCAGGTCCAATGTGGCTTGCATATTATATACAGGTACTTATTTGTACCTGGGACAATGGAGGGTTAAGTGACTTGCCCAGAGTCACAAAGAACTGCTTGTGCCTTCAGTGGGAATTGAACCCAGTTACCCAGGACCAAAGTCCACCACACTAACCACTAGGCCACTCTTCCACTGTGGCTAAATGTTTAGAATTTTAAGAAAAAGAATAAGAATGAATGTTAACATATTTTCTATATTTTCTTTAAGTACTTCTCTCCTAGCAAGAGTGTTAAGATAATATGAATTTGCATCATGCCATGCTTTGTAAATTAATTCAGCTAAGCAATCTGAAGGTGAAAAGAAAGGAAAACGTTTCTAAACCATGTATTTATGGGAGCTGTAAATTCTTTTAATGTGTTTCTAATTCTTCAAAATGCTATAGTATTTTGCTAATGCCTCACTTTGATGTGTATGAACAAGAATATAGAGCTACAGAACCTCATAAAGTAGGATAATGTATTTGTGTGTGATAAGTTAGGATTGAGTTTTCTCTTGCTTCCTAGGCTTCTTGAAATGTAGTTGCCTTTACAATCAAGGTCTGTTTGTCTGGGTTTTTGAGTTTTATAGAAACTACATTACAGTGAGGGTTCCACCCAGGGAAATTACTTAAGAAGATTTTTTAAAATGTCTCTCGATAACTGAAGTGTCTAATCTATAATTTTTCCCAATTTTCAATCTGTTATATGTGAATGAAGCTTTACATTGTCATCCTGCCTGGAATAGATTTGAGAAAATATTCTGATCTCTGTCGTACCATAGAATAAATATAATATTTTGGTTTTAGGTAATTGTAACTGTGGTTGAATGTTATAGAATTAATGTCTATTCTTTAAAATATGCTAGATGGGATGTCTTAACTTACTATAATAAAAAGTGAAGTTTCTCAGTGCTGCTGTGTTAGACATGAAATGGTATCTTAAGTTAAGTATGTTTTCTTGATTCTGTGATGTTAGTGATCATATCCTGTTTCCATAGTGACAAGAAATAATAATAAAATTGAAACACTACAACATGTAATGGGAACATGTTAGATTTTAAGTTATATTGTAACTTTTAAGAACATAAGTATTGCCATACTGGGACAGACTGAAGGTCTATCAAGCCCAGCATCCTGTTTCCAACAGTGGCCAATCCAGGTCATAAGTACTTGGCAAGATCCCAAACATTAGAAGAATGGTTGAGGGTCTGGTAGTTAAAATTTAATAAGACATACGTCAAGAAACCTCTTTCTATTTTAAACCCAACTATTCCAGTGCTCTGTGTGTTCCTAATTTTTTTTATATTTTAATATGCTGTGCTCAGTGGAAAAGGATTTTGTCCACAGGACTTGCGTGCAGTGTTCACTGCTTCAACCCCTTGTTGAACATCATTGTACACCTCCTTCCTATCCTAATATCTCTGTTCTTATCGTGCAACGTATAATTAGTATAGTAACCACATCCAACTCATTTGTAATAGATGTTACTACTTAGCTTGTTCCAGTGTTTGCACTGCTCTCGTCTGTAAATGTTAATGTCCTGTGGGGATCCCCATCCTTCGTGAAGTTAAAACCAAGATCATAGTTCACTATTCCCTTAGTACGGGACTAAATTTCTCCTTTCCAGTACCTAATGCAGTAAGGATGGGTTGTCAGCATGAGATGGGTGGAGTGGAGAAGTGAAAACTATTGGTCTGAATTTTTCATTTAATAGTCCAATGTACAACTCAATCCATTTTGGAGAAATAAAAAAGCTTTTTAGGTGGTCAGAATTATTTTAAATCTTATAATGTTCTCATACCTTTGCCCACCTGAAATGCTAAGAAATCACGATTTGAAAACTTATAATGGAGTCAAAACCGGAAAAATGATATGCTTTCCACTGTGCATTCCAAGGTATCCTTGGAACGCACAGTTGATCATAGAGATGACCTCCAACCGTTGAAAGGGACATAAACATCTCCCACAATGCATAGCAGTAATTAATGCTACACTGCTACATCTGAGACACTTGCTCTTTGTAAGTATGATGATCTTCTTAATATTACTCATACTGTATGGGTGTTTATTTTGTCAGTAATATAATTTTAAATAAGTGTGGACTGATGTTCTACTAGAGGGAATGTGCTATTTAATAAGATTCTTCTAGGTAGGTGTCAATGAGCTTTTGTCCATTTGCTTTGGTGGTCATTTTACAAGCATTTTTCATGCTTTAAATATCTCAGTCCCAGCACTTACAAGGGTAGGATAAAGTATTTAAGCCACGTGGACATATAGGAGTTGGAGGCTTGTCAGAGGTAGTACGGTGGAGTGCCAAGGTTGGCGCTGTGTCAATGACATCTATTTCCAATTCAAGATAGCACATCAACATGCAACCAATACCAAATGAATGTTGGGAATCAGACCACCTTTAAATCATTTATGTGCATTTTTGGTACATACATTTTAGCACCTTATTTGTAGAATTGTCCCGTAGTGTAAAAATTCAACATTAAGGCTCCTATTCTTTTAAATTACGAGCTGGGCAAATGTTTTATAAACCTAAGTTATAGTAGTTAGCATGTGATAAAATGAACTTCAGTGAACTGACAGGTTCACATGTATTATTTTCTCTTTTTTACCTCTAGCCTGGAGATTTCCAATCCTGCCTTCAAATATCTCCTGGCTGGTCTGAATTTTAGAATAGCCATAATAAAAATGCACAAAGTATATTTGCTACAAATGAGGCAGTGCATGAATATCTATTCCATGCAAATGTTCTAGAAACTTCCCTAATGAAATAAGGTTTTTAATCTTGTCAAGAATTGCCAATACTTTCTCTTTAAAAAAGGAAATAACAGTTTTACTTGTGCAGTTTTATATCCTCTAACATAAACCAATATTATTTGAAACCTCTAACGCTCCAGTCTTACATTACAATATTGGACTCTCTTTATCAAGCATTCAAGCAAAATGGTGTAAGCAATATTTTTCACAGACTTTTAATTGTTGGACTCATTTAACATTAAGCACACCAGATGAAAATTGATTTGTACATAAACTGGTGATTTAGGTTTGTTAATAGAGAAACTTTATAGGCTGTAAGGTTAGTAAAGAACTTACTAGCAATAAAATGTTATCTTCACTTCACAGTTAGTAGTAAGTGATTGCCTTATAAATGCATCAGTGTTTGAGATTTCTTTTTCGTGTGCATTCTAACAAGGGTTTATTCTGTCTCCGGCTGAGTGGGTGACAGGATATGGGTAATTTTTCAAGGGGATGCTCAGATTTAGGCACTAGAAAGTGTCTTTTTTAATGTTTTATATACTACATGCAAGCCTAATAGCTATCACAGTTCTGTACATTCAGGTACAATAGGTATTTCCCTGCCTCTGGAGGGCTAACAATCTGAGTTTGTACCTAAGAAAATGGAGGGTAAATGACTTGGCTAAGATCACAAAGAGCTGCAGTGAGATTTGAATGGGCTCTTTTGGTTTTCAAGGTGCTAGTCTATCCATTTCTTTCTTTGCCCTATTGTGTGGAGTCCCATCTATCCTGTCCTCACTGCTCTTCAATCTTTTTGTCAGCACTTTGGCTTTATTAATTCAGACCTTTGGTAGCAGTTCTTATTCTTACATGGATGACTTTTTCCTTGTGTACTTTAAGGTACCCTGGAAGCTGAGACATATACCTCTGGATTCTATATACAGTGCTGAGATATCCATGTGAAATTGAAGCGTATTTCATAGCAATATGAAATTGGTTAACAAGCCAATCAGTGCTGATAATTGCTAATTCACAAGCAATTATTGACAATAATTGAAATTAATTAGAATTTATGTACAGGATTGTCTAAGCGTATTCTATAACATGCTGTGTGTAAATTCTAAGTCTAATAGTTGAAAACAGGGGCGTAGCTACGTGGGGCCATGGGGGCATGGAGCCTCATAGATTTGGCCCTGGCCCCCCGCCACCAACCCTTTCGACCCCCCCTCCCGCTGCCAACCCTCCCCTGCCGCCGCCACCATCAGGTACCTTTGCTGGTGGGGGGTCCCCAACCCCCGCCAGCTGAAGTTCTCTTCTCCGGCGCAGCCGCATTGCTGATCTGCAAGGGCAGGCTTCTGTTTCTGTGGGTCTGACGTCCTGCATGTACTGCACGTACTGCTTTCTGTCGCGGGGATGACCAAAGTTCCCAGGGGTGTGTCGGAAGCATAGCGAAGGCGGGACTGGGGCGTGCTTAAGACATGGGTGTCCTCGGCCGATAATGGAAAAAAGAAGGGCGTCTCTGACAAACACTTGGCCGACTTTACTTGGTCCTTTTTTTTATGACCAATCCACAACAATGTGCCCTAAATGACCAGATGACCACCGGAGGAAATTGGGGATGACCTCCCCTTACTCCCCCAGTGGTCACTAACCCTTCCCACCCTAAAAATATATTTTTTAAATATTTTTTCTAGCCTCTATGCCAGCCTCAAATATCATACCCAGCTCCATGATAGCAGTATGCAGGTCCCTGGAACAGTTTTAGTGGGTACTGCAGTGCACTTCAGGCAGGCGGACCCAGGCCCACCCCCTACCTGTTTACTTGTGGTGGTAAATGTGAGCCCTCCAAAACCCACCACAGACCCACTGTAGCCACATCTAGGTGCCCCCCTTCATCCCTAAGGGCTATGGTAGTGGTGTGGGGAGTGGGTTTTGGGGGGTTCAGCACACAAGGTAATGGAGCTATGCACCTGGGAGCTTTTTCTGAAGTCCACTGGAGTGCCCCCTAGGGTGCCCGGTTGCTGTCCTGGCATGTCAGGGGGACCAGTGCACTACGAATGCTGGCTCCTCCCACAACCAAAGGACTTGGATTTGGTCATTTCTGAGATTGGCGTCCTCGGTTTCCGTTATCGCCGAAAATCGGGATGACCATCTCTAGGGACGACCATCTCTAAGATCGACCTAAATGTGGAGATTTGGGCGTCCACGACCGTATTATCGAAATGAAAGATGGCCGCCCATCTTGTTTCGATAATATGGGTTTCTCCACCCCTTCATGAAGACGTCCTGCAAGGACACCCTCAGGAAAACTTGGGCGCCCCATTTGATTATGCCTTTCTTTGTATCACTCCATGGTGCAATAACACCTCAAATATTGTGTGCAGTTCTGGTCATTGCATCTCAAAAAAGATATGATTCAATTAGAAAAGGTACAGAGAAGGGTGACAGAAATGATAAAGAGGATGGGACAACTTCCCTATGAGGAAAGGCTAAAGTGGCCAGGGCTCTTCAGCTTGGAGAAGAGACAGCTGAGGGGGAGATATGATAGAAATCTATAAAATAATGAGTGGAATGGAACAGATAGATGTGAATCGATTGTTTACTCTTTCCAGATATACTAGGACTAGGGGCATGCAATGAAGCTACAAAGTAGTACATTTAAAATGAATCAGAAAAAATATTTCTTCACTCAACGTGTATTTAAACTCTGGAATTTGTTGCTGGTGAAGGTAGTAAAAGCTGTTAGCTTAGCAGGGTTTAAAAAAGGTTTGGATAATTTCCTAAAAGAAAATTCCATAAACCATTATTAACATGGACACAATCTTTTCAGGTACTTGTGACTTAGATTGGCCACAGATAGAAACCAACCCAAACCAAAAATCAATCTGGCTGTCATATTCAACAATAACTGCTGGTAAACTTTCAGTTTACAATTAAGTTGAGAATATAAATAGTTACGATAGTCTAATTGAGGGAGAATTGCCTGAGCCAAAGTTCAAAAGTCCTCTTTCCATATAGAAGATCTAATCATGCACAGTTGTCTAAGTTTTAAGAAAAATCTCTTATTCAGTGCACCAACCTGCTTTTCAAATGAAAGAGTGGAATCTAAAATGACTTCTAGTACTCTGGAAAAACCCTCAAATTATTTAAAATTCCACCTGAAGCCAAAACACCAGCTCATTCAAAGTTAATGGACTGTGTTGGCATTACTGCACTGACAGCCATTAGCGCTGCTTAGTAAACAGGGGGGTTAGTCTTTGGTTTATTTAAGCACAAAAATGCCTGTTGTCCAATTATCAATACAAGATATATAATGTTTAATAAAACTCAATGATTGTGCTGCACCACTTCTTAAACATCTTCAATGGTTGCTGATTGAATATAGAATTAAATTCAAGATTCTTACTTTTAACACACAAGGATTTATTTTGTATCCTTCATCATTCCAAATACTCCATCTTGCACTATTCAGTCTCTAAATGATAATAGGCTGGCCCTCCCACATCTATCTAATCTGAGAATCAGTGACAACCAATGCTTTTTATTTTCTTTCACCCACACTCTGGAATTTCCTCCTTCTGTATCTTCATCTCAAAAATTCATACTCTTTAGTTCATGCTTTTTTGAAGACTTAGGGCCCTGATTACTAAGCTGCTCTACGGGCACACTAGTGTTATTAGCATGCACCAAAATTAGTGCACACTAAACACTAGAGACACCCATAGGAGTCGGTGGGTGTCATAGCGTGTATTGTGCGCTTAAAACACTAGCACTCCCTTAGCGCAGCTTAGTAAGTAGGGCTCTTAATTTGTTCACTTGGCATTTGACAGTTGTTTTTAAATGGGTTCTCCCCGCATCAGGAAAGTGGGCTTTGTGAGATAAATGCCATTATTCTAAACATTTGCACACTTGGGCTGGTTTCAGTAAACGGTGTCAAAAGTTAGACGCAATAAAGATCAATGCTGAAATTGCATTCTAGAAAGGGTGCTCAACGTAGGGCTAGATTCTATATATGGCACCAATAACATCAGCACAAAAAAGCACTATTCCATAAGCCGCTTTTAAAGATAGGTGCAGTTTATAGAATGACGTTTACGCCCAAAAGGTCACACCTAACTTTAAGGATGGCCATTTGCACCAACTGAAATGTGTAGCAAATGGAAACAGCTACCCTGTATTCTAGAACAATGCATGTAAATACCAGGAATGCCCCCCATTTTACGCATAACCCTACCATTTCCATGCCCTTTTTTTACTCTTACATAAAATTTAGGCACGGATCCCCAGTTTGTTATGGCTGCAAAGTTCTTAGATAGTCCAAAAGTTGGGTAGCCATTAAGCTCGTTGCTACTTTGAAGATAAAAGTTACATCATATATCTGGTGGTAGTTTGATGATAATTTTATACTTTCATTTGGATTCTTTAAATGAGGGTGAATATAAGTGGAGTTCCAAAGACTGAATACTGTACTACATTCCAGACTGAAAGAGATCATATGATGTATATATGATAACAGTAGATTGCTATTTTTTTTATTTGAAGGTATAGATCATATGATGCAATTATGAATTTAATTGATTTTAGCATTTTATTTGAAAAATGGGAGGCCAGCTCCTTTGCAATGATTTTCATGGGGTTTAGAAAACTCAGTAAGATTTTTTTATTATCACAAAAAGCCTAGTGTAGTGAGGGGAATTTTCTATTATTTTTGGGTAATCATTTTTCTTAGCCATGATGATTTCTTCTTTTTTATGACTTAGCAAGTTCCTTGCAAACAGAAAGATTATGGCCTTTTGTGTTTCCTCAATTTTTCTTCACAGTGACATAAATTGTACTTCAATAATAGGTGCTTAGAATTCTGCCATAGGTCTTTCCTCTTTAGGTTAAAGGCCAATTTTCTTGCAGGGAGGGCTTTACATAAACTGAAGAGCAATGAAGTATTCCAGGCAGATGCTTGCTCTTCCAAAGTGAAAGTAAAAATAGCTCTATGGTTAAGTCAAAGACCTCATCAAATTTATGTATTTATTTTAAAAATGTATCATCCTCTTACACCTAAGCGGATCACAAATGCTTCAGCTATCAATGTATAAAGAGATTGTTAAACTGTCATTCATAGAAGAAAGACTGCACTCTAAGCAGAAATGTATTAGGTATTGATCTGACTGACAATGGGAATGTTTGGAAGCAAAATGGGTCAGATCTGCAGGCAAATTGTTGGCTGAGAATATCTGGAGTGAAGAATATGAATTCTTTAGTGTATGGTACATTAACATTATCTATGTGAATGTTCAAGTCACCTAAAAGAATTAAGAGTCCGATTTGCATGAATAGAGGTGGCAGTTGATATTTTAAGAGAAAGTCTATTGAAGGAGAAGACATAAGTCTAAATGGCAGGATTTCAGTGTAAGAGTATGGCAGTTATCCAAGATTCAAAATATTCAGTTTGCCATAGAGAATCACTACAAAGCACACCCTGTCCCTGTTTTCCTCTCCCAGTTCCCAAAAACTATATCAAAATCCAGATAGTGACACTTGGGCTAAGTAGGAAGTCTCAATGTCAGGTAACCTGGATTCTACTAGACTATTTGGTAATAGTGACCATTATTTCATAATAGTGCACACTAATGAGGGTATTACCCCAAAATAAAATTAAATAAGACAACAAGGATGAAACATCGCATTAATGATACAGGAAACTAAATAAAACAAAATCTTTTGATTTGCACACCCCAAATACCTTATACAGATAAGTCAAATTTCAGAAATAGCTATTTGTGCAAATAACTTATAAAGTTAGCACCATACTTTCAGTGGTCAGATTTATAAAGATCTTACCACTGAGTGTTAATCTCCATTCTTTTCTACCTAATGCAAACCTAGATGATGGAAGTTGTACTTTCAAATTGTTTATTATGTCATTGATGTTCAATTATTGACTGTTATTTAATGGAGGCTAAAGGTTGATTCTGGGTACTTTTAATTATAAACATACTGATTCTGTGTTTTTATCAATTTTAGTAATTTATTATACTCATTGCATTTATAATGATTGTTGTGTTGTACTGCATTTTTTATATGTCACTCTAAGCTTATGTAATGGGTGGTATGTTAAATGAGTACATGGAATAAAATGTTATTTTCTCTGCTTAGATTTATTCCGAAACCAATTTCATTTTTGATACTTCTATTGTGCCCCTGCATCTTTCCAGTAATATACAGGAAAATAGGGATATCACAGGTATAAAACCACAACTACAAAAAATACCCCCTCTAAACTAAAAGAAATGTGGATGGATCTTTGTTCCACTTAATTTAGAAAGGAAGAATAAAAGATCTTAGCAACCTCACACAGACATTGCACTTCAAGCTTTTTAAAGTTTGTGCCATTTTTGAGCTTGCAGTCTGCTGCAGAGTCATACCCAGAACACTCAGAATTAAATGTGCCGTTGTAAGATCCCAAGATTAAAGACCCTGATGAAGCCATTTTTAACTGGTGAAATGTATCCCGTTGGATTGGGTTCTGTTTGAAAGCTCAGTAGCTGATTTTCAATTTAAAAGATTATAAACTGCATGGAAGCATTCAAATGTTTTCTTAATAAAAGGTTTTGTGTGAATAAAACCTATTTTAAAAAAGTGATTAAAAAAGTAATATAATGAGGGTTTTTTTTTTTTTTAAGGATCAATGATTGAAACCAAGAACCATTGTGACACAGACTTTAAAGAGCTTGAAGTGCAATGTCTGTGTGAGGTTGCCGAGATCTTTTTTTTTCCGCTCCTTTTCTAATTAAGTGGAACAAAAACCCATCTATATTTTTTTGAGTTTAGAGCAGTGGCATAGCTATGGGGGGGGGGGGGCACGGGAGCCTGCCCCCCCAATTGGTTCTGGGTCCCCCAGTTTGGCTGGCGGGGGTCCCCGACCCCAACCAGCTGAAGCGTTTATCTGTCCCGCGCTGGTCTCGCACTTGCCTCCTCTCCTGTTTCCAGTCGCACTGTGCATGCTTTTGTTTTAATGAAACTGAGCATGCTCACGCATGCTCAGTTTCATTAAAACGAATGTGCAGTGCATGGCATACTGAAAACAGGAGAGGAAGCAAGTGCAAGACCAGCACAGGGCAGATAAACGCTTGAGCTGGCAGGGGTTGGGGACCCCCGCCAGCAAAGGTACCTGGCAGCGGCGGCAGCTGTGGTAGTCAGAAGCGGCAGTGGCGGCACCAGGGGGGTGGATCAGAAGCAGCGGAGGAGGGGTGGCAGCTGGGGGAGGCAGGCTAAAATGTTCCCCCCAACTTTGGGCTCTGGTCCCCTTCCTGCTGAGGTCTGGCTACGCCCCTGGTTTAGAGGGGATCTTTTGTGCAGTTGTGGTGTTATTCCTGCATCTTTCTCTTTTCTGTTGTTCTTACAAAGGGTAACAGAAGAAATGACTGGTTTCAAAAATTCCTTCTGTTACAAAATGTCAAACCTCTTATTGTGAAGCAGTTCTTATCTATAAACCTGATTTTTCTGAAGCATTGAATTTCCAGGTAAAATGACGACGGCAGTCAGCAAAATGCTGATCGCCAGCAGCTGCATATTGAGCCAAAATATTTTCCCCTGACTAGTTTTTCATATTGTGTATTTGATTCCCCATACTAGAAGGGCTTTTTATGTCTCAGCAGTAGTCACAGTGGATCCAGCTTACAATCACACTGCATTTACAATTCACACACACATATATGTACTCACACAGGCAGTATCTCTGTTTCAAAGCTAGGGCTTTTCCAGCCAAACTCTTCCTGGTGAGGATAAGGAAAGCCACTTACAGGCCTTTCCTTTCACTCAGCAGACTGTCCTCTGCCTTTCTATTATTACAGGTCAATTTTACTTAGTGTAAAATATTGAAAATCTGCTTAAATCCATCCAAACACTGTGCTGACAATACTGGGTCAGACCAATGGTCCATCTAGCCAGTGGCGTTCCTAGGGAGTAACCTGTTCCGGGGCAGAGGGAGCATAAAAACGAAGAGCCGACAGGTGCGCGGCACCCCCCCAGCGGCGTGCACCCGGGGCGGACCGCCCCCACCGCCCCCCCTTGGTACGCCACTGCATCTAGCCCAGTATCCTGTTTTCCAAACAGTGGCCCCAAGCCAGGTCACAAGTACCTGGCAGAAACCCAAATCGTGCAACACTGCATACTACAAATCCCAGGGTAATAGTCTGTGCTGGTGCATGCTTTCCAAACCAGGCAAGATGGACCATAATTAAAGGAAACCCTAATTTTGCCTGGAATAGAGGAAGAAGATACAGCACAAAAATTTGGTTGTGGTAGCAGAATTTCCAGGTGCCACAGCAGACCCAGATATTCATTGCAGGTACTTGGACCATAGCCTGGCACTGAATATCCAGGTATATTTTAGCCGGCAGCGAATATTGACTGGAGCAACGTTATCCTTGCGCAAAGGTTGTCTTTGTGACTGAGCTAAAATGTGCTGAAATTTCAGCTCCAACTGACTAAGCCCCTGTGAATCAAACTATACCTTCCAGAATATTTACTTTTTAAAGCAGAATCAGGCAGCTATATTTAGTGGCTCAATGAAAGTACATTTTCAACATATGGGATCTAGCCAACTAACTACCCTAAAATGCGATAAGATTTACTACCAACAGAGGATGAACAACTTTCAACTGTGCCTTTTGCACTAGCACCCCTGTGGAGATTTTTCTCTTCTGGAAGGTTCAGAAAATGAAAATCTTAGGCACAAAAAGTGCTATTTTAAAACTGTGAAAGCAAATAGACTTAGAGGCTTGCTGTTCTTGTTCTCTTTCTCTCTCTCTCTCTCTCTCTCTCTCTCTCTCTGTTCTTTTGGTGTTATTTTGACTGATCTATAAGTGTTTAAGATGGCATGGTAAAAAAATAGGAGACTATTAATTGTCTAGTAGGTAGTCACATTGAAGTTTTGAAATATAGGTCATAACCATTCATTGTTTTTTTTTAACTATAGAAATTCCAAAATCAAATCTGCTAATCAGTAGAAACTATATATTTTGACTATAATAATTGCTGGCTTTCACTCATCTGGGATCTAAGCTACAGCAAAGATGCAAGCAAAGCCACACACAGAAGAGTGGCACAACAACATACTGTATTTGTTCAATGCAGTGCGTTTTTCTAGCAAAAAAGGTGCCGGTACTCAAATGCCAGGCCACCCTTCAGGGGTGGGAGTGATCACTGAGGGACCCACCCCACAATAGCCAGGCCCCCTGTAACCAGTCACAGAACCTATGACAAGGCAGAATTGGTGTGTAGAGCCTGAGCTCTTTCATTAAAAATCGGGGTCCATGGGTCAATTTTAGCAGACAATGGAAAAGGTGCCGGTACTCAGTACCCCCAAGTACCCCCTCAAAAAAATCCCTGGTTCAATGAAACACAAAAGTTAGATGAGCCAGTGGATGCAAATGATCTTGCCAGTAGATGAGAGCTGGTCAGGAAACAGAGCCAGAGACCTGCTGTTTGTGACTTACAATCTCATTCAGCTCAAACCAACTGAGGTTTGGCGTAAGTGAAAGTTAAGAAATATTGCGCTTTCAGACAATGAAATTATATTGCATGATAGTAGTCAGCCTGCCAACAAATAAGATTAAAGCAATTCCTACTGTATAGATCTGTCCTAGCCTGCAATCTATGAGAAAATGCTCCACTGAAAACTATAAAATCTGCAGTTAAACTGTAAATCTAATCAGCATCGATTGACTGGAGCTTTAGAATTCATTTGTGTGTTAAAAAAAATCTAGTTTCTACTTTCTTTAATAGGCTTTGCAATATGGCTTTGAGGGAACAAAATACAATCAAAATTGATTGTTAGAAAATAGAAGATTCCAAATATTTATAAAACTGTTATACATGCATTCTCTATCTTTAGCTCTCCTTAAAGAACTCAAGGTAGTGGTCACTAAACTAATACCTCTTTAATGTACTTTCAGTTGAGCTTACTTTGTTAATAGGAGTAGCCTAATGGTTAGAGACGCAGGCAGTGAAACAGGGAAGCCCAGTTTAAATTTTATTATGGCTCCTTATGATCCTGGGTAAATCACTCACCTTCTGTAGCCTAAACATAGAGATTAGATATGACAATTTCAACCGCAAAGGCAATGGGATGGGAGTGGAGGGGGAATGTCCTGTCCCATACACTAGATTTTGTAGGAATACTTCCTGGGGGAGCAGGAGTTGTGTCAGGGGTAGAGGGATAGTTGGGTTGCACTCCAAGTTGGGGGGAGCTTCACTCGAGGGATTGTCAGGGGAGGGGATGTTTATTGGAGTGACTTCACTTCGAGGTTTACTGGCCTCAACAGGCAGCACTCAGGGCCCGCATCACATGTTTCACTTGATAACGCAGGTATACCTGTACTATCTGCCAGTGTATGTATCACAGGCCCATGTGTAAGTGTCTGCCTTGGGGGAACTTTCTCCAAATGGGTTAGTTTTGTGCATACCATGACAGGAGTGAATCTCACTCCTAAACCAGGACATGTGGAGTATGATTTCAGTACATGCATTGTGCCAAAGAGAGCTTTTTTTTCTGGAGTTCACAAGATGTCACATATTATAGGCAACTTATCCAGGTGCACTTGGAAATATTTCTGTATTTTTTTTCTGCCACATTTTCTTTGTCTCAGACTGCATCTCTTGGTGCTTGAGGATCTTCTCTCTCTCCATGTGATTCACCAAATAATCACTTGAGACTGACACTTTTACAATCAGTGCTATATGGAAAATACAGTGCAGATGTTTACTGTACTCGCTGCATTTATTGCACATGCTTTGCACTTACTGCACCCGAGTTTTGTGCAAAATCTTACTGCACTTTAGTAAACAGACCCCTAACAAAATAAACTGTGAAATCCAGCTTCCTAAAAATTCCCTGTAGACTAGCCAATAGTGAAGTGTCTAATTAGCAACAGAGATTTCTGTCCATCTCAAAATACTCCAGGACAAAGGTGAAGGACACACCTGATCTAATGCCCTTCCAATAAGTACAATACTATGTAAAACTGCTTTGAATGTAGTTACAAAAAAAAAAACACAGAATGATGGTATATCAAGTCCCATTCCCTTTCCCCTTTCCCTTCTCCCAAACAACAAACAGTATGAAGGGGCTTGGTAGCCCCAACACATGTGACAATGAGGGCTCAGAACTATAATCTCCCAACCCATATGAACTTGCATGCAGAGAAGAGTGGTTTCACTGGGCCCCTTCCATCCCTATACCCTCAGGCACTACATGAAAGAGCTTACAGGCCTCTTGCACTCCTTCCTCTTCCCCATAGGGTCTGTTATAATTTCAATAGCAGCCAAGTCAGATAGAGATGATAATAAAGCTTCCTTCCTACCCCACTCTCAACATCTTCAGAAATATACAGTGAAGCTCTTTAGTTACTTAACTGCCCCACCCCAACACTGGTGTTCAGAACCAAAATAGAAGTAGGCATCCTGTCAAGGTTTTCATCTTGCACCAGCAGAAATGGGGGAGAAAGAGATATTTTAACATGCACAGTAAGCCCTTAAGATGCATGTTAGACTATGTTGTAAGCCCTTACAACTTCTATTACAAATGAAGCCCCCATGACAAAAAAATGCTTTATTTTATCTTAAAAAGTTTGCCACAACCATGTTCTTTTATCAAAAGTTTACAACATAAGTAAAATTAAGTAAATTTCTAAAACAATTTGGAAATGTATTTGCCTATGAACTTACTACCTTGATTAATAAGTATTCAAAGACAGACAAATCAGGCCTACGTTTCTATATTTGTGTACAAATATTGAATGTAATACCTCATAGCTGATAAGTGGGATTGCTCTGTAGTGTTGTATTAAATATATTTATCTTTTTAAAGTGAAAGATGTACAAGCAACAATTAAACTCAAAACCAGTGCCCTAAATGCAAGAGCCTATAATGACTCAGTATGCTGTCATTTTTCTTAGTACAGAGAAGAATCATTAGAATGAAAACCTACTAAAATATTAAACAGGTTTAAATGGTTCCTGTTCTGTAGATGAAACTGAAATATAAATGGAATTTATGTATATAGTGTTGAAACTCAGTATATAAAATCAGCAGTACTTTACCTGATAGAAAGTTATCTGTCTTTCTCTACCCCTAGAAAAGTAATCAAGTAGCTGATAAATTTGAAAGAACTAAAACAAAACAACAACAACAAAAAGATAAAGTACATCAGTTCTCAGAATTACACTGGCCCCTTCGCTTCATCAGATCAATATAGTAGCAAGGACTGAAGCCTTGATAACTCTCAATACAGTTCATAAGTTTCAATTTTTGCTATTTCAACCATAATGTACCTGTTGCCCTCTGCAATATATTCACACGTATTTGTGTAATTAGAATTAGGTAAGTTTTCCCTATTTACTAAGAATACTCTTTATAAATGAAAAAGCAGATCTCTTGTGTGGCTGAGATTATCAATTACTGTCAGAGTATTGGGTGTGCACGTAATTAAGCTGGCTAAAATCTTTACCCCCCCCCCCCCTTTGGGAAATCAGATGTTCACCTAGTGGTATTGAGGGGGTCTTTTACTAAAGTTTAGCTCAAGTTATCTGCAGCAGGGCCCATAGGAATAAAATGGGGCGGTCCCATTTTATTCCTATGGGCCCTGCTGCAGATAACTTGAGCTAAGCTTTAGTAAAAGACCCCCTCAGACTTCTCATTCCTTAGCATCTGGACTGTACTAGCCTGAACAAGTGGATGTTATATTCACTTCCTATGAGGAAGTGACATCATTGATAAAATGGCAGCTTAATTCTAGAGCTCTGACCGAGCCATGTGTATTGTAATGAAATTTCAGCATCTCTCCTCCAAGATTTGGGGAAATGTGAAACTTTATGAGCACAGGATCTTGTTCTTATCCTACTGTGATGTGTAAAATGTGAGGCAGTGAAATAAAGCAATACTTCCATTCTGCCAGCTGCACTGAATTGGCCGGACCATGTGACGCATTGGATATGGAGATGGTGGGGTCCTTAATGACCCAGCTGACAACAGCGTTAAAGATTTTGTCAGCTAATGTGTTTTTCCCCAGCACCATATATGTCACAGTAAGTTTGATTCAAAATGTCTAATGTCATTTAAACTCAAAGTGTAAATAATGCCACTTTACTCTTATTTACTCTTAAAGACCTCAGCTGGCAATCTCGATGTTATCAATCTCATACCATCAAGAATTAAGCACTTTCATGTCACTGATTTTTTTCCAACTATGATGACTCATATATAATGTCTCAAAACTGTTTAGTTATATATAAATAATATAGCACTTGTTTTTATCTTTGTTGGCTCAGGGGTAAAATCTTTGTCGGCAAGATGTGTCTGGTTAAGTAAGAGGGGATTTGTCCTTGATATAGCAATTTGCAAAACCTGAATAATATCAGACAATTTTACCCCTGAGCCAACAAAGATAAGTGCTATATTATTTATAAATAACTAAAAAATGTGAGACATTATATATGAATCATCTTAGTTGGAAAAAGACCAGTGACGATGAAAGTGTTTAATTCTTGATGGAATGAGATTGATCCATCGAGCTGCACGGCTGAGGTCTTTAAGAGTAAATAAAGTGATATTATTTATGCTTTGCGTTCCAATGACATTAGAAATTTTGGATATTTATTGTTGGGATTGATTACTTCATAGCCAATAAGATCGAGTTTATCTATGACAGTAAGTTTGATCTGCATATTGCTTTCTCAATCTTATGAGAATAGAATATGGCTTTGGGCAGCACATAGTTGAAACTCACTGACAGATGTGTGATATAGGGGGTCTTTTAACTAGGTGTGTTCCTATGGGTATCTTTAGCATTTAGCGTGTGCCTATTTTTAACACATGCTAAAAACGCCAGCGCACCTAATTAAAAGACCCCCATCGTTATTAAACAGTATAACTGTTATAGAGGAATGCAAACAGCAAGTCTGAGAAAAAGTGTTGGGAGGGGGAAAGGGGAGATTGTGTACTGGAGAAAGGGTCAGGGGTCTCTACTCAGGGTTTATGTAGGCAACCACTGGCCCCAGGGCCTTGCAATGAAGAGCACTGGCATAGGTTCATAAATTAAGTATATTTCCCACAAATGCAGAAACAATATTGGTTGTGTACAATGACTGTAAAATTGTCAAACACACAAACAAGGCAAAGTATTTAGATACTTAAATATACTTAGAGAGGAACATGAGTCAAACAAAAGCAGAAGGAAATGCAGTGGCAGTGTTGAAAATTATTAAGTAATTGATATTTCAGAGATAATTAGATGTGGCATAATTAGTCTGTCATTCCAAGAAAATTTAGAGGAAATGGGCAAAAGATAAATGAATTTTAAATGAAAAGAAAGAAGACTTTAGAAATAACTAGTTGTAGAAGATAGATAATTGTCATAAGATTTTAATAGTGTCTCTGAAAGGTCAGACATCAATTGGTCTGCTATTCTATATTACCTAAAAAGCATTTTATGAACAAGGATGGTCTTTGTAATGATATAATTATTATAGAGGCACTTAATATAGTACAATAGCGTATTATTTTCATCCACAAGATTGTATTTATATTAGTATAGTCAGTGGGTAGGGGTTATTATTGTTTGATATGTATGTTCTATGATGTTTTTTTTAAGATAACCTGTTCAGAGGTTTATTGATTAGACACATAATTAAGTTGTAGTGAATATCTGAAATGTAAAAATTATTCATATGCTTTACATTGAGACAATATGTTGGCTAGAACTCAGAGACTGATAAATAGTATTTTGCACTGAATCCCTCTTGCTTGCACATACTAGTATTACATTTCAAGAACACATTCAGCCATATTTAGGGGTCTTTTACTAAACTGCACTAGTAAATGGGCTTAGTGTACCCTTACACAGGTCTTTCCAGCACACTAAGACCATTTGTAGTGTGGCTGTAAAAGAGGCAATTTTCTTTTATATGCTTTTCTGGCCATGCACTAATGTTAGCATTTGTGTGCAGCTATTTAAAAAATAAATTACTTTGGGAGCACTCACTACCCTTATTTAGGAGGTATTAAAGGCTCCTGTGTTATGATTAGCTTATTCATACCCTTTCTCTGCCCCTCAATCATAAGTGTCATCCCACAGAGTGACACATACAAAAGTGTTGTTCCAATATAGTGTTCTCAACATATTTTTAAAAATATTTGATAGCATGCTCATAATGCTGGGAGGACTACCACAAAGGTCTTATCTTATGTCCTTTATTTATGATCATAGCACACTTTAATAATTTAAACCACTTGTGTTCATAACAAAGATCTCAAAACTGGATAAACTTTATATTCAAATGGTGTCTTGGGTCCTGGCATGGACACTGCTTTGCATGTGTAATCCCTGTTATATTGAAGCCCTGTGTGGGAGGAACTCAACATGGAAATAATCATGAGTCCATCTCACACTGAAGGATGTCTTGACTTGTGGAGCCTCAGTGTGGTGTGGAGCTGATGAATTACTATTTAAGGAAGGGCAGTGCTGTGAAAATTGTCCTTGGGAATAGCCTGTCTCAATGAAGTCTAAACCCCCACCAACTGACCCATTGAAACTAAAGAGGGGTGCCTTCTGAGAAACCCTTGAGAGGGGAGCAGGAACAATTTATTACTGTTAATTTCCTGAGCCGAATAGAGAATTTGACCTGCGGGCTGGTGATTGGGGAGTCTCGCCGCAAATCGGGCTTCAGGGTAGGGCACTGTCTGCCCATGGCTGCTGATTCCTTTCAAAGTAAACCCCTGAAAGGCTTGGACAGTGAATACTGGGTCCAATTCTCCGCTGATGATGAAGGTACATCAAAGAAGGTGATTTTAGAGTGTCAACTATTTGCAGGTCAGGCAAAAGGGGTTTTGTGTGAGTGCATAACTCAATAAGGAAAGACTAATTGCTCTTGTAACTAAATTTTAGCATGCGATTAAAAGTTAAAGAGCCTACAGCGCGCCATAGTAAACAGGTCCCTAAGTATTTAATTGGTTTGAATCTTTTTTGAAAAATAGGCGGTATCTAGTTTTAAAGAATGGCAGATTTTCATCTTCATGGGAATCCCCTTGTGGTGTTCCTCAAGGCTCTCCCATCCCCCACTGCTGTACATGAGCTCCCTCAGTAGTCAATATTTGTTGAAACCTAGTGAGCTCATATTACCTGTGCAGATAATCTATCTATCTATCTATCTATCTATCTATAGATAGATAGATATAGATATTTTTTTCTGTCTTATAAAATCTACAGATGTATAAATAAGATTAAAGAGTGGTCTGCTAATGTTAAACTCAAACTTAATGATGATAAGACCAATATACTAGGCTTATTTTTATTGAATTTAGCCAAAATGTCCCAGGTAATCTTTTTTTTTTGTGTTAATTTTGTACCCTTTGCTTTCCCGCTCATAGCAGGCTCAATGCAGCAGGCAAAGGAGGGTTAAGTGACTTGCCCAGAGTCACAAGGAGCTGCCTGTGCCGGGAATCAAACTCAATTCCTCAGGACCAAAGTCCACCACCCTAACCACTAGGCCACTCCTCCATCCGCTTGGGTGATGATGGATCTCAAATGAAAGTAGAGAGAACCTCCAAAGTTTTGGGACTGATAATGGATTCATCTTTAACAATGGAGTCAACAGATTTGTGGTTTAATTTAAAAAAAAACCTATTTCAAGTTAAAACAGCTATGTATTTAAGATCTTACTTTTTAGAAGATCACTTTAAGATCATTGTACAAATAACTATTCTATTACATTTAGATTATAGAAAATCATTATATTTGGGTCTGTCCTCCAAGAAACTTCCTAGAATTCAAATTTGGAAAACTCAGTTGGATCACAGAAACATAGAACATGATGGCAGATAAGGGCCAAATGGCTCATCCAGTCTGCCCATCCTCAGTAACCACTAACTATTCCTTTCCTAAGGGATTCCCATGCCTGGCCCATGCTTTCTTAAATTCTGACAGAGTCCTCATCTCCAAGACCTCCACTGGGAGGCCATTCCATGCATCAACCACCCTTTTGGTGAAAGAGTATTTTCTTAGATTCCTCCTAAATCTATCGAATGCCCCCTCATTCCAGAGTTTTCCTTAATTTGAAAAAGGCTCACCTCCTGTATATTGATGACAATGAGGTATTTAAATGTCTATCATATCCCCTCTCTCTTGCCACTCTTCCTGCGTATACATGTAGAGGTTCCTAAGCCTGTCCCTATAAGTTTTATGACATGAATATTGCACAAGAATAGTCATATATAATGGGACTTGTCAAAATATAATTTTCCACAGCAAGCAGCCCTGCTTAAAAAGTATCCTCACCTCAACAGTTAACTAATGAGTCTCAATAAAGTAGGGAGTAATTCTGTTTTTTTTGTAAAGAGAAAATTAGGCACAAAGCCACATTTTGAACGTTTTGAATTTTTTCTCAATAGATTTTGGTAAGCCCAAGTAGATTATGTTACAATAGTTGAGCTTGCTAAGAATCAGAGCCTGCACCACTAATTAAAACAAATCTATTGATAAATATTTATGAATTACTCTTAATTTTCTCATAGTATAAAAAGCACTCCTTACTATAGAATTTACCTGATGCACCATGGATAATTTATTATCCAGTGTAACACCTAAACGTTTTATGGATTTGTCATGCGCAAAACAATTCCCATGAATCAGCAGATATGATCTCAGTTCTTTATTCTGTTGAGCCACTACTAAAAATAATTTATTTTTTCCTTATTTAATTTCAGATGATGGGATAGCATCCAGTTAGTAATGGTAAGAAAACAATGAGAAACAGTATCAGTTAGGTTCTGAAAAGTGGTGGTAACAGGGAAAATTAAAGCAATGTCATCAGCATACAGTAAGTAAAGCTTATATAGCCCTGTTTCCCCAAAGTATGACCCAAGGAAGACATAAGAACATTGAATAAAACTGGTGATAATGGTGAGCCCTGGGGCACCCCCAATGGTAGGGACCAACTCTTTGATATTTCTCCCTGAAACTTTACACAATAAGACTGATAAGTTAGAAATCCTTTAAACCAGGATAAGACATTACCAGATATGCCATACTTATCAAGAATTTCCAATAGAATCCTGTGATCCACCAGATCAAATGTACTGGATAAGTCCAGTTACATAATAAGAACATCTTTACTCTTACATAGATATTTTCTCATGTGGTTTAATTAATGATTAAGAGGGTCTCGGTACTGTTATCAGGACGGAAATCCGATTGTGAGGTATGTAACAGGTTAAACTTAACCAAATAAAACACCAACTGTTTTGTTACCAAGGCCTCTATTATCTTAACAAAGTAGGGAATACTACTTACAATGCCTGTAATTAGCCGTATCTCCCTTTTTACAATGGGCGTACGAATAATCTTAGAGAACTTTTTGGAAAACTGCCAGAATCAAGATGGGCCTTCAATCCAGTAAACCAGGGATTTCTTTTCATCATGTTGGGCAACTATCCAGATAACAATGAGATTTAGCAAATTTCAGGTGCATGATATCTAGCTCCTCCATGGTTATCTTATGAAACTTGCTTCAATCATGATTTACTAAACATCCCTTGTCAGGTAATGAATTAGAATAAAACTTGTCTATATAATTGTCATGTAATTGTAAAGCTTCATAGAGTGGTTTAATCTTTGTGTTAAAATACAGAGCTAACTGATTAGAAGTAGGCAATATATTTCCAGAGATCTCAGATATATATGCGGTATTTGTTAAAGAATTAACTATCTGAAAGAGCTTGTCAGTATGAAGAACATATCTGGTTATTATATCTGTAAATGATTTCCTCTTAGCATTAACTATAGCTTTCTTATATGTAGTTAAAGTGCTTCTCCTCCAATTCAATCTGTTTTGATTAGTTTTATGCCTTCTCCACAGTCTCTCTAGAGACCTACAATTGTGCTTCAGGTCCATTAACTTTGATGTAAACCATTTATTACCTGCCTGTTTTAATTTTCACAGGTAGGAGCTATTTTTCTAACCCTATTTTACTGTGTTCATTCCAATCATTTATTCAAACAGTCTGATCTTCTTTGTCAAAGGAATTAACAGATTTATGTCATTCCAAAAATAAGATGGATCAAGTTTTGGTCTACAAAGTTTTGTCATCGGGCAAGGTCTAAAAGTTCTTTCCCTAGTTTGTAAAGTTTTCAACCAATATACAGTGAAAGATGCCTGAAAATGATCAGACCAATTAATCTGATTCCATTCTGGATCAGAGAGAGTAATATCCTTTTCAAACCTTTGAGAAAAGTCCAGCAGATCTAATTTATTGCCCTTCTCATGAGTTGATGAATATAGAGGTAATATAGAAGTCTAATCCTTCTAAAAATACTTTGTTCTATCACGTTTTTATTGTGTGCTAATTCTAAATGTAGATTTACATCCTCTAATAGTATATAGTAGGATGAATTCAACATCGCTTTACCTACAAACTCATAGAAATCATCTTTGGCCTCTAAGCAATTACCTGGTGGACAGTAAAATAGAATTCAATGCATAGAACCTACTAGAAAGAGATCAGATATTTTACAGCATAAAATCTCCAAAGACGGTGAGGTAAATGACTGTTCCAGAGTAACCATTAAAAAAATATTCCTTATGTAAAACACCATTACTATCCCCTTTCTTTCCTTGTCTTGATACAGATAGAAATTTATAGCCCATAGGGCACAATTCATTTAAAATTGGATCATTATCAGAAGTAAGCCAGTTTTCTGTAAAACAAAAAGGCCAGGTTGTGCTTCAGCAGCCCAGTCACTTATTAAATTTGCTTTTTTTTTTTCAATGAGCGAGCATTCATATAGAAAGCTGGTACAGATATTAACGCATTCTGCTGGAGGAAGGCTAAAAGCTCCTCCTGAAGTAGTTTAATTTGGAGGGAGTTGAAATGAGATTCTCTTGGTGGATGGTCGTGAAGTCTTCTTTACCAATGCAGAGTGTAACCATGCTGAATAGTGTGTAGAACCCAATGGTTAGAAGTTATGAGAGGCCACCTCTGTTGGAAGAGTGTGATCCTCCCTCTAACAGGTAGGTTGATTGGCACAGACAACAGTATGGTGGTGATGCTCTCTAGAAAGGAGTCAAAAATTAGGCTGTTGTTTAGACTGAGAGAGTGTTTGGGTTTTCTGACCCTGCTGCTATATTGGACATGAGCACTGGTGCATATTCTTTTAAGGAGGAGGAGGGTTAGGAGTATAACAATTCTTAGACATATATTAATATGAGAACTGATATCTCCTTGCAAATCATTTAGAAGAATAAGAAGTAACAGAAGTTTGTGGCCTGGATAGAGCATTAATCATATCTTTATGTTTTTTAATTAGGTCAGTCACTTCCTCAACTTTGTCACCAAGCAAGTTTTCTCCACAACAAGGGACATCTGCTAGACAATCCTGGACAGCAGATTTCAGGTCCTAGACCCTGAACTGAGATAGGTGGTGCATAGCCATTGCTAAGGTGTAAATGTGTGAAGAAAAATCAAAGGAATCAAAAGCCTGTCTGGCCAGATATTTATGAGAGTCGAGAAGTTTTTTTGTGAAGTTTATAGAATTTGTCTGCTTATTCGGGTGACATGAATCTGCAAAAGATAGAGTACTCTGTATTAAAGATTTTAAATACATTGTGGAATAAAGTTGATAGTCCAATAAATGGTGGGTTAGCACTGAAGCCTGAAAAGGTTTTCTGCAAAGAGTCTAATGTTCTAGCTTCTCTTCCTGGAGGAGTAAAAGCATGAGATCTTGCACTGGATGTGCGCTTTAAAGCAGATTCCACAACTAGTGAATGATGGGGTAGTTGTGCTTTCTCAAACCCAGTGGATTTCTGTATCCTATACATTGTATCAGTTTTCTTTGGGACTACCTGAACTGTCAGTGGAGTCTCCCAGTTTTTGAGTAGAATATTCTTCATTATTGAATGAAGTGGAACAGTGATTCTGTCTCTAGGAAGAGAACCATAATCTAGAACATCAAAAAAGATCTAAACGAGGTTCTTCCTCTGTTTCTAGCTTAAAAGGTATAGTTTGAACCATCTCTCGGACAAACGAAAATAGATATTCTTTGGATGAGATATCTCAGGTGGTGAAGAGGGATCAGATGGCATGCCAAAGTTGCTATTGTTCTCCTGATGAAGCCTGTGGATGAAATGTGGCCACGTCGGATAACTGTTTAAAATGAACAACATTTCTCTTTATTATTATTGATCTGCTTTTTTTATTGCTGCTTTGCCTGTTAGCAAGTGTTACTGCCTCTTGTTGTCTGTTCCTTTCACTAATTTTCTCATGCATAATAGTTCATGCATCTGTCTATCAAAAAAGGCTGCTTTTTTTCTTGAAATAGGTCACCCTTTTTCCACATGGTACACGTGGAGGGGCATTTTTGAAAGAAATGTCCAAGTTGAAATTTGGACATCTTTGCAAAACGTCGAAACCAGGGGTGGGGAAACACGTATTTTCAAAAAAAAAAAAATGGACGTCCATCTTTCATTTTGAAAATACCATCAGAGACATCCAAATCCTTAAATTTGGACTTGGATCTGGACGTTTCTGACTTTCAGTTATTTCGAAATCAAAGACGTCCATGTCAAAAACGTCCAAATGCAAGCCATTTGAAGGTGGGAGGAGCCAGCATTTCTAGTGCACTGGTCCCCCTGACATGCCAGGACACCAACCAGGCACCCAAGGGGGCACTGCAGTGGACTTTATAAATTGCTCCCAGAACATAACTCCCTTACCTTGTGTGCTGAGCCCCCCCCCACCCCCCAATACCTACTACCCACAACTGTACACCACTACCATAGCCCTTACGACTGAAGGGGGCACTTATATATGGGTACAGTGGGTTTGTGGTGGGCTTTGGAGAGCTTGCTGTTTCCTTCACAAAGGTTACAGGTAGGGGGGTATGGGCCTGAGTCCGCCTATCTAAAGTGCACTGCAGTACCCACTACAACTACTCCAGTGACCTGCATGTGCTGTCATGGACCTGAGTATCAAAAGAGAATCCACAAGCGTGGAGAACTCAAGAAGTTCCACGGAGAAGCTCAACAAAAGAGGGAAGTGGGAATGTGAACCAAGAGTCATTTTATTGTCTAATAAACTTTGCTTAATTTTTCACTACTGCTGTAGTCCGGTATTTGGAAATCTTGGTTCACATTCCCACTTCCCTCTTTTTTTTATGGACCTGAGTATGACATCTGAGGCTGGCATAGAGGCTGGCACAAAATATTTTTTAAGATGGTTTTTAGAGGGTGGGAGTAATTGTAGTTCATCCCCAATTCCCTCCGGTGGTCATCTGGTCATTTTGGGCACCTTTATATGCCTTATTTGTAAAAAAAACATGTCCAGGTGAAAACATCTAAGTGTTCGTCAGGGACGTCCTTGCTTTTTTTCGATTATGGGTCAAAGACATCCAAGTGTTAAGCACGCCCAAGTCCCTCTGACATGGCCCCTTGAAATTTGGACGTCTTTGTCACGGACTGTAGTTGGAGATGTCCAAAATCGGGTTTCGATTATACTGATTTGGACGTCTCTGTGAGAAGGACGTCCATCTTCCATTTTATGTCGAAAGATAGACGTCCTTTTTCAAAAATGAGCCCGATTATGTCCAAAGAGTATGCACTATTATGGGCGAATGGCAAAGCATGAAATGCCATTTTTTTTTCCTGCTTGTTTTCATTTGGTGATGACATGTGATGACATAAGATATGTCATTGCAATCAACAGTCCATCCCTACTATGTTGCAGAAGTGGCCTAGTGGTTAGAGCACATGGTGGCCGGTTCAAATCCCACTGCTGCTGCTTGTGATCTTGGGTGAGTCATTTAATCCCCCATTGCCTCAGGTACAAAATTAGATTGTGAGCCCTCCAGGGACAGGGAAATACCCGATGTACCTGAATGTAACTCACCTTGTGCTACTACTGAAAAGGTGTGAGCAAAATCTAAATAAATAAGTGCTAACATTGATCTGTTAGGACATAGACATTCATTTCCCTTCTGAAATAGGGAAAAAACATGATTTTTTTAGGCCTGCACTTATCCCACCCAAAACATATATAGACTATACCCCCTTGCCATTTTCACATTTTTCGGTTCTAGATGTGTATATCCCAGTTTTGAAAAATCAGAAAGTAGATGTTTTTGCAAGTTAAATGTTTAAGTTCCAGTTTCTCCAGTCACAAATGGTACTTCTAAATAAGCACCAAAGTCAAATAAAAATCATACATGAATGATTTTATGTTTGCTTTTGTTTCTTATCTAGTGCAGAATGTACTTCACAGAGAGAAACCGGCATTCGGGATAAAAAACATCACAGAGGAATGAGTCCTTCTTTGCTTTTGTTTGCCGTCAAGTGCAGTAAATTCAATAGTACTTTGCAGAGAGAAAGTGGTTTTCAGGTCCAAAACCATGTTATTTGCTGAAACCAAATGATTTGTTTTTACAGAATTAGTAAATTGTGGACAAAAAGCTTAAAATATTTGCTGTCGAAATAGTCATTCAATTGCTTTCATAGCATGAAAGGTAAATGTTAAGAAGTGTTTAAGGTTACATTAATGAACTAAATAAAAAAAGACTACTGTCAAATGCAAATATCAGGAAGATTAGTAGATTCTCTACTAGAGTTTCCTACAATTTTATCAAATTACCAATATCCATATTTTACAGACAAAATAAAGTCCAGGATTAAAATGCATTTTATCATATCCAATCAAATGGATGTGTCACACCACAGCATATCACTTGGAAAAAAAATATATCAAAACCTCCTTGAGGTCTATGCAGTTTAGTACTGCTGGTATAGAGGCATTATGAAAGGAGGAAAATAGCTTAATGGAGAGAAAACTTATATTTTATATGTACACAAGCTCTTTATAAGCCCAATCCCTTTCTGAAAATCTTGTGGAACAAGTGTGATGAAAAAGAAACCATTGGGTTTATTGGTTAATATGTTTTTCACCACAAAGCCAATAAAAGGAAATCACCAAAGAACCTCAAGGAAATAAAAGGGAATTGCAATAGGCTACTCCAGAGTCAACCGACAAGAAACTGTAGAAAAGCTTTACCCACAGTATTGTCAAGGGGTAGTGGACAGTTTCTTATAATAAGTTGAAGGCTTACTTGGTTACACTTCCTAGACAAGTGTATAAAGAAAAGATGGAAGAATCAGAGCATTCAAGCCTTCATCCTTGTATGACTGACAGCTTGAAGAAGCATCCAGTTTCACTAGTGTAGATAGAGACAACAAGGCAGAATGAATGGACTAAATCATCCTTTTCTGTCAACATCTGTTTCTTTATTAAATTGTTACTGTGCTTGTTACGTGTTAAAGAACATTCTAGAACTTAACCCCCCACTATAGTTCTATTAAAAATTGTACCCTTAATATTTTTCAGATTGAGAGTATTGCAAGCAGTCTGCAGAGTTGTTAAAATCCATGGGAATGAGACAAATACCTTTTGAGCTAGCCTAATATTGCATGCAGCATATTAGATTTTATGCAGGCTTATTCACTTTTTCAAATATTAGCAGGTCCAGGAATTATGCATCCTTTAGACCAATATAAGTTGTTTAAGTTATGTGCAAAATGAAATGTTTACAGGAACAAATTTTAAACTCAGATATTAGCGAGTCTATGCAACTATATGCAAAACTATGAACAAAAATAAACAAGCAACTTTAAGAGAAGAAGGACTCTGAAATTATACATTTGAAAATCAAGATGATCTCGACCCAAATGTTCATTCATTCATTTCATTTTAATTCATTTTATTTACTTTGTATACCGCCTTTACTGACTGGCAGACCAAGGCGGTGTACAATCTAAAATTACAATAAGAACAGAGAATAGAAAGGAATTACAATATCAGATAGGATATGTAAAACAAGCATACAAAAGAGAAACTCAAATAGCAAGAAACAGAGAACAGAAGAAAACAAAGAAGTGATGACAAAGCTCCTTGAGGATCGAGGAACATAAATTTTCAGTCTGGGGAGAAAGCACGATTGAAAAGCTAGGTTTTATGGTGGATTTTAAACTCTTTTAGGGAGGACTTGGCACATAGGGTTAATGGTATAGAATTCCAGAGGGCTGTGGCTGAATAGTAGAAAGCTCGATGTCTAGTCAACTCAAGAATTGCCTGTTTGGGATTAGGAAGGACAAGACAATGATCAGTCAGGGAACGAAGAGAATGCAAAGAAGCATAGGGAATAGTGAGGGATGAAAGATAATCTGGTCAACCCATGTGGAGGGCTTTGAAGATAAGAAGGGTTTTGCAAACCCATTCATTGTTCAATAGGAAGCCAGCGGTGTTCTTGAAGTAAAGGAGAGACATGATCTGTACGATGGGCACAACAGAGAAGATGGATAGCGGTATATTCTACAAAGTTTGAAGTTTTTTTTTTGTAATGGGATTTAGGACAACCTAGGTAAATAATATTGCAGTAGTCTATCCTAGAGGTGAATAATGAAACAATGAGGGAGGGAAATGTGGTATGATTAAAAAAAAAGTCTGGATGAGCATAATTAGCACAACATGAAAAACCCTGACTTGTACACAGTAGAAATGTTCTCTTCTGAGCTATAACTATTTAATACTTTGGAAGGGTTCTGCCTGTTTATACTATCCAGCTTATAATCGAAAGTAATCGCCGGCTATTTCCCGACACAAATCGGGATATGGCCGGCGATTTCGCAAAAGCAGCGAAAAGCGTATAATCGAAAGCTACATTTGTGATAGCTTCGCCGGTTTCCCTTCACCTCGCCGGCAAAAGTTCAAAGGGGCGTGTTGGCGGCGAAGCGAAGGCGGGACATGGGCAGGCTTGGGCGTGGCTACCAGATGGCCGGCTTTCGCAGATAATGGAAAAATAAAACCCGGTGATAAGCAGTATTTCGCCGGGTTTACTTGGTCCTTTTATTTTCACAACCAAGCCTCAAAAAGGTGCCCCAACTGACCAGATGGCCACCGGAGGGAATGGGGGATGACCTCCCCTTACTCCCCCAGTGGTCGCCAACCCCCTCCCACACTAAAATTATTAAAATACAAACTTTTTTTGCCAGCCTGTATGCCAGCCTCAAATGTCATACCCAGCACCCTGACAGCAGTATGCAGGTCCCTGGAACAGTTGTTGTTGGTTGCAGTGGACTGCAGAAAGGCAGAGCCAGGCCCATCCCCCCCTACCCTGGGTAATGTTGAGCCCTACCAAATCCCCCCAAACCCACTGTACCCACATGTAGGTGCCCCCCTTCAGCCCTTAGGGCTAGGGTAATGGTGCACACTTGTGGGCAGTAGGTTTTGGTGGTATTTGGGGTACTCAGCACACAAGGGAAGGGTGCTATGCACCTGGAAGCTAATTTGGTTGTTTATAAAAGATGTTTGAAGTGCCCCCCTAGGGTGCCCGGTTGGTGTCCTGGCATGTGAGGGGGACCATTGCACTACAAATGCTGGCTCCTCCCACAGCCAAATGCCTTGGATTTCGCCGGGTTTGAGATCGCCGGCAGTTTTTTCCATTATTGCGGAAAAACAAAAGTGGCGATCTCAAACCCTGCGAAATGCCACACCGTATTATCAAAAAAAAAAAGATGGCCGGCCACCTTTTTTGAAAATACGGTTCCGGCCAGCTGTTGCGCCGCCGCCAAAATAGATTGCCGGTGACCTATTTCGCCGGCGACGTTCGATTATTCCCCTCCACGTTATTTATCTTTACAAATCCTCTGCTTTATGGGGGAAAAGGTAGGTCATAGCAGGACCATTCCAAGCTGGAAACACACCCTGTGTAATATACCCTCTAGTGCATCCATCTTGCCCACTGCATTATGGCTAAGCAGAGGAAGCAATATATAGGACGCAATTTTCCCACCCTGCCTCCCTTGCATCCTCTGTGTATAGAGCTGCTCTGAAGTATCTGAAATTACCAAAGGAGCTGAGCTGATTATTTATTTATTTATTTCAGGATGTTTGATATACTGATATGGCCTACAAGAAGAGGTTAACGATACATAAAAATAAAGATACAAGTAAGAAGATAGAATGATGATGTTAATAGGAGATAGTGAGCCACTAATCAGTGATTTTGGTATGAAATCTTTATCTAAGACAAAATCAGGAAGTGTTTCAGACCCTATATTGTCAATAGACCTGCTTTGGTTTCCTGCATTTGACATAAACATAAGTTCCAACAGAACTGCATATAGAATCCAGAGTTCAATCCCAGCCATTGACTAATAATTTCTAAGCTATTCTGATGAAGACATCTTTATAAAAATAAACTATGTTGATTGGGGCCCTTTTACTAAAGTGCAGTAGAATTTTGCACTCACACACATTAACAACAAAAAACGTGTGGTAGTGCAAAGTCTGTGTGGTATTTATCACACAGGGCAGGTAGCACAAAAACACTCTATTACATATCTGGGCCAGTAGCATGGGCTTTGCTTACTATCATCCTATGCATCAACATAACAGCTATTCAGTGTAACCACTTGTTCCTGGTTTTCCCGGCAATCTTTAAAAAAAAAAAACACTTCCAAGAGCACTAGCAGACTGAAAGAATAGCCTGGTTGTTAGGGCAGCAAACTGAAAACCAGTTTTCCCATGAATGTTCCTTGTGACTTTACAGAAGTCACTTTACCTTACATTGCCTCAGATACAAAGGGAATAAAATACTGTATCTGAATGTGTAACTTGCCTTGAGCTCAGATTTAGAAAACTGAATCATCCAGTCTAAATTTTTATTGTTGTCCTCCGTAAAGTCATATACTGTATCTCAGAAAAAAAAAGTCAATAATGCTTAGGAAGAGTAGAAGAGAATCTGCTGTAATAAATACCATGATATTAATGGCCTACATTGAGAGCCTACACTCTAGTGTATCAATGCAGATGCCTTTGATCAAACTAACTTAAATTAGTTCCAAGGCAATGTTAAATAAAGGAGAAAGGGGACAGCCTTGCCTAGTGCCCTTAAAAAAATATTAGGGGTGGAGACTGACTTGCTAGTGGATGGATGCATAGAATTTGAGCTCCTCCACACTGTTTTCATAAACTCTACTTTTACGATATACTGAGACACTCAGTACTTCCCTATTTGACTAACATCTTCATAAGAGATGGCTACTGATAAAAACAACAAAATGGACAATTTATAATCTTTGGAATCCAGCAATAAAATGATTAAACAAGACTGTTCAACCCCACTTAAAATGGCGCCAGCCCAAGCTCGCAACCTAGAAGTCATCTTTGATTCCTCCCTCTCCTTCTCTGCTCATATCCAGCAGACGGCCAAAACCTGTCGCTTCTTTCTCTTTAACATCAACAAAATTTGCCCTTTCCTCTCAGAGCACACCACACGCACCCTCATCCACATTCTTATTACCTCTCGCCTAGATTACTGCAACCTGCTTTTTACTGGCCTCCCACTTAGCCATCTATCCCCACTTCAATCTGTTCAGAATTCCGCGGCACGTCTTATTTTCCGCCAGAGCCGATATGATCACATCAGCCCTCTCCTGAAGTCACTTCACTGGCTTCCGATCTGTTACCGCATACAATTCAAGCTTCTCCTACTAACCTACAAATGCTCTCACTCTGCTGCCCCTCTTTACCTCGCCACCCTTATCTCCCCCTACATTCCTACCCGGAACCTCCGCTCACTGGACAAATCCCTCCTTTCTGCTCCCTTCTCCACCTCTGCTAACTACAGACGCCGCCCTTTCTGCCTCGCTTCACCCTTTGCCTGGAATAGACTTCCTGAACTGATATGTCTGGCCCCCAGGGCCGGTCCTAGGGTCTCTGACGCCCCCCTGCAGACTATGAGTTGGCGCCCGCGTGCCCCCCTCCAGCACCCGCCCCCCCCCCCAGCATCTCCTTTCTCTCTTCTCCACCCTGCCCCTGTCCAGCGATTCTCCTTCACCCCCATTCCCCGCCGCCCTTGGTGCTTTAAATCTTTAATTTACCTCCGTTCCAGCAGCCACGTCATTTGAAAGCCTTGCCCCGTCTCTAGCCTTCCCTTCCTTTGTGAGTTCGTTTTACAGTCCCGCCCTCGAGGAAATGATGTCAGAAGGCGGGACTGCGGAACGAACTCACGAAGGGAGGGAAGGCTAGAGACGGGGCAGGGCTTTCAAATGACGCGGCTGCTGGAATGGAGGTAAATTAAAGATTTAAAGCACCAAGGGTGGCACGGTATGGTGCCGCAGTGGCGCCCTTGAAGGCAGGTGCCCCCCTGCGGCGCTTACCCCGCTTACTGGGTTTGACCGGCCCTGCTGGCCCCATCCCTACCCATCTTCAAATCCTTGCTCAAAGCCCATCTTTTCGACTCTGCTTTTGGCACTTAACCTAACCATTACTCCTCTATTCAATACTACTACCAATCTGTCTGTATTATGCATTGCATACCTTAATTGTCTTTAGCTGTTTAGATCTATTAGTCTGTCCCTATGAACTATTGTGTAATCATATGTACTATGCTGTCCTATTTTGATTGTCTCTGTTGTTATGTCCTTTAGATTGTAAGCTCTTTTGAGCAGGGACTGTCTTTCTTCGTGTTTGACTGTACAGCGCTGCATAAGTCTGGTAGCGCTTTAGAAATGTTGAGTAGTAGTAGTAGTAGTACCTGGACCAAGTGGTATTGGAGATTAAAGCTATAAAAAGCATGTGGCAAAACAATGTCTCTAGCTTGGCTGCCCTTAAATTGGAGATAACTGAAATGTATTGTAAGTTGAAATCATGTACAGTACACAGTACAAACCTGGAAAACCGGTAATAGGATGTTGAAGATGAAATGCAATGCTGCAATCATGATCACAAGACCACAGAGATCGTACAGGTGGTGCTGGAGGATTCAAATAATTGATCCCGAAGGAATAACCTTAGGATCCTCAGGATACCCGTAGGTATGGAAGACTCCAATCCAGTCTTGTTCGTGGAAGATGTTTTAGCTAAGTTACTGCAGTTAAGTTTCAAAATGCTGTTTAAACTAGGAAGGGCTCAAGGGTTCCCATATAAAGGCCTCCAAACGAGAGAGGGCGTCGCCCTTTTGTTATCAAGGTTTTCGCTACCAACAATTGCTGGAGATTTTGACTAAAATTAAACAGTCAATGAACTTAACTTGGAATGGCTCTAAAATCCTTATTCTACCTGATTTTGCTAAAGAAATGGTGCAAAAAGGAAGCACATGTTAACATCCACTCTCATCCACTCTCATCCACTCTCTCGTTACCTCTCGCCTTGACTACTGCAACCTACTCCTCACTGGTCTCCCACTTAGCCACCTATCCCCCCTTCAGTCCGTTCAGAACTCTGCTGCACGTCTTATCTTCTGCCTGAACCGATACACTCATATCACCCCTCTCCTCAAGTCACTTCACTGGCTTCCGATCAGGTACCGCATTCAATTCAAGCTTCTGCTACTAACCTACAAATGTACTCGATCTGCAGCCCCTCCTTACCTCTCAACCCTCATCTCCCCTTACGTTCCTTCCCGTAACCTCCGCTCTCAAGACAAATCCCTCCTTTCAGTACCCTTCTCCACCACCGCCAACTTTAGGCTCCGCCCTTTCTGCCTCTCCTCACCCCACGCGTGGAACAAACTCCCTGAGCCCATACATCAGGCCCCCTCCCTGCCCATCTTCAAATCTCTGCTTAAAGCCCACCTCTTCAATGTCGCCTTCGGCACCTAACCTCTACACCTCTACCCAGGAAATCTAGACTGCCCAACTTGACATTTCGTTCTTTAGATTGTGAGCTCATTTGAGCAGGGACCGTCCTTCTTTGTTTATTTTGTACAGTGCTGCATAACCCTAGTAGCGCTCTATAAATGTTAAGTAGTAGTAGTAGTAGTAGTATTTAGGGTCCTTTACTAAGGTGCACTAGCATTTTTAGCATACGCTAAAATTAGCGTGTGTTATATGCTAGAGTCGTCCATAACTTTCTATAGGTGACAGCACTTGATCGGTAGGATCTTGAGCTTTTGGACGTATGCTTAGACGAGCGAGAACATAGGAAGATACTGTCTTGTGTATCTACAGTTACAGTCTCTAACTTCTTTACAGCCTCAGCCACTTCCGCTTTACGCTTTTGATCTGTGGCCTCTTGGAGTTCTTTTTCTACAAGTTCTTTTCATCTAAGAACTGGCTATACTCAGCTGACTTTTGCTCATAACGTGCATAGCTGGTCTCTATTGATGACAGACAAGCGCCCTTGTCTGCTCCTGCCTTTGAAGCACTAAATATGTTTTCTTCAACTTCTCCCCAGAGCCTGCTTAGCTTCTCTGAATACTTCTCTTTTGTTGCTTGATAACTTTCCTGGAATTTCTGGGTTAATTTGCAAGTTCTTTTACTCTTGACTCTTTGTTGGGACTGGTGGGGGTGGCTATCTATTGAATCTGCCTTGACCTCTAGCTGCTTCTGCGTATCTGGTGCAGGTAATACTTTATCTGTTACAGTCTATGTGATGTTGAGATCTGCCATTCTGTACTTGCTTGTTAGTCTATATTAAGTGAGGGATCAGCTCTTGTAAACAGGGAGGCTGGAAGTATAAAAGGCTACTCGGTATGAAGCTGTGCTAGGACTTGATGGGACTCAATTGCAGTGCCTCTCTCTCTTCAGTGACTTAGGGAGAAGTCTGCTGTGATCATTACTGAATCAAGTTTCAAACTTAGGTTAGTGAACATAGTAGATGGGAAGGATAAGAGTAGCTCTTAGTCAGAATCCTCCCTCCTTCTGTGTGGATTAGCAATACACCCACCTCGCCCCAGGGGGTTGTCAGATCAGGTTTCTGTCCTAGCTGCAGGCATGGGGGCGGGCTTCACTTGAGCAGAGCAGCCAGGAAATTGTTATAATTTGACTTGTTCTGTAGGCAGTGGGCGTGGCTTCACTTGAGCTGAGCAGCCAGAAATTTGTTACAATTTGAGCTATTCTGTAGGCAGGGGGTGTGGCTTCACTTGAGCTGAGCAGCCAGAAATTTGTTACAATATGCAGCTGTTCATGGTCAACTAGGAACTGTCAGCATCTAACACTGGAATCAACTTTAACTATATCTTCCGCTTTCCCATAAGCTTAACTTCTGCTGAATAACACAATTCAGAAGGGTTTTATTTCAAGCTATAACTACAGTTCATAGGCTCTCTTCGAAGCTGAACTCTCCTCTCTTCCTGAATGGTTAGTTCTTTCACTGACCTTCTGCCTGCCCTCTGAATTAGTTTTTATTGCTCTTCTGCCACTCCTCTGTCAAATTAGTTTTTACTGTTCAGGACTCTAAGACGTGTAGCTTGTAAGTCGTATATCCTGATGTGTAACCTCGGTACACCAGTTCACACCTGAAGACTCTATCTCTCTGAAAGTCCTTTATTTGAATAACACAATGTTTACTCACAGTCAACTGTAGATCAGAGGTTCTGCCCCAATGGCAAAGAGTCTCCGTGATTCTGAAAACACCATTAGCTCAGAGCTGGTTGAATGGAGTATGATATTTTTTTTAGTAAGATATATTCAAGGTAAAAACTAAGTACTCTAACAGAAGGTAACGCAGGAAAGGGTTCTGTACTGTTTAACAAATGGAGCCTACCTCAGACTAAAGGGAATAGAAAAAGGGCACACTCTGACCCAGTGAGCAGGGGGAAAACCACCAATAGGAACAGACCCTGCCAACTAGCAGCAGCATAACCAATCATATAACAGTTCTATGCAGACAGGCTAGTGAAGTCACGTTGCCTGATAACTACACCCCCCACAATGCAACACTCATGTGACTCTGCAGTGAGAATGACAGAAAAAGTGTCACACCCACCACGGTTGCCAGATGGGTGGTTTTCCGCAACCTGCCACGGGAAACTTTTGCCCGCGGCGGGTTGCGTTTTTTTGGGCTGGTTTTGTTTTTTTTGTGCGGGTTTTGGGGCGGTTTTTCGGCCGGCGGGGGGTGGGGCTAATGGTGACAGAGGCAGGGTTTGTGACATTTTGGGCGGGTTTGCTGACATATTGGGCGGGGCGATGATGGTGGGGGCAGGGTTGATGACGGCAGGGGTGGGGGTGATGACGGAAGGGGCAGGGTGATGACGTCGGGGGTGGGGTGTGTGCGGTTTTTGGGCGGGTTTTGGGCTGTTTTGGGTGGGAATTTTTTTTTTTATGGCAACCTTGACACCCACCCCAGAGCTACATTACAATCAGGAAAAGGCTGTCAGAGGACAGAACAGGGTGTGCCTAAATTTTAGGCGCAAGAATGGCATGTGAGCGTATTCTATAAACAATGCCTAACTTTAGGTGTAGTTTAGTGAATCATGCTGACTGTGTGGTTTTACAGCATCAATTTTTAAGGTGCCATATATAGAATTTACCCCTTTGAAAATTTGGTACTGTTTACTTGATGAGACAGAGAGTCCTAGAGACCCTTTCAATTTAAAAGAGGTACTCAAACTGCAGATTTAAAAACTGAGGCACAATTTTTCCCATTCTATATATTTTATTCCGTTTGAGTCCTTTGCTCCTTCTGGTACTTTTATGATTGTGGTTTTTGCTGTTCTCTAAACTTATAACAATGAGATTTCATTCACTTGCTGCTGCCAAGGCCTTTTTTTCAAGCACATCTATTCTTTGCAATATTGCTGAAAACTGTTTCTTTTTTTTTCAATGCCACCTTTTTTTGTTTCATTTCAGTAAGAGCTTCACAATTATCCTTCAAGAGATCTTTAACCTACAGGAGTTCAGATTCTCTTAACAATGTTCAGCATAGGATGGAAGTTCCTGATTGGAGCATTTTAATTCCAGAGTGGCGGCTATGGATGAATCCCATTTTTATTAGTTTTGTAGCTGACATCATTGTTCAGTAAAATTTGTGAGCTGGCTCAGTTAGTTTTGGGCAGCTTATGATCTGATTCTTATAGTTTCCTTTCATAAGCTTTTGTTTTACATGTTTATCTTTGGAAACAATCTTCTAAATTACATTTCCTATGTTTAGTGGAACTTCATAACTTTCTTTCTCATTTAGGGGGCCTTTTAACAAGCCGCAGTAAACAGGGCCCTGCGTTAGCATCGGTGGCCCTTTTTGCCATGTGCTGCAGCCCTTTTTACCACAGTGAGGTAAAAAAAATGTCATGGCCATGCAGTAAGATTTCTCTTACCACGTGGCCATGCGGGGGGGGGGGGGGGGGGGAAGCACTTAACCCCACTCATTGAGGCGGCGTTAAAGATTTCCACACAAACCCATTGGTAACTGGGTAGTTTGTGGCACTGCCTGATTACTGCCAGATTAGCGCTGTGCTGGTACAAATCCGGCTATTTTCTATAGCATGCCAGGGCTGGAACTACTGCCAGTGCCCACGTTCAACCGGCGGTAGTTCCATATTATTATGTGGTAAGCCGGCATTGGGCTTCCACCACTTTTTAAAAAGGCCACTTATTTATTTATAACAACTATATATACAGTATACCACCATTAACATCAGCAGGTGTAACATAGCAGTTTGCACAGTAGAAGGCAAGAGAGCCATGGCAAGTCGAGAAGACAACAGATTCAGAAAGGGGCCCTTTTTGCAAAGCTTCACTAACCCACATGCTAACTCAGGACTACCGCCAGCCTAATGCGGCCACTGACAGTAGTTCTGGCTCAAGTGTGTGCCATTTCCAGTGCACTGAAATTTTTTTATAGCACGGCACTAACCCGGTGGTAATCGAGCATCGCCTCGTGCTGCCCGGTTTTCGCCGGGTTATTGTGGAAGCCCTTATCGCTACTTCAATGGGTGACGGTAAGTGCTCTCTGCCATATGGCCACACGGTAAGAATTATATTGCCACATAGCCATTTATTTGGGGAGGGGTGCTTTTTACCCGCTGTAGTAAAAGAGCCATGGCATCTGGGTAAAATGGCCCCTGCCACTACTGCAGGGCCATTTTTCCCACAGCTTAGTAAAAGGACCCCTAAATGTGGTAACTTCAACTGAACACTTGCTCAAAAAGCCAAGTTTTTATTGCTTTTTAAAATATGACATTAAAGATTTCAGATCAGATTGGCAAAGGAAGGCTGTTCCAAAGCGAGGGTCCTAGGTAAGCAAATCTAGTCTCTAGAGATTCTTAGATGGATGCTTTTAGGATGGATGATTAGTGAAAAAGTATTGGAAGAATGAAGAGTCTATGATGGGACATAATAAGGGTGTACAGATACAGAGGAGTGTTAAAGTAAAATGTATGGTGAACCAACAGTAAGATCTTAAATTTAGTGTGGGCCGTAATAGTGATGAGCAGAGGAGTGATGAGATCAAAGCATTTGGCATGGTGCGGGAGTTTGATTGCAAGTGATTAAATAATCTGTAGACATTTAATAGAACTGAGAAGAAGACTGCTCTAAAAGGGAGTTACAAAGTTCAAATGCACGATAACAAGATATAAGATAATCAAGGCTTATGGCCCAAGTACTCTTTAAATTATGTCATGTATATACACTTGTATGTGACAAAGTTTCTATATAAAAGCAAACTCTTACAACCTTTTCTTTAATCAAATAGTAAGCATCCATGGAAATTTATAACCCTATGGTTTCATAGATATTGAATGAATTATACAACACTAGTAAAAAAGGCCCGTTTCTGACACAAATGAAACGGGCGCTAGCAAGGTTTTCCTTGGAGTGTGTATGTTTGGGAGAGTGTATGTGAGAGTGACTGTTTGAGAGTCAGAGTGAAAGTGTGAGTGTGTGAGAGAGAGAGTGAGTCTGGGTGTGAGTGTGTTTGTGAGAGAGTGTGTGTGTGAGAATGAGAGTGTGTGCAAGTGTGTATGTGAGACACAGTGTGAGAGAGAGTGTGTGTGTGTGGGCGAGAGAGAGAGTGTGTGTGAGACACAGATTCTCTGTGAGAGTGAGTGTATGAGACCAAGCGAGTGTGTGAGTGACTGTGTGGCACATAGAGAGTGAATGTGATACAGTGTGAGACAGAGTGTGTGAGAGGGAGAGTCAGAAAGACATTGTATATGAGAGAGAGAGTGTGAGCCGTGCCCTCCCAATCCATGGCCATCTGTCCCCTGCCCCCTCCATTCATCCTTTTCCAGCAATTCCCCTATCTCCCTGAGCCCTGCCCTCCCAATCCATGGCCATCCATGTTTCTCTGTCACCTGCCCCCTCCATTCATCCCTATCCAGAATTTCCCCTCTCTGCCTGAGGCCTGCCCTGCAATCCATATCCATCCATGCCCATGTGTCCCCTCCATTCATCCCTATCCAGCAATTCCCCTCTCCCTGAGTCCTGCCCTTCCAATCCATGTCCATCCATGCTCCTCTGTCACCTGGCCCCTCCATTTTTCCCTATCCAGCATTTCCCCTCTCTGCCTGAGGCCTGTCCTGCAATCCATATCCATCCATGCCCATCTGTCCCCTCCATTCATCCCTATCCAGCAATTCCCCTCTCCCTGAGTCCTGCCCTTCCAATCCATGTCCATCCATGCTCCTCTGTCACCTGGCCCCTCCATTTTTCCCTTTCCAGCAATTTCCCTCTCTCCCTGAGCTCTGCCCTCCCAATCTATGCCCATCCATGCTCCTCTGTCCCCTGCCCCCTCCATTCTTCCTTTTCATGTAATTCCCCTCTCTTCCTTCCATGACCCCTCCTCGCATCCATGCTCCTCTCTGTCCCATGTCCCAGCCTGGCCCGCCCTCTTCTTCCCCCCCCCCTTCGCATCCATGCTGTCGTTTTTCCTCTGCCCTCCTGCTCCCAGTGTTCAACTTTGCTGCCCACCCTCTTCTATCCCCCCAACATCCCTTTTCTTGTTTTTTTTTTTTATTTACCTCCGTGGTGGCGGTTCCGGCAGCGCAGCGTCAGGGAAGGAGGCGGCGTTTCCGACGTCTAGCCTTCCCTTCGCTGTGTTCCGCCTTCTTCTGACGTCATCATTGACGTCAGAAGAAGGCGGAACACAGCGAAGGGAAGGCTAGACGTCGGGAGCGCCGCCTCCTTCCCTGACGCTGCGCTGCCGGAACCGCCACCACAGAGGTAAATGTAATATAGTAAAACGCACCGTGCGTGGGTGCGATCCGTTTGTTTTTTTTTCTGCCCTCGCGATCCGTGTGTTTTCCCCGCCCTCGACGTCATGACGTTTGATGCGAGGGCGGGGCAGAGACGGCTGGGTGGCTTCACACCACGAACGCCACGAACTCCATGAATGCCACGAACCCTTCAGAACGTTGTCCTCATTAGAACGTTCACGGTGCGTTTTATTATATTAGATTATGCAGCTAGTTTAGCAACCAACAATTTTTACCAAAGTGTAGCACTATATCCAGATTCTTCTTAAATGTAGAACCTACTACATATATATATACAATGTTAGCATAATACTAACGATATACCTATTACTCACGATATATATTACTCACAGTCCTTATTCATAATATATACATAGTAGCTGATAACTGATGTGCAATAGATTTACTAGCTCCTCATTGGTTAGAAGGTGAATTTAAAGAGAGGGGCAAGGTAGACAAACAGAGGAAAAAGAGAAAAGAAGGTAAGATGTGTTAGTGGAAAGAGAAAAGAAGGTAAGATGTGTTAGTGGAAAGAATTAGGATGACATTATCAAGGAAGAAACTGTAGAAAATGTTAAAGGACTGATTAGGTGAAGGGGGATATAGGAGGGAAAAACAGAGAAAAGAAACAGAAGGGAGTACTGGGCAGAACAGAGAATATGATGGATAAAGACAGTTAAGGCTTTAATGTATTTATCCACCTGCTCGATTAAGAATAAGATATATAAAAATAGGTATATCGTTAGTATTATGCTAACATTGTATTATATCTCTGCATATGCATGGCAGATTAAGGACAGTCTAAATCTCCAGGGTTTACTCAGAGCGTGTTACAGCACTGAGCCATTTTAAATAATATTTTAAATAAAAATTAAAAAAAAATAAAGTTTGGGCCAGTGAAGGAAGCCTTGATAAAAAGAGGCAGTAATGAATCGTGATGTGTTTTATTGCGCAATCAGGCATGTATGGGGAAAGCCTGTGCTTGGCCACAAATACCCCTGAGGTTACTGGGAGATTAAGAGGGGTCACTATAAACCCAAAATTGGCTCGATCCTTGAAGCATGCTCAGTTGAAGCAAAGGAGACCGACACTGATACTTGCCAGTCTAAAATCATTAAGATTTAAAGTTTATTGTATTTTATGTGCCAGTGAGTGTCCTGGAAGGAGGTTTATGTGAGCTGTTTTTTTTACACATTTCAAATAATACTGTTTAAGCTTGCAACATCCAGTTTTGAGTTAGAACCAAATATAAAAATTACAAAAGTTAAAGAGTAGAAAGTTTTTGACACAAGTCATGGTTAGAGGTTGCACACCTGAAATTTTGAGGTTTACTTCAAAAATTAAATTTTAAAATATGTTTTTTAAGCAATTTTGGAGGATGAGAATGTTAGTGCAGCATCAGGCAGATGAAAGCTGGTTTTTAATTGGCTGCGCTGCTACTGAAAGGATCTTGTCCAATAGCAGTTATTGAAAAGAGAAGTGATGCTGAAGAGTGTATGTGTGAAGTTGTTTGTAGAAAGGGAAATATGAAAGAAATTTGAGAAGTTTGAGAGGAAAATAAAGACAGAATGGCTGTTGTAAAGTCAGGTTTATTAAAAACAGCCAGTTAATAATTTAGGGGACCATTTTACAACCAATGGTAGAGCTATCGCTGCTTTGTCATGCATCATTCTGGCACTGCCACTGGCTCACTGCGGTAGCCAGCAGTAGTGATGCTCCCAGCCATGCTGTTTTTTGGCGTGACTGGAAAATATTTTTTTTTACCACCAGGGCAGTTACTGGCAGTAATTGGGCAATGCCAGGTTAGCGTGGGAGGAGCTCTTACCACTACTACTACTAATAGCACTTATATAGCGCTACCAGACACAAGCAGCGCTGAACACCTGACATAGAGAGACAGTCCCTGCTCAAAGAGCTTACAATCTAGATAAAACGGACAGACAAGACATTATGGGCAAGGGAATTACAGGGTAAAGAGGAACAGGGGAGGAGGAGGGCAAATGAGTAGCGGTTAGGAGCCAAAGGCAGTAGTGAAAAGGTGAATTTTCGGCATAGATTTAAAAACAGGTAGAGATGGATCTAGACGGATGGGTTCGGGAAGACGGTTCCAGGCATAAGGTGCCACAAGATAAAAGGAACGAAGTCTGGAGTTAGCGGTGGAGGAGAAGGGGGACGACAAGAGAGATTTGTTCAGAGAGGGGAGTTCAGGGGGAGGAGTGTAGGGAGAGATGAGAGAGGAGAGGTAATGAGGGGTCATAGAGTGGATGCATTTAAAGGTCACTAAGAGGAGTTTGAACTGTATACAGTAGGGGCTCCCCTTGGAATTGGCCACCTGGCAAGTGTTTATTTATTCCACAGCAATTTCCTTTTATTGACTTTTTACCTGCTGCTGTTAAAGGAGCCTTGGTGCACAGCAAATCCACATGCTGATGCTACTGCAGGGCCCCCTTTACCTCAGCTTGGTAAAAAGGGGCGTTTAATGTTGATAGTATAAGAAGATTTAAAAGAAATATTTCTTAAGATCTGTAATCCTATAAATGATTAAATTTAGGAAAAGTATTGTTATGGTAAAAAGAAACCTGAATCTGATTTGAAGGGATTAATAATTTGGTACTGATACAACAGATCAATTAGTAAAATAATTTAGGGTCTCTTTTACAAAGCCATGCTAGCAATTCCCACGCAGCAAATGAGAAGAAGCCCATCCTGCTTATAATCGAATGAGAAAAACGCCCAAGTTCCGACCTAAATCGGGAGATGGACGTTTATCTCACAAAAACGAATAAAGTGGTATAATCGAAAGCTGATTTTTGGACGTTTTCAACTGCACTCCGTCGCGGATGCGGACAAAGTTGATGGGGGCGTGTCAGAGGTGTGGCGAAGGCGGAACTGGGGCGTGGTTATCTGCCGAACAAAGATGGGCGCATTTCACCGATAATGGGAAAAAAGTATGCGTTTTTAGCTAGAATTTAGGACACTTTTCCTGGACCCTGTTTTTTCACGAATAAGGCCCCAAAAAGTGCCCTAAATGACCAGATGACCACTGGAGGGAATCGGGGATGACCTCCCCTGACTCCCCCAGTGGTCACTAACCCCCTCCCACCACAAAAAAATGATGTTTCACAACTTTTTATTTTCACCCTCAAATGTCATACCCAGCTCCCTGGCAGCAGTATGCAGGTCACTGGAGGAGTTGTTAGGGGGTGCAGTGGACTTCAGGCAGGTGGACCCAGGCCCATCCCTCCTACCTGTTACAATTGTGCTGCTTAATGCTTATTAGTCGTCCAACCCCCCCAAACCCACTGTACCCACATGTAGGTGCCCCCCTTCACCCCTTAGGGCTATAGTAATGGTGTAGACTTGTGGGCAGTGGGTTTTGAGGGGGATTTGGGGGGGCTCAACACACAAGGGAAGGGTGCTATGCACCTGGGAGCTCTTTTACCTGTTTTTTTGGTTTTGTAAAAGTGCCCCCTAGGGTGCCCGGTTGATGTCCTGGCATGTGAGGGGGACCAGTGCACTACGAATCCTGGCCCCTCCCACGAATAAATGTCTTGGATTTATTCGTTTTTGAGCTGGGCGCTTTCATTTTCCATTATCGCTGCAAAACAAAAACGCCCAGCTCACACATTGTTGAATAAAACATGGGCGTCTATTTTTTCCCAAAATACGGTTCGGTCCGCCCCTTCACGGACCCGTTCTCGGAGATAAACGCCCATGGAGATAGGCGTTTTCGTTCAATTATGCCCCTCCATAAGAACTAAATGGGCTTCCTCTCAATTGCATGCAGAAATCTCTAGCCCAGCTTTGTAAAAGAAGCCCTTAATTGTTAAAGAAGATAAATTAAACTAAATAGGAATTTGGGAAGCCTATTGGATAATTAAAAAAAATTCCTGAAGTTTTCAAGTTTTGAAAAGGGGATTAAAACATTAATCTGTATTTCAGAGTTAGGCTCTAAATAAAAGCAGCTGTTTGGCATTTTAATAATAACTTCTCTTAACAATTATTAAAGAGAAAACAGTTGAAAACATTAATTTTCTTCAGAATACTGAGTGATTGCTTGTGCGACAGAGCCTGATTGAGTTGATGCAGAACAGCAGCTGAAAAGCATCCTGAAGAATAATATACGTCTTTAGCAAGAATAAGGAATTTAAATAAATAATTTTAGAAAGGATTTTAGATACAGGAAATATTTATTTCTATTAAGTTCTTACTTAACCGAAGAGTTCTGTTTACTACGGCGCGTTAGCATTTTTAACGTGCCTACAATTTGTATACGCACTAACTGCATAGGCACCTATAGGGATATTGTAGACACGTACATTGTTAATGTGCATTAAAAACACTAACGTGCCTATAACGCAGCTTAGTAAACAGGGACCTTAATCTGCTGAAGCTATCCTGTCGGGCAAGAACATAATAGATACGCACACAGGGGGGCAGATTTTCTCCAATTATTTTTTATTTAAGGCTAGAAATAATAGGGAGAAGAACAAGGAAAAGACCAAGGCCAATGAAGCAGTGGCGACCCTAGCTGGCATGACACCCGGGGCGGATCGCCGATGCGCCCCCCCGGGTGCAGCGCAGCCCCCCCCGGCGAAATGACACCCCCCCCAGGGGTGCCGCGGCGCGTGCCTATCAGCTGAGTTCGCTAACTTCGCTGCAGCTCCCTCTGCCCCGGCCGGAACAGGAAGTAACCTGTTCCGGGGTAGAGGGAGTTGCAGCGAAGTTAGCGAAGTCAGCAAACTCAGCTGACAGGTGCGCGCCACGGCACCCCCCAGCGGCGTGCACCCGGGGTGGACCGCCCCCACCGCCCCCCCCCCCGGTACGCCACTGCAATGAAGCAATGAAATAAGAGAGCTTGAACACAGATAACAGCCACATTGAGCCTGCAAATAGGTGGGAAAATGTGGGATACAAATGCAACAAATAAAATTAAATAAGTAAATAAAGAAGAAAAGAAATTTTAGGACTAAGACAATAAAAAATATGACAAACGTACCTGTAATTTCACTTGAATATTGAGTACCTGTAAAAGAAAAGAACACATTGCTCAGGGACCCTTTTACTAAGACGCGTAGGCGCCTACACAGGTACAATGTGTATGAAATAAGAACTACCGCCTGGCTACCGTGTGTCCCAGATAGTAATTCTAATTTTGACATGTGGCCAAAATGCGCAGCAGAAAATAATTTTTATTTTCTACCATCTGGCGTTAATCGGGCAGTAATCAGTTGTGTACACGCTCTGACGATTACTGCCCGGTTAACATGTGAGACCTTACCACTAAGTCAATGGATGGCGGTAAGGTCTCAGGCCCAAAATGGACACACGCTGCTATTTATTTTGTCGCACGTCCATTTTTGGCAAAAAAAGGGCTTTTTTGCAGGCGCGCTGAAAAGTGAGAGAGGGAAAATGCTGCACTTTAATAGGAGAGAAGGGAAGGGAAAGGGGGGAAATGCTGCACATGAAGGGAAGGGAGAGGGGGGAATGCTGCACTTGGATAGGATGACAGGGAGTAGAGGAAATACATATAGATAGAAGGGAAGGGAGAGGATGAAAGGCTGCATATAAAGAGAAGGGGAAACAGGCTGCACAATGAAGGAAAGGGAAGAGGAAAAGCTAGATAGATTTGAGAAGGAGGCAGAAAAATTGAAGAAAGCTGAATTTTGAAAGATCAGTGTCAAACAGACATAAGGCAGGAAGTGAAGAAGAAAGGAGGTAAGAATGTGGTGTCTGGGGGAGGAAGTGACGTCAGCGCTGGTTGATGGACGCCTGAAGAGAGAGCTCCGCTCCTGACGGAACTAAAATAAGATAAAACCCCTCCAAATTGAGCGCAGTACTCGCAGCTTACTATCGGAAAGATAGCTAAACTAATGGCAGCCCGAAAAAGTCTCGCAAAGTTCAAGTTCGCGAGCGAAAAAGGAGAGGCAAGCAAGATCGCGGGATCACGATCGGGCACACGAGGCGGCAAGATGGCGGCCGGAGACTCCGAAACAGATCCGGACCCCGAGGAACCAGCAGTGAGTGGCACAGATCTGGATAGAAATGAAGTGTCGCGCTGGTTCAAAGAATTGAAGGCAGAAATGATTACCACCCGGAAGGGAATACAGGCCTCTGTGGCAGAGCTCCGAGAGGAGTTGAAGGACATTGGATTGCGGGTAGCTGAGACGGAGGAACGCGTGGATACGCTGGGAGACGAAGTGCAGACGCTACAGGTAGCATTGAAGAAAGAACAGCAGTCCAGATCGGATCTTGAACAAACAGTAGAAGATTTGGAAAACCGCTCAAGGAGATGCAATCTCAGATTTAAAGGCATACCAGAGGAAGAACAATTTAGAGATGCCTTGAAAGTGGTGCAGGAACTTAGTGCACATATACTCAAAGAGCGGCAGGGAGGTGGAGACCAACAAGAGAGAGAACTACCGGTCCTGGACAGAGCACATCGGAGCCTGGGGCCACAAAGAGGTGGGCAACCCAGGGATATTATTGCATGTTACCATGAATTCAGAGTGAAAGAAGCAGTATGGAAAGCAGCCCGTGTAATGGGAGATTTCAAATGGAAAAACTGCAAACCAAAAATTTACCAAGACTTAGCTCGAGCCACTCTTCAGAAACGGAAGGAATTTAAAGAGGTGACTCAATACTTGCAACGGATGGGCCTAAGATATCGGTGGCTGTATCCATTTGGGCTCCAGGTCACTGTTGGAACTATACACAGAAGATTGCCATCACCTAAAGGAGCATGGAAGACCTTGAGAGAAATGGGGTGTGAGGATTTGCCAAATGGGGACAGCTCAACACCACACCGCAAGCAGACACCAGTGAAAGATCGGAGCTTTGGAGTGAGCCAGTCCAGAGGAGAAAAGGAACCTAACATCATGAAGGAGAGGCAGAGAGAATCCGAAGATGAAGGAGTGGACTGAATACAATCAGATAAGCTATTCATGGGGACTTAAGTTTTCATATATAGTGAATTAAGCTATAGACTATAAAGTAACATGACAGTTTACTGAGGCTGCGGGATTAAAGGGGAGGTTTGTTTGGGGAGGAGGGGGAGAATATGGAGGAGTCTAATGTCGGGGGACATTTCCAGCGGAAACTCACTTTCTTTGGGAGGAACTGGCGAGAAGGGAGGAGAGCCAGTTGAAGGGGAAGGGAAGGGCGGGGGGAGGGGGGTTAGAGGGCAAGGGGGGGAGGGGAAGGGGGGGATTTTGAGGGTAGGATCTTGGAATGTAAATGGTCTTAACAGTCCCGGGAAGAGAAGTATTATTTTCCGAGAACTACGCAGGCTGGAGTGGGATATAGTAATGTTACAAGAGACACATGTACAAAAGAAGGATGAAAAATTGTTAAGGAACCAGGTACTGGGCGAGGGGTACCTATGTGCGAATCCCAAAGGAGGGAAATCTGGGGGGCTGGCTATATATGTTAAAGATAATCTGCAATTCACCAAAGAACAAGAATTCAGGGGGAAGGAAGGGAGATGCCTGGCAATCAAAGGATCAATTAAGGGTCACCCAATAACACTCATTAACATATATGCACCAAACGAGGGACAAGGGGAATTTTTTGAAAAATTACGAACCAGCCTAATACCTTTTGTTGAGGGTCAAATACTATTGGGGGGTGACTTTAACTTCCCTGCAGCAGGGCTAGACCATTCGAAAGGAAAAGAACAAGGGGCAAAATACACAAGAGGGAAATTTATCAAACTAATGCGGGAATTAGATTTACTGGACTTTTGGAGGTTACAACATCCAGGACAAAAAACTTACACGCATTACTCACATGCACAAAAGACATATGGTAGGATAGATGCGATCTGGGGTAGTCGTTCGCTATGGGGAGCCCTTAGAGGGTCTGAAATTGATAATATACATGCTTCGGACCATGCCCCGGTGTGGGTCCTGGTGGGAGGATTGGGTAAGGAGAAAGGGGGAAGGGTATGGAGGCTTAACGAGTCTTTGATAGACACAGAGGAAAATTGTAAGGAAGTGAAGGATATAATTAAGGAATACCTGAAATTCAATGATAATACAGAAGTAACAGACGGGACCTTATGGGATGCCCTTAAAACAGTGGTGAGGGGGCACCTGATTAAAAAAGGGGCACAACGAAAGAGGGAACAAGGGATTCGGGAAATGGTGATTCGTCAAAGGTTGGCAGAATGTGAGGCACTCCACCAGGCAGAGGGGAATTCCCACGTGTTCAGGGAACTAGTGGCTTGTAGAGCTGAGCTGCAAAAGTTACAAATTGGGAAGATGGAATTCCAACGGAAATTATTACAACAAAAATTCTTTGAATATAGCAATAAGGCAGGCAGTATGTTAGCTCGGAAACTGCGCTGCAGACAGGTACAAAATACGATAACTAAACTAAAAAGGGGAGGAGGAAACATGGTGCATCAGGACGGGGATATTAGAGCCGAGTTTGTGAAATATTATATGAAATTATATTCAAAAGAAGAGGGAGCAACACTGGAGGAGAAGCGAAACTACTTAAGGGACTTAAGCCTCAATAGAATAACGGAGAATCAAAGGGTAAACTTAGAAGCCCCAATAACATTAGAGGAAGTGTTAGGAGCCATCAAAGGATTAAAAGGAGGGAAAGCGCCGGGGATGGATGGATACACGGGGAAATATTACAAAGTATTTAGACAAGAATTGGCTCCCCTGCTGATAAGAGTGGGTAATGCCTGCTTTAAGGAGGAAGAGATGCCTATAAGTATGCATGCAGCGGGGATCACAGTACTCCTCAAGCCAGGGAGGGATCCCACTTTATGTGGCTCCTACAGGCCGATCTCCTTGTTGAACATAGATGTTAAGATTTTGGCTAAGGTGATGGCGGAGCGCTTGGGCAAGCTTTTACCATTCTTGATCCATGAGGATCAAGCGGGGTTTGTGCCACACAGGCAAGTAGCGGAAAATATCCGCAGAACTTTGAATATTAAGTGGGGAGCACAGAGGAGAGGGGACTCCCTAACTCTCTTAGCGATTGATGCAGAGAAAGCATTCGATAGAGTGGATTGGGAGTTCCTATGGGAGAGCTTGGCACAGATGGGGATGGGGAAGAATCTTTTAGGCTGGCTGCAGAAATTATATGCCCGTCCGGTGGCAAAAATTAAAATTAATGGGGGATACTCTGACCAGTTTGACATTCAGAGGGGAACTAGGCAGGGATGCCCGCTCTCCCCATTATTATTTGCCATAGCTATAGAGCCATTTGCTCAGAGGATCCGTATGCTCCAAGAGATACGGGGGGTTAGGATGGGGGGTAAGGAGCACAAGATTGCAGTATTTGCGGACGATATTTTATTTTACATCTCATCCCCTATGACGACAATGCCTACTTTGATTAAAGAGTTGAAGAATTATGGATGGGTATCAGGATTTAAGGTGAACTATGATAAGTCAGAGGTGATGGGGGTCACTATACCAGAAGTGGAGGAAGAAAGAATAAAAGAAGTGTTTAAATTCAAAGTAGCTAAAGATAGTTTTAGGTATCTAGGGATACAGATCCCGCGGAATCTCGCTAAATTATATCAATTAAGTTATATACCCTTATTAAAAGAAGTGAGAGGGGATATGACCAAATGGCAAAAGGGGTGGCTTTCATGGTGGGGTCGTATTGCGTCAGTAAAGATGAATATTCTCCCCCGGCTTCTATTTTTGTTTCAAACACTACCAATTCCAGTACCTAAGAGGGAGCTCATGAAGTTGCAAACGGATATAGGAACATTTATTTGGGGGGGAGCACCGGCAAGGTTAGCACGGAAAATAATGTGGGGCACACCTGACCAAGGAAGGAGGGGGATACCAAACATCCTCTGGTACTATTGGGCATCACAGCTTAAACAAATTGCGGTATGGGGAAAGGTAGACTTATCATCAATAACAAAATTAGAGCAGATCTTTGTCCAAGAAGGGGTATTAGAGGGATTGTTATGGGCCCCGATTCCGGATAATACATATAAGGGACTTACCCTAAACCCCTTTGTATCACATCTCTTAGCATTATGGGGCACTTTAAAATATAGGCTTAGGGGATCTAGGACTAAATCCACATTCGCTTGGATCACTCAGGACCCAGGCTTCCCAGCCGGGATTCAGGGTGGAGTGTTTAAAACATGGTTCCATAAAGGGCTGATAAGATTCCGAGACCTCCTGACAGAAGAGGGAATTAAATCCTTTGCAGAATTACAGGAGGCCTATGAACTACCATCATCTGATATCTATGCGTATATGCAAGTAAAACACTATATAATTTCCACAAGGTGGATTAAAGATAAATTAGTAGAAAAGGAAAAGATGGAAGATATATGGGGGAAGATCGATTTATGGGGAAAGGGAATATCTAGGCTGTATGATCATATACGGGGGTCACAATTTGTAAAGCACCAATACATGCAGGCCTGGGAGAGGGACCTGAAACAGGAACTGACCAACTCTGAGTGGGGAAGAGTATGCAGAGAGGTTAAAAAAGCCTCTGTATGTGTATTACTGAAAGAAAATGCATATAAAGTATTAAGTAGATGGTACTATACGCCGGAGAGAGTAAAGGCAATGTTCCCGGAAGCCTCAGATATGTGCTGGTGATGTAAGGAGGAAAAGGGCACCTTTTATCATATATGGTGGGAGTGTGTGCTCATACAGAAATTCTGGGAGGGAGTTACGGGACTATTGACAGAGGCCCTAGACATTCCTTTCCCATATGATCCAAAATGGTGCTTATTGGGGTGGGGGAACCAGAAAGGAGCAAAATGGGGACAAAGGATTAAGAGGTTAGGCCTCGCGGCTGCAAAATCTATAGTAGCGGTGTTTTGGAAACAAGACAAGGGACCTACACTACATAACTGGATTGGGAAGGTCAAGGGCTTAATGGCGATGGAGGAGTTGACAGATAAACGGAGGGGGAGGTTTAATGCCCAGGCGAAAGAATGGAAACAATTTGATCGACTATTGGGGAAAGAAATGCAAGGGGGGGGGGAGGATATAAGGAGGGGAACTTGGGAATGGAAGGGACCAAGGAAGCGGGAATGGGGGGGAGGGGGGGAAATAGGGGGTGGGGAAAAATGGAGGAGACATAGGAGGGGACACTCTTTATTGTATATATATTTGCATTCTGAAGTTCAGAGAAAGGAATGATTGTTGTTACCAGAATTTAGGATGAGACATTGTAAAGTAAATTTCATAAAGGTTTGTTCAATAAACTTTACAAAATTAAAAAAAAAAAAAAAGAATGTGGTGTCTGTGTAGCATTATGTAACAGTCCATCTTGTTCTTGCTTCCCAGTATCAGGTTATTTTGATGCTCTAGGGCCTATCTTCATAGGTGGGTTAGGACTATTGAGACTTGGTAAGTTTTCTATATAGGTTTTGAATGCATTTATGAAGGGTTTTGTATTATTTTTTAAAGTGTCTGGCCTGTTTGAAGAATAAAAATGCTCAGGACTAGTGGGGTCTTCACTTCTGGAAAAGCAGTGCTGGGCACACCTAGCTAGTTGGGCTTTCGGAATATCCACAATGAAGATGCATGAGAGAGATTTTCATACAATGCCTCCTTGGTATACAGACTCATCTCATGCATCTTCATTGCAGATATCCCAAAAACCCTACTGGCTGGGTGTGCCCCAAGGACTAGGTTAAGAAGCATTGCAGTAGAATCATCATAAAATAAAAGCCCATGTACTTTAAACAACTTTAAACCAAGCCTGGGTAACACGCACTCTAGTAGTCTGAGATAGTACCTTGTCTGCCACACCGACCCTCAATCTACCTGCTCCTGTGCAGAAGTGGTATGCTGAGACCGAGAACCAAACTATACCTGACAAAGAATTATTTAAAATCAAGATTCAATCCAAAGAAAGATAACAATAATTTAGATTACTCCAAAAAGGCTATGGTGAATGGCCCAAAGAAATCCACTCAGAGTGAAGGTGATTAGATCATGTGATTACTGCAGTGGTTATAATAAACAATAATATGAACGCAAACTAGTGTTTTAAATATAACTGTCAAGACACTGGAAACTAGTGTTCACCTTTAAAGAGGATCACATGATTCCACTTCCTCGATCATCAAACCACCTAAAAGTAGTACCCTGCATCAGAGTACCCTCCTATGATATCTCCAAAATTAAAGAATTATTAAACCAAAACTTAGAGATAATAAAAAAAAATCTACTTTGGAAGTAACAGAAACAGAGGGACCCGTTTACTAATCCGTGTAAGCACCTATGTGCACCCAATCTGCGCCAATACGGAGTTACCACCTAACTACCGCTTGGACCATGCAGCAATTTCATTTTTTACACGCATCCACTTCACGTGCCAGAAAATATATTTTATTTTCTGACACGTGGTGAAAATTGGGCGGTAACTCCGACTTGACATGCTAGGCAATTACCACACGGTTAATGTGAGAGACTTTACCACTAACTCAATGGCTGGTGATAAAGTCTTAGACCTAAAATGGACGTGTAGCAATTTTTATTTTGCCACACGTCCATTTTTGGCAAAAATAAAAAAGGTATTTTTTTGCAGGTATGCTGAAAAATGGATCTGCAAGCACCCAAAACCCACGTCTACACTACCGCAGGCCATTTTTCAGCGCACCTTAGTAAAAGGACCCCAGAACATTGATGATCCACCCTGAAAGTAACTACAAGTTACAATGGCGAAAATGATCAGAATCTGGTCTTTAAAAAATATCTTAACCATAATTCTCTTCCTACAAACTGTGATAATCTCATCAACCTTCCACCTAGATGAAAGCTACAAAATCCACCCACTCAAGACAGTGTCTGAAAGAAGGACTCCTCAAAGGAAGCATGCACAATTGCACACACTTCCACACAATGCCCCCACCCCCCAAAGCACAACAAAAATGGGGCAGTCACAAAAAGACCAATAAGGCTCACAAGACAGGGAAACACCACCAAATCAAAATCCACTGCTGTAATACACCAGAAACATGTTATCTTCTGATCCCAGTTGATTACACAAATTCTCAATCAGTGGAAAATAAAAATGACACCATCAGAGACTGGATAGAAGAAGAAAAACTAGGAGCCCTATTTATCACAGAAACTTGGTTACGCTCGACTGAAGATCCCATCCTAAATGATCATTTGCCCCCAGGCTATAAAGTCTTTCATATGACAAGGAACAAAAAAAGGGAGGTGTAGCCATGATATACAAATCATTTTTCAAAGAAGAACCGTTACCAATGCTCAACGCCCCCCCCACCCCCCTTCTAGAGATACAAGCCTACAAAATACAAGACAAGTCTTGCAAAGGCCAACTATGCTGTGGCAAAAAGTGCAAAAATATTTATGTTACCTAATGTAATGTTAATTGGCAATCTAAATTTGCACCTTGATGACCTAACCAATGAGGATACCAAAGATTGCCATAACCTTTTACTACAATGGGATAATGATGAGCTCTGTGGTACATTGTATTTTGGGGTCCAAGATTCTGATAGCTGGCTATTCATTTTTACAATGTAGGATCTGGTCCTTAGTAACTAACTGAATCATTTTGCCACTGCTCTGCTGATTCCCATTAGTACTGTGTGGTCTACTAGGTCGAACACACTTGACATATTGAATTGTAATAGTAAGATCTTCTGTCCTCGGCATATTAGACTTCTGAACTTTGTTATCAGAGTGGCTATGACCATCTCTGTGCTGTGTTGTGGTCTGAAACCTGATTGAGATTTGTGAAGGATTGAGAATTGTGTCAGGTATTCCATTAGTTGCTGTGCTACCAGACCCTCCATCGTTTTGGCCAGTAGTGGTATTGAAGCTACTTGTCTGTAGTTTGTGATGTCGCTGATGTTGTTTGAGGTGTTTTTAGGAATTGTTGCCTTTGTCAGATAGGAATTATCCATTCGAAAAGATGTGTGTGATGTGTTCGGTGAGGTATTCAATGAACCATTCTGGTGGGTTGTTCAATATATAGTTGGGACAGTTATCTAGCATACAGTTTGCATGTTCATGTGCGTGTGCGTGTGCATATTTTGTCTCATCTCATGCCCAACCAGAGAGACAGGAATAACTCCTGAGACCCAAGCTAAGAATTCAGACACCCACTACACTCCATAAGTAATTTATTTGAGTGGAATCCTAAAAAACATAAGGCCTCTTTTATCAAACTGTGCTAGTGGTTCCTGCGCAACAATGCCGACAAATTCCATTCAAATGAATGGGCTTTGTTAGAATTGCCGCACCAGGGACTGCTAGCATGGTTTGATAAAAGAGGCGTATAATTAATTTCTGGCAGTTAATCATACATTTGCATAGGAACTTTTAAAAAATTGTAGTGCCTAGGGCAACCACACATGTCTTCCTCCAAATCTACATCTGGAAATAGAAGAACATCAGTGCCACAAAAAAAAAACCTTTACTTTTTCTTAAACAAATGTTTCGTAACAAGACTATTTTCCCTCTCATTTAAAAAAAATAAAATAAAAGTAGGATAGTTCTGGTAGAAATCAAGTCATGTGAATTTTCAAAAAAGAAAAAAAACTAGTAAGATCAAATTCTTGAGTAACCAGAGTATTGATTCCTAGCTGATCACTTGACTGGCTCCATTACTTAAGCAGAATATAACTACAATGGGAAATCATCAATGTATCAGATAAAGAAATAGCTAGAATATTAAAAAAATATATTTCCTTAATAGTAATTCTGGAACCAGATGAGCACATGAAAATATTTTTTGCTCGAGAAGAATTTTCCTTTGCTTCTACGTTCAAGTGACTATTTAAGAATATTTAATAGCTGAATCAAATGCTGCTTGAAGAATAGGAACTTAACATTCCAAGCTTATCAATTATAGAGAAATTCTTGTCAACACTGGGAAAATTTATCCACTGTTTCAGAACTTTAGCCATCTGGCAAGCTGAGTTCTTAAGCATTCGCTCCATATGCATAACTTAAAATCATAAATATTTAAGAGTAATATCCTGGGTGATTACTTCAATAGGTGACTCTTTCAACTGTAGCCAATGAAGGTAAAACTTTAGGCAAAGGTACAAACAAAAGACAAGAAGGCATTGGTTTCAGAAAACACTTGTTCAGTCTCTACACATATAGAAGCATTACTTTGTACAACCACCACCCACTTTATTAAGAGGAGAGGGGAGAGGATTTCATTCAGTGGAGACAGACCTTGCAGAGATAGTCCTTGATGTACTGAAGTCCCCATTTTAACCAGTAGAAATCAAATGTTTGTCCACTGAGGCACTATCAACAGTCAAATATTTAGACTTTACATTATATTTGTCCATGGAATCAGCAACTTCAGCTGAAGAAAATCCCCAGTAGTGCTCTAAGAGGCTCCCAAGGGCAGGGCTTGCCCCTTTGGGCACACCCCTTAGAGCATACCTGCAGCTGTATGCCTGCAACTATATGCTGCAACAATAATGGGCTTTTATGGAATAAAATGACCCTCCACGACTTCAGAGTATGGCATCCACATTAATGCCTGAAGATCTAGTACAGTGGACTGCCTTCAGGGATCCAAAACTCTGTTAAGAAATGCTGCTGTCCCACTCAATATTAACAAAGCTGGGCTTTTATAGGATGAAATAACATTTGATGAAAAAGGCAGTATACATATTAAAGAAATATATCTTAACAATTCTATCTTATAGAAATCCTATTTTTGCAAGTGAAATTATCAGGGCATCATAAGTAATATCAGGAAATTGTAAACTTAACATAAATACCTGTTTAGGTTTGACATCAGGATGTTAAATTTCCCATTTATTTTGATGAAACAAGAACTTGATTGGGAGAGGGGTACTCTGCTCCCCCTTCCATGATTTTAACAGCCACTCATATTATGATATGTATTAAACCCTGGCTAACAGTATCCATGTATTAGTTACTGTTTAATGACCTTTATTAAGCTACACTGCAGGAAATAGGGTCTTTGTCTATCAGCCTGCTATAGCAAAGGGAAACCATTCATGCAAATAATTCAATCACTGTCACTTTTCTGCCTATAAGACACAATAATTGTCAGGTTAATATTCAAACAGGAAATGTCTGTTTCTACATACTACTCATTTATATCATTCTGAAACACGAGTATTTCGTGTTTTAATGGAAAAGTTTTATAACCCATCGTAAGAGAAAATAGTAAGTTCTGTCCTTCCGAATTGTATCCTACTACTAGAAATTATTACAAAGGAAACTGTTTTCTGTGTCATAATCAAGCAATTCTGCAGCTGCGAGTGGCTTCAGGACACTAGACAGAAAACACACAGGGGCCATGAGGACTCAACAGAAAGATGAATTAATCTTCTGAAAAATAGGAGCTGACATTATTGATTGTAACAGGAGTTCAGCTGACTCAAACATTCTCTAGATCTACTGATGGTAACGGGGAGAAAGCCAGGACACATCAGTTTCAGAGTCTTTTTTTTTCTGCTGCCTTTTTACAGTCTTTTGTACAAATAGCATTATCAGAGGATTCTGACATAAATCCAATGGTTAGACCACATAAGGAGTCTTTTATGAATAGCTTTGTTTCTGGCCCCACTAAGCACAGTTTCATATTCAGTGTTAATAGATGTGTAACACTTGGTACAATCTTCGTCCTAAATGGCAACAGAGCACACCTTGTCCTCAAGAAAATACCAAACAAATGAATGGGTAGCATGTAGGCAGGTGACAATGAATGTAACCCACTGTGCTCTGTACTGAGAGCACAATGTTACCAGTTTGCCGTATGAATCTTTTTTTACTTTATCATGAATACCAAAAGTGAATTTATCTCAGACTGGCCCCCAGTCAGGTCTGGTAACATTGTGCTTTCATCAATCCTCCCTGTACAGTAACAGAGATAGAGGCGAAATGCAGTTACATACAAATTTCTACAAGTTATTATGTATTATATACC